>NC_048427.1:16229716-16260775 GCF_013103735.1 Etheostoma cragini | reverse complement strand
CCCCCCCCCCCCCGGACTTTCTTCTTCTTCCCTCCGACTGTGCAATGCTCTTACACTGTTATATAAAATACCTCAAAGGTCACTGGAATCTGTGCAATTTCATTCAGGACAATATTTAATATTTAACTATTCCATTTCATTACTGTGCAATATGGATTTATTTATTTCATTATTTAGTACTTAACCATTTCCTTACTGTGCAAAATGTATCTATTACTTAGTACCTAACCATTTCATTACAGTGCAAAATGTATCTATTTGTTTTATACTTATCTCCTTTCACACAATGTGTATTCAAGGCATTTTTATATATGCGTACAGTTGCTCTCCCGACTGCACCTGCCCCCCCCCTCTTTTTTCTCTGCACTACCTACATTGTACATATATTTCTTTTTTTTTACTTTTGATATTTTTAATATTTCATATTCTTTTCTTATATTTTTGTGTCAACACTGTAAAGGGATTGCTTCAATCTCATTGCACAGGTACTGTGTACTTGTGCAAAATGACAATAAAGGCATTCTATTCTATTACCGTTTCTCCCCAAAAATGCGGCGTGTTACTATAATTGAAGGTTGTTTTTTTTTTTCATCAGACTGACTAGATTTCTGAGCTGAGAAATCTTCCTTGGTTAGTGGGCACTTGGTTAGAAGAGGTGCGAGGGAGGTACTGTTGGAATTTTAAATGTTAAATGTGCTTAAACGTTTTGTGTGACTTGCATTATACATTTAAGCCAAAAGGCAAAAGCATTATTTCAACATAAATGATAACATGTTGGTCATGCATTAAGTTTGTTGTTAATGCATCAAGTTCTTTTGCAATACTTCTGTTCTATAACATAAGATGTTTCGGTACATTCCGTTATAATCCCAATAAATAAACACACACTCCATAAATCACACCACTGTGGCCTAGAGACCCCACCCTTAGTGAATAAGACCAGGGGCTAAAGAGCCAAAGAGCCAGACCAAATTGGAGGAGAGCTGTGATAGCTTGATCTCTGTATTTTGCCTCTAGAATATATTCTACTTAATAAAAAGGATTCACACATCAAGATCTGAGATTCTGACTGACTGAACCCTGAGACCGGAGCAGGATTTAGCTCCAACAGAGCTCAAGTAGAAACATCAAGCCACTTAAGTTATTTGCACTACAAAGAGTGTATATAGACTTGTTATTTATTTTTGCTATAGTGCTTAACGAGCATTATTTAATTTTGGCCAGTTGTGGCCTGTTGAGGGGCAGTAAATATCAAAGGTTCCAGGTGGCTTTTATATTTTAGATAACAAGTTCAAACAGGTGCAGTTCATACAGGTGATGAGTGGAGGGCTTCTTAAAGAAAAACTAACAAATCTGTGAGAGACGGAATTCTTGCTGGTTGGTAGGTGATCAAATACTGATGTCATGCAATAAAATGCAAATTCATTATTTAAAAATCATACAATATCATTTTCTGGATTTTTGTTTTAAAGTCCATCTCTCACAGTTGAAGTGTACCTATGATAAAAATTACAGAACTCTACATGCTTTGTACGTAGGAAAACCTTCAAAATCAGCTACTCACTTACAAAAACCCACACACACACACCGTGTGCTTCTGAAAAAGCTTGATGAGTCTGTCGTGAACTGTGCTCAGTATCCTCAGATCACAGCAGACACAACGTGCCTTGTCCGTACATTGTCTTCTTCTTCATACACGTGGAATTTTTCTATCACTTTTTTTTTGTTCTGTTGAGGAAAATACATGTGTAATCACTTACATGAGATTAACATCTTAAATTAGGTATTTGTTATAAACATTTGCATACTTATCCCGAACAATTTAAAAGCCATAATTTCTGTAAAAAATCAAAAAAGTATTAAGGTTACATCATACATATTCTTCCTGGATAAAAAAATTTACAATATGTAACATTTCTGCATTAAAACCAAGGAAGTCGTTAGGCCTATTTTAGAGAGAGATAGGGTGAGAAGCTCAGTCATCCGAGAGGAGCTCGGAGTAAAGCCGCTGCTCCTTTGCGTCGAAAGGAGCCAGTTGAGGTGGTTCTGGCATCTGGTAAGGATGCCTCCTGGACTCCTCCCTGTGGAGGTTTTCCAGGCAAGTCCAGCTGGGAGGAGGCCTCGGGGCAGACCCAGGACTAGGTGGAGAGATTATATCTCCAATCTGGCCAGGGAACGCCTTGGGACCCCCCAGTCGGAGCTGGTTGATGTGGCTTGGGCAAGGGAAGTTCGGGGTCCCCTACTGGAGCTGCTGCCCCCGCGACCCGATACCAGATAAGCGGATGAAGATGGATGGATGGAACTCAGTTGTTCTGTTCTCCATTTGAAGTCCAAATTTAACGTATTCATATGTTAAAATGGGGATATTTTGTGCATTGTACATGATCCAGTACTGGAAAGCATCCCAGACAGTCTTGATTACACTACAACAGAAGAGATGTTCTGCGCTTTCAATGTCAGAATTACAGAAAGTACAATCATTCACATCCATATTAAACCTCTGATACAAGAAGTTGTCACATGGATAAATCTCATTCTTCACTTTGAAGTGAACTTCTTTTACCTTCGGTGAAAATATGGGAAAAAAGTAACTGGTTGTTATCTTCAATAAAAAATTGCCGGTAAATTTCTGGAAGATGTTTTCTCTTGAGAGATGAAGTGAAGCAGATCGAAGTGAGAACCTTTCTTAAAAAACGTATTCCATTTATTTTTATCTAAGAAATTATAAGCATCTATGATTTAAGTGGGCTCCTGAGGAATAACCACAGAGTATGTTAACATACCTTTTACTAAAGTGACTAAAGCTTGTGGGATCACCTTAATCACTGTTTTAAATTGTGTCTCAGTGCATATCAAACTGTATTTCCAGATGAACACATTTCTTAAGGAGTTACCACAATTATCTAATAAATGAACCAGACACCCTTTTCGATTCATTCACGGTAGAACAAGGATTTTGTTTTAATTAATATGCTTCTGTTATTCCATATTGGGACCATGTGAGGAGGAAAGTTACATTTTCTAAATGAGCTTCCAGTATTGAAGAACCTGTTGATGAAAAGATGAAAGCTTAATAGGTAGTTTGGAAATGTTGAAGTCACATCTCAATAAGAAATTTATGCCGCCAAAGATTTTGAAGGGGAAATCAAACCAGAAATGATTGCCTTTTATAAAAAAATCTTGTAACCATTTTAATGTGATGGTACCATTCAATGGGTCAATGGCATTTAGCCTCCCTTCTTTGGCAGGTTTCACTTTAAAACATTAATTTACTGTATATAATGATATTTATTTTTCCATATAAAATTGAAATTATCTTGATTGATCTTCTTAATTAATTTGTTGGGTATATCCAATGAGTAGGATGGGAAGGTAAGTCTCGACAAACTTTGCATTTTATTAAGGAAAGTGCATCCAAAAATAGACTCTCAAAGTCTCTTTGAAGCCAACTGTTAAGATTAGTTTCTCTAACCTTTTTGTCTTTGGAAATTATTATATTATAAAGTATCTGCCATCATTTGCAACTGGGATATTATACATATCATGGTCAGGGTCTTGAATAGTTTTCAAATTTGTCCATATTCAACTTTAAACCAGACGCTTTGGAGAACAAAGAAATCTCTTTTAATGCCGCTGGAACTTGTCTTGCATTCTTTAAAAAAAGTGTGGTGTCATCTGCCAGTTGACTTATTACTAATGAATTTGCCATGACATTTAGGGGTTGGATGTTTGGGTTATTTTTTACATGGAATGCTAGTAATTTGGATACAATGATAAATAACAAAGGCGCGGTTGGACGACCTTGTTGAGTGCCTCTCTTTTGACCATGTCGATGGCCTAGTAAAAGTCAAAAAAAAGAATAATTCCACCATCCTTAAGTAAGTGCTTATAGTCTAACAAATCTAATACCAGGCCACAACAAATGCAACTACAAAAATGCTGCATCTAGATTCAACATCGGAACATTTGGCCCCCCTCTTTTACAGTATTTTAATAGAGCAAAAGGTTTCCGTAGCTAGCTACTGCGTTGAGACTGACTTCTACAATAGTTTGCTAGTGACAACATTGTGTGCCTGATCTTTCATGCTAAAGTTAGGCCGCAATGGTAAGGACAAATAACTACTTAATTGGGCACCTGAGTGTTTTGATTGCATTGACGTTACTTTCCTCTTCTCTGAATCGTCTCGACATATGATAGATAATTGTATTGAACAGCGAGGTACAGTGAGGAAAATAAGTATTTAAACACCCAGCTATTTTGCAAGTTCTCCCAATTAGAAATCAAGGAGGGGTCTGAAATTGTCATCGTAGGTGCATGTCCACTGTTAGAGACATAATGAAAAAAAAAAAATACAGAAATCACAATGTATAATTTTTTAACTATTTATATGTATGATACAACTGCAAATAAGTATTTGAACACTGAGAAAATCAATGTTAATATTTGGTACAGTAGCTTCTGTTTGCAATTACAGAGGTCAAAAGTTTCCTGTATTTTTTCACCAGGTTTGCACAGACTGCAGAAGGGATTTTGGCCCACTCCTTCACACAGATCTTCTCAAGATCAGTCAGGTTTCTGGGCTGTTGCTGAGAAACACGGAATTTGAGCTCCCTCCAAAGATTCTCTCTTTGGTTTCAGGTCTGGAGACTGGCTAGGCCACGCCAGAACCTTGATATGCTTCTTACAGAGCCACTCCTTGGTTATCCTGGCTGTGTGCTTCGGGTCATTGTCATGTTGGAAGAAGTTTAGATTATGTCTCTCACAGTGGACATGCACCTATGATGACAATTTCAGACCCCTCCATGATTTCTAACTGGGAGAACTTGCACAATAGCAGGGTATTCAAATACTTATTTTCCTCCCTGTATACTTTGAAGTCTAGTTATCCAATTTCTTACCTGATATTGGAACATGTCACATTATGTAGTTATCTGAAACGCACAATGTAACACACTCTCCTGTGACTTTGTGCACAAACGCTACAGTGACTCTTGTTTTTGTGTCATGAATTTAACCCTTGGTGTCCTGTTGACCTTTTCAACTTATTTTTTTTTCTGGGCCTAGAGCTAAATTTGTTGTCCGTCTCCTTTCCAAGTTTTATGTGCATTTATGTTCTGAAGATTTGTTTTTGACATTTCATCACTTTTGTCGAGGTCCTTGTTTTATGATATGCTATAGAAATTTAATAAAACACCTCCAATCAATCAAAATAGTAATCTGATTGTTTATTTTACCTGTTAATAGCGCTGTATGTTAAAAAAAAAATTACATTTCAAGCACTTTCACCTGTTATGATTAAGTTCTAAGATTTTTAGAATTTCCTTGTTTTCCCACTAAAAGCAAAAAATGGTCATCTGATCATAAATGCAATCTCACATGGGTAAACTGCAAATATAAGCCATCATTGGTAACTGAGCTAAAGTAAACATCTGTTAAGTAACCATCGTTTTTTAGTTCAACAGATCTATTGACATCCAAATCCAGCATTGAATACAGCGCTTGTTTGCATTACATATTTGTGTAGGTTTGTTTGTGGGGTTTTCTGTAAGAATATATAAATATAAAATTTTGCCTACATAATGGATGCACGTGTATACAGAGGAATAAGCAACTTACTCTGCAATATACACAATTGCTATGCTGTGCAAACAGCTAAACAATACTCAATAGTAATAAAAACTAACATAATCCAACCTACTAAAGCATTCAGGTTTATGTAATTATATCTATTGGCCACTAGATGGCGGTCCAAAACCACAAATGAACGTAACAGCAGCATATGATTGACAGGGTGAAATGTGCTTGCATTGTATATATTTTCTACTCACATCTCGCACAGCACATGTACCCCAAAGGATTTATACACACACACATACATACTGTATATGCAAATTATGTACTTATGTATGGATTTGGATTTTAAAAACCCTTTGAAGGCATGTTTCAACATAACCCAAACTTCTCGTTAAATCCATGTTTTTACACATTTTAGGCTACTCTAAAAAGGAATCCTCTTTTTATGCTAGCTTCATTCCAATGCTTAAATGTTCAAGTAAGCTATATTTGAAATCTTTTTCAGGCGTTTAAAACCATATTTTTAGTCTTTTTCAGGCTACTCTAAAAACGAATCCTATCAAGACAAAACATATCCTGTCCTGTGTCACTCAGGTAATATCAGACCATTCTGATGTAGGCTTTTAAAATGAAGTTAAGCTAGATTCATTCCACCTCAGAGTGATAGAACACATCTCCATAGAACAAAAGGCTTAAATGTCCAATTAAAGCTATATAAGAAATCTTTTTCAGGCTGTGGGAAGTGTAAATTCAGGAACTTTAGCAACAGTGTTGTCAAAATTGTGATTTAGTTTGAGCTGGGTTTTCTCGATAATTCAACAGTAGATTGGTACATGTTGAGCATCGTTAGAATTGGGAGTAACTGTAGTTTATAATAATAAAAATACATTTTATCAATAATGCCCTTTACATTTCAAAAAGAAACCTCAAAGTGTTACGGTTAATAGGGAGTTTAAAACAGTTTCCAGAGTATGATACAATTTACAAGCAATAATAAAACACCATAAAACTAAAATTAAAACAATGACTGTTTAAAAGGCCTTTTCAAATAGTAGTGTCTTTAAGCCCTTCTTAAAAGTCTCCAGAGTTTGTGGGGCCCTAGGGTCTCTTGGAGGGCGTTCCAGAGCCGTGGGGCGACTGCCTGGAAAGCCCTGTCTCCCATCGTAGACAGTTTGGTCCTTGGTTGGAGCAGAGTTGGTTGGAGTTTGTGACTCAGCTTTCAAATTACACGGGTAACCATATTTGGCCATTTGGGGGCAGTGCAAATTCAGGAACTGTAGCAAAAAAATTGTCAAAATCTTGATTTCGGTTGTGGTGGGTTTTTCCCATAATTTCTGAGTAGGTGGCCATGTTTGGCATCTTTAGAAAGGTGAGAAGCTGTAGTATGTACATCAGATGAAATTCAATGGGAAACCCTATTTAGCCAATCGGGGGCATTACAAAGTCTGGTAATTTAGCCTTAGAATTGTCAAACTTGATTTTAGAGCTAGATTTTGTCCATAATTTTCTCTCACGATTGCTTACCAATTCCAGGGTTAGAACTGGAATCATAGGCTAAAGCAATGACAGTTTATGGAAAGCACAAGTGTAATCATGGTCAGATTTTGTGCCTGACTGATGGGGAAGTAAGTCATGTAATTTACGCATTCACAGCGCTGGCAATTTTGTCAGTTTTCCCTTTTTTGCCTGTAAAACCGTTTGTGTTCTTCATATTTCTATACTAATATCTCTATACATGGTATATTATGTTGTTGGCTCTTTTTATGTAAATCATGGTCTAGTGGACTTGTCCATGTTAGCAATCGTTCATATGGAGCGATCGCTGGGTTGACTGAACCAGTTCATAACCATCGTCGTGTCACAGGGCTGCAGTTGCTATATTTGGTGAAGCCGGGTAATGGAAATTGACTCCCGGTCAAAAGTGTGGGGTCATTTAGAAATTTCCATTGCACTCCATTGCAGACTGAATGCCAGCTTAGATCAGTTGCATTGTTTTTTAACCTGGGCATCAGTTTTCAGTTTTACATTATGTGCTTCCACATTGCAAAAGGATTCTCCTCTGTTTTTCTATGTAGTTTTTAAAAATTATATCAGAGTAGTAAATGGAATGTGTGTTATGGTTTGTGCGGGGAATTTGTGGATATTGAAAAAACACTTAATTATATCAAACAGGAAAAGCTGAATACAGATATACAGCTGTTTGTCTTACCTTCTTAAAAGTGACATGGCTTTTATAGGACAGCAACAAAATGGGAAAAGGGTATTAAGATTTAGTGCAGATGTAGCTGTAGATGGATGAATTTAGGACTACAGTACAGTGCCATTTTTTTCTATGAAGCCTCAGGTGTTGCTTTTGTCTGGAAATTCCGCTTGGCTGCTGTTGCTATTATCAGAAAGTCATCTAAACTGAATTAAATGCACAGTCACAATCAGCTGTTTGTACATTCAAAATAATCTACGTCTTTCCTTCAATTTTATCATTTAATTGGTATAAAAAGTGGAAAAAATAAGTTTTGGTTTAACGGGGGTTTAATGTGTCAGACTATAATTTGACTCCACTACTACCGGCACCCTTGCTTGAATGACACCAATCTTCACTCCCATACTATTCGTGACTGTATATGATTATTGGACAAGGGGTAAAGCTGTAGAGCAATGGCCCTTTTCACTCCCCGATTTAAATCAAGTGCAGATTTGAGTCTTGCATGAGTGAAGATGTGAGTTGCGCATGTGTCACTTTGCAAAAAGTAGCATACAAATGCTAACGAGACACTTCTGTAATGTCAATACAATAAAAATGGACCTACTGAACAAAGTTTGTTCACTGCTGGCTACAAGTCAGCATTAAACAAAACAAAGGCTGTCAGTTGAATGTCATTTTGAGGCAATGTTGGCTATCAAACAATCAAAGATAGCTAAAATGTTTTTGAAATGACTGCTAGCTTAGCTATAAGTTAGCATCAAACACCACAAAAGCTGTCACTTGAATGACATTTTGAGCTAACGTTAGCAATCAAACTACCACCGATAGCTAAAACGTTTTTGAAATGATTCCCATCTTCTTTTATTGTATGTAATGAAAAAAGTTTAATATTTCATGGATTTCACAAATTTCAGTAGGACAGTTATTTAACCGTTTAAATCTGAGTATGCGCAACTTGACCAGAGCCGGTCTGACTCGACTCTCATCAGGTATAACACAATGTGCTGTAAACCATTTAAATCTGAGCATGCGCATCTCCAATTTGCACTTAACCTACAATGGAAGTGACATACCTGTCCGTACTCTCTTACTTCCGCCGCCATTGCTCGGACCACACCCGCGATAGAACTCAGACTTCATTATGATCTCAACTACATACTGTAAAGTTTCATGACAGTTGTGACTTTATTGTGATGACAAAATCTGTCCACAGACAGACCAGAAAGACGTTTTAACATTGAGCAAACTACTAAAAACCGATATGATCACACACACAGACTCCAAAGGTGAAAACACAGCTCACCAAATGTGACGTCCCAAACTTCAATATTGCACATCATAATCATTTAAGCAATAAAACTAAAGATGCGTCGTAAAAAAATATAAAGAAGTGTCTGTTGTCCCAGTTTGGACACATTGAACAGAGGTTTAAATCCAAATATGACCTTTCCTTTTGCTCATTTAACCACAATATTACTGAGGCGCTCTCAAAAACTGTAAAAGATAAGTACAAAAGAAATATTCCAATTAAAGTTACCTGAATGCATCTATTTTTCAAACACTGTTCAGACGCCCCAACATGTTTACAGTGAATTATGTCCAAGTTACGGAAAGCTATCAAAGGATCTCACTGGGACATAAACTAGTAAAAGATAAGCGTTTGTTGATGTTGTTAAAATTGTATCTCCTAAACGTAAAATTTCAATAAAAATTGAACATTGAACATATTTTTATTTTCTATCCAACCCCACCTTTGCCAATCTTTCCTCCCTCTCTAGCCTCCCAGACTGCAGGAAAAGCAAAGCTGTCTGCTGGTTTGGTTGCTGTTGCCATAATGTCATCCTCCCTGCTCAGTCACCAGCCATCTGGCTCCTCTAGCATTGGTATTCATTATCAGTGACCTCCAGGAGAAACATGTGATGAGTCATTGTGCAGATTTTAAAAGCATTTAACCTTGTTAGACAGACCACCAGACTAGGCAAGGAGATGCTAAATGAGAAAGGAAGGGCTTAGCAGAGTGGAGGATGGAGGGAGGAAAGAGTGATGGGGAGGGAGAAAAGTAATGACAAGGGAACACTTGTGATGAGACATCAGCCTGTTGGGAATGGATGTAGAACCAGGGAGATGATGAAACGGCTGAGGGGGGGGGGATTCCTGGGATGAGTCACGACAGCCCTTTGTTATCTTTAAGCCGCAATGTCATCCGTTAGCAGCACTATCGAGGCAATAAGAAATGTAATACAAATTATGCAAAAGAGAATACTTTTTATGAGCAGAAAAAGCACAGCTTTTAGGGTAAAGTCTCTTGGATGACACAAAAACATTTTTTCAGTAATGGGCTGCTGCAAAGCAAACACAATGGAGCGGGAAAATGAAAAAAATCTAATCAGTATGAGAGAGGACTTTAATTCTAGATAACTTCATTGCAATTGTAAACATTATTACAAAGGCGTGGCAGATTAGGTTAAATGACCAATTAGTATAATTTGTGAGTTGAATCAGAGACACTTGGGTAAAGGAATTGGCCAATTATAGCAAATGGTTCTGCAAATGGTTAGCCTATACAGAAAAGGCTCTGCTCTTTGAGGTAGCCCTCAAAGAATCTAACCAGCTACAGGGATTCTGTTGAGAGAGCTAATTAACGAAAGAAGTCATACATCAATGTCAAAACTTAGCAAAATTAACAATTCCAACAACTTTGCATAAGTAGGCGTATGTTGCATGAATGTACAACGTGAGTTAGAAGAAGCAGGTGATAATGGCCATGTTGGACACCTGGCTGTGTGAATATGATTGAACCATACTAGTGAGCTGAGAGAATCCATGTATAACTCCTTCTTTTGATTTTCAATTGGATATCCAAAATCGTAAAAAAGTACTACTACTACTACTACTACCACTTTGTTAATCATTTATGAATCCAAACAACAACATAAAAAAGGATATTGATTTACTTATCTAACTTGAATTTGTATGCTCAAGTCCAAAATTAAAATGGAAAAAAATGGGCTACGGACAGAATTTCATTTAGATGTTTAATGTGTCTGATTTGTGTGACCAGGAAGTTGCTGACTTCTTTTTGTGTGTTGCACTTGATAAACTTGCAAGAAATCCCCTAAGGTGATGGCGCTACCTGATTTGGTTTAATGATTATAAACTCAATAGTGAGGTTCAAGACGCACAAATCTTAAAGCTGCTTAGGAACGGGAGGTAGTAATATAACTGCTATATAACATATACCAGGTTAGCTGTAGTTGACAGGTACAGTGTACAGTGGATTAATTAGAGCAGGGATCGTCAACATTGGGTACGTGACCCCTAGGGGAACCCTCAAAGTCAATGCAGGCTTCCAAATTATGGTTACGTTCTTTTCAAAAATGGGGAAAGTCCTAAAATGAATCAATCATTTTAGCAAATATAAATTCCCACTGATCATAGGCGTACTGGCTTATAGGTAAGGCCATCCAGAAATAGTTATTCCTAAGGATCCACAGTGCAACATGTAGGTTTAACATTAAAACAACTATTTCAATAGATTAGTATTCTATGCAAAACATGTATCTATAAAGGTTTTGGGCCACCCTACATGTTATTGCAGGCCCAGTTTCAAATGCAATATTAGGGGGTGGGATGTCCGTTTCTCTTCCCGTTAATTTTATTTTTTAGCTGCTTGTTTTGGACTTTGCTGTTGGCTCCCTGTGCTTGCTAGACTTCTGTATAAAGCCTTTTTTGATATCCTACTGCACTGCGTTTTGGTCCTCCTTCCCCAGCTCCCCCATAACAGGTTGCTGTTTCATTAATGTCTCAGACAAGACATTTCAGTTGCTTTTCATCATCTTACCACTTTCTTTATGTATACTATGTATGAAAAGACTGACATACAGCATATTCAAAATAATGTTAGATGCATAATTTTCCACCCGATTGTTAAATAAGAAAATAATGCGTACACTACATCATTTGGGTAAAACATTATAGTTGCCAAGGAAGACAAAATCTTTGGATCTCTTTGAGTGTAAACTTTGACCTGCCAGTTGTTTTGCTCCAAACTGCTGGGACCCGGCGGACAGATTGTGTTTTCTAGTCGTATATATGAACACAACCATGAAGAGGCAGTGAGATCTGTTGGGGGTCATCTGACTGCAGGCATTTAACAGAGAGGGATTTTTGGTAACGCCGAGAGATGTTCCTCATTAGATTCTGTGCACGTACACACTTGTACACACACACAACACATGGATGACTATCTTAACTCATTAGCTGACTTTTGCACCTTTGTGATACATTACACTGAGAAGGGAAACAAACGTATGCAGCTATTTATCTTTTAGGGGTGATCCGAGTATCCGGTTGAAACGAGTATCCGGTACGGATAAAGCACTTTTACCTGTGGGAGGAACCAATGGGGTCGGGTGCGTTGCCGTAAGGGTGGCAGCAAAGGTCAGGGGCTTCGATAGACCAGACCCGGGCGGCATAGGCTGGCTGTGGGGATGTGATATGTCACCTCTCTGTGGGGGAAGGAGCCGCAACTTGTGCGGGAGGTTGAGCGCTACCAGTTAGATCTGGTGGGGCTCACCTCTACGCACAGTCTCTGTTTTGGAACCGTACTCCTGGATAGGGGTTGGACTCTGTCCTACTCTGGAGTTGCCCGGGGTGTGAGGCGCCGGGGGGGTGTGGGGATACTCACAAGACCCCGGCTGAGCGCCGCTACTAGGGATGAGCGAGTACAGCATTATCTGTATCTGTATCTGTATCTGTTTACCACATGAATTATCTGTATCCGGAGCCGTACTCGGACTGGGCGGGGCCTAAACCGGACGTGGTCAGATTTAAACCGGAAGTGGGTCGGGCTCTCTTGAAATGTGCCGAAATGTATGTTATTTAAGCATGCAATTGATATGAGTTGATCAATAATTTTTATACTTATTGCTGATTTGAAAACTATTTACATGACAGCATCAAGCTTCAGATCACTGGTGTTGTCATGGTAACAAACATACAACACATGCCGTTGCAATTATGAAGTAAAATGTAATGAACAAGAGTTTTTATACTCAATATAACTTTCTTTTTTTAACTTTTTATTTTTTTTGATCAGTGTGATTTTTTTTTTTTTACACCAGGTGTGTGTGTGTGTGTGTGTGTGTGTGTGTGTGTGTGTGTGTGTGAGTAAGAGAGAGACACAGAGAGAGAGTGGGCGGGGGGCGGGGGGGCAGCTGACAGTAAAAAAAATAATAATCTCTGATGGCAGAGACGCGACGGGAGTTGCATTTAAACCGAGCAGCATGTCTTAAACCCACGTTCACCAGAAATCTACTGGTTACTATGTAAATACTATAAATCGAAGTTAAAAACAAACCTGAAGCTGAAGAAACCCTAAACGTTAACGGAACAAATCCGCAGACCCGATTGACTGCCTGCTTGACGGAGCGGGAGCGGGAGCGAGAGAGAGAGAGATAGAGAGAGCGAGAGAGAAAGAGAGAGAGAGGCCGAGGGAGCGCATTTCTCCATGTTGTGTGTGTGTTTGTGAGATTGATCCGAACGTGTTTGTAGGCGAGGGGGCGCTGTGATTATCACAGAACGCTGCGCGGCCAGTTGAGGAGTTGTATTCAATCTGAGCACGGATATTGACTCATATTACCCGTAAAATACTTGTACTCGGCAAAAGTGTTTTATCCGTACCGGATACTCGTTTTAGCCGGATACTCGGATCACCCCTAGCCGCTACGTTGAAGTTTACCTCGGTGGACGAGAGGGAAAACTCAGACTGTTTGTGCATATGCACCAAACCGGAGTTCAGAGTATACTGCCTTCTTTGAGACCTTGAATGGAGACCTGTATGGGGCTCCAGTAGGGGACTCCATAGTTCTGCTGGGGGGCTTCAACGCGCACGTGGGTGATGATGGAGATACTTGGAGAGGCGTGATTGGGAGGAATGGCCTCCCTGATCTAAACCAGAGTGGTTGTCTGTTGTCAGACTTCTGTGCTAGTCATGGACTGTCCATCACAAACACCATGCTCGAACATAGGGATGCTCATAAGTGTACGTGGTACCAGAGCACCCTAGGCCAAAGGTCAATGATCGATTTTATAATCGTTTCATCTGATCTGAGGCCGTATGTTTTGGACACTCGGGTGAAGAGAGGGGCAGAGCTGTCAACTGATCACCACCTGGCGTTGAGTTGGGTCAGGGGGTGGGGGAAGACTCTGGACAGACCTGGTAAGCCCAAACGGCTAGTTCGGGTAAATTGGGAACGTCTGGAGGAGGCCCCTGTCCGACGGACTTTCAACCTACACCTCCGGCGAAGCTTTTCGTGCATCCCTGTGGAGGCTGAGTGGACAATGTTCAAAGTTTCCATTGCTGAAGCTGCGGCGGCGAGCTTTGGTCTTAGGGTCTTAGGTGCCTCAAGGGGCGGTAACCCACGAACACCCTGGTGGACACCGGTGTTCAGGGATGCCGTCCGACTGAAGAAGGAGTCTTTTCGGGATATGCTATCCCGGAGGACTCCCGAGGCAGTTGCAAGACACTGACGGGCCCGAAGGGCTGCAGCCTCTGCTGTGACAGAGGCAAAGCAGCGGGTGTGGGAGAAGTTCGGAGAAGACATGGAGAAGGACTTTTGGTCGGCACCATGGTGCTTCTGAAAAACCGTTCGCCACCTCAGGAGGGGGAAGCGGGGAATCATCCAAGCTCAACTGGGGAGGTAATAGAGCGTCGGAAGGAGCACTTTGAGGAACTCCTAGATCCAGCTGACAAGCCCTCTGTGGTAGAGGCAGAGCTGGAGGATGATGGGGGATTGTCGTCAATTTCCCTGGTGGAAGTCATTGAGGTAGTCAAACAACTCCACAGCGGCAAAGCCTCAGGGATTGATGAGATCCGTCCAGAAATAATGAAAGCTCTGGGTGTGGAGGGAAAGTCTTGGTTGACACGCCTCTTTAACATTGCGTGAAAGTCTGGGACGGTGCCTAAAGAGTGGCAGACCGGGGTGGTGGTTCCCCTCTTCAAAAAGGGGGACCAGAGGGTGTGTGCCAATTACAGGGGTATCACATTTCAGCCTCCCTGGTAAAGTCTACTCCAAGGTGCTGGAAAGGAGGGTTCGGCCGATAGTCGAACCTCAGTTTGAAGAGGAATAATGCGGATTCCGTCCTAGCCGTGGAACAACGGATCAGATCTTCACTCTCGCAAGGATCTTGGAGGGGGCCTGGGAGCATGCCCAACCAGTCTACATGTGTTTTGTGGATCTGGAGAAGGCGTATGATCGGGTCCCCCGGGAGAAATTATGGGAGGTGCTGCGGGAGTGTGGGGTGCCCCTTCTCAGGGCCAACCCATCTCTGTATGACCAAAGCGAGAGCTGTGTCCGGGTTCTCGGCAGTAAGTCGGACTCAATCCAGGTGAGGGTTGGCCTCCGCCAGGGCTGCGCTATGTCACCAATACTCTTTGTAATATTTATGGACAGGATATCGAGGCGTAGTTGGGGCGGGGAGGGGTTGCAGTTCGGTGGGCTCAGGATCTCATCGCTGTTTTTTGCAGATGATGTGGTCCTCATGGCGTCATTGGTCTGTGACCTTCAGCACTCACTGGATCGGTTCGCAGCTGAGTGTGAAGCGGCTGGGATGAGGATCAGCACCTCTAAATCTGAGGCCATGGTTCTCAGCAGGAAACCGATGGAGTGCTTTCTTCAGGTAGGGAGTGAGTCCTTACCCCAAGTGAAAGAGTTTAAGTACCTTGGGGTCTTGTTCGCGAGTGAGGGGAGTATGAAGCGTGAGATTGGTCGGAGAATCGGAGCAGCTGTTGCGGTATTACATTCTCGTTTATTGCACCGTTGTGACGAAAAGAGAGCTGAGCCAGAAGACAAATCTCTTGATCTACCGGGCAATTTTTGTTCCTACCCTCACCTATGGTCATGAAGGCTGGGTCATGACCGAAAGAACGAGATCAAAGGTACAAGCGGCCGAAATGGGTTTCCTCAGGAGGGTGGCTGGTGTCTCCCTTAGAGATAGGGTGAGAAGCTCAGTCATCGTCTGGGAGGAGGCCTCGGGGAAGACCCAGGACTAGGTGGAAAGATTATATCTCTAACCTGGCCTGGGAAAGCCTCGTGATCCCCCAGCCGGAGCTGGTCCATGTGGCTTGGGAAAGGAAAGTTTGGTGTCCCCTGCTGGAGCTGCTGCCCCAGCGACCCGATACCGGATAAGCGGATGAAGACGGGTGGATGGATCTTTAAAGTGACGCTCAGCAAAACCAAAAACAAAGTGGATGAAGGAAGAAAAAAACATGCAGCCCATTTATCCATCAGCTGGTTGCATATATGAGTCATCAATAACTCCTGATCGCGGGAACTCTATTCTATTTCTTTTTTTGTAACATACACACACACACACAGACAAAATAACGCAGGTTGTCTAATGTATTGTACTTTAATTGCTTTGTCTCTACCTAGAAGAAATCAATCAATCCCCAAAGCCAATTTTTTCCACAGACAAATTAGAAAGAGAGGAAAACTGTGGCTATGATGACCAGCAAAAAGAGACACCTGTGACTGTTAGCAGAAGTTTCTGTCCTCAAGGATAGAAACGTGACTATATGTGTATTTTATTCTGTATATTTATTCTGTTTAGAAGGTTATTGTTAAAAGTTAGGACTAAGTTTAAATTAGGGTAAGGTTAAAAAAGATTTTTGTCACTGCTGCTACGGTTTTAAATCACTGCAACTCAATGTGCAGCTTTTATAATTCTATCTTCATTATCCTATATGGCTTCTAAGTATCATCTTTTGTCTCCTTCACCTGATTATTTTTTGGACATTCATTTTAGGCCTTTATTTTTATGGGACAGCTGAAGACATGAAAGGTGACAGAGAATGGGAATGACATGCAGCAAAGGGCCGCAGGTCAGAGTCAAACCCGTGACTGCTGCGTAGAGGAGTAAACCTCTTTATATGGGTGCTCTACCAGGTGAGATACTGCGGCACCCCTTTACCTATTTGTCAAAACTTTTTATCTGTTGTTATTTCATCAAATGTTATTATTGAATTCCTCAAATAAAGACTGGTATTCAATGAAAGCCGCGCCACTGATAGTGGCCGGGGGTGTGGTCAACACAGACAAATAAAGGCCGGCCTCAAATTAAGGCCGGGGCAAAAGGTCAAGGTTTATTTATATAGCACATTTACAAACAGTCGCTACCGCCCCAAAGTGCTGTACAATTATAGATAACAACATAATAAAAGGGCATAACAAATATCCTGAAAAAAACATCTAAAACTGAATATACCAAAAACAACAAAAATACAACAAATAAAAAGCTTTGCTCAAGTCAATACAACAACAAAATGTCACAGCTCAGCTTGTGTTAAAAGCCGGTGCAAAAAGATGGGTTTTTAAAAGTGATTTAAAACTCTCAATAGAGGAAGATGCTCTAATGTTCAGAGGGAGAGAGTTCCCGAGCTTAGGACCTGCCACCGAGAAAGCTCTGTCCCCTCTGGTTTTCAGTCTGGTTCTGGGACAGTCTAAAAGCAACTGGTCAGCGGACCTGAGTGCTCTGACTGGAGCGTGCAAAACCAGCATATCAGATAAATATGATGGTGCCAGCCGATTCAGAGATTTAAAAACAAACAATAAGATCTTAAAATGGATTCTAAAAACGACAGGCAACCACTGGAGAGACGACAGTACAGGGGTGATGTGGTCATAGCGCCTTTTTCCTGTCAGCAGGCGTGCAGCCGCATTTTGGACTAACTGTAATCGGCGAACTGAAGACTGCTCAAGGCCATAGTACAGTGAGTTGCAGTAGTCCAGGCAATTTGTAATCAAGGCATGCACAACTATTTCCAGTTGGCTATGGGGCAGGTAAGGCTTGACCTTCCCAAGAAGTCTGAGCTGAAAAAAGCTTGTTTTTACCACTGAACTGATCTGTTTATCGAGTTTAAAAGAACTGTCAATAAAAACACCAAGAGTTTTTACAAGTGGGCAACAATTTGAGAACATAGGACCCAGAGCATTGTTAAAACCAGAGACATCAGGCTTCCCAAAAATTACAACTTCAGTTTTTTTATCATTTAAGTTAAAAAAATTCAATGACATCCAGTCTTTTCCATCCAGCCACTATCAAAAGATAGTGTGGATAATCTCCTAAGTGCATTTCATATAATGTGCATTCAAGTTTACCATAATGTACATTTCTACCAATTTAATTTAACAGATTCATCAACATATATATATATATTTTTTTTTTTCTGAGTTATGGTAAAGTAACGTATTATTTTCCTACCAGTATTTTAGTCAGTGCGGCTGTATGTGTTACTCAGCCAAGTGTGCCACCAGGTGCCACTAGATGGCAGTAGCTACGTTGGATGTAACACAGGTCTCATTTAGCGACAGCAAAGAATAACGGGCTTTGGTGCTAGTGACAGACTTTTCAACAACAAAACGAAAAAAAGTTTTAAGAAAGCGGAGGAGGCACCCAGATAGCTCAGTTGGTAGAGCGGGTGCCCATATATTGAGGTTTACTCCTCAACGCAGCCGGCCTGGGTTTGAAACCAGCCTGCGGCCCTTTGCTGCATGTCACTCCCCCTTTCATAACTTCAACTGTCCTGTCCATTAAAGGCCTAAAATGCCCCAAAAAATAATCTTAAAAAAAAAAAGAATGCGGAGGAAAACTGAAAAAGCTGTGAGACATTTCGATGTTGACCACAGGAGGATTCGAAATGACGACATGAGCATACAGGAGCAGAGCATGGCTAACTAGCTGGAGGTGGGAGGAAAAGAGTTAGTCTGGAGCTAAAAACAAAGCTAGCTAGCATCTGTAATGTTAATCAGGTACTGGTGTACTGTATGCTCTTATTGTAATCTACCAGCAATACCGTAGTATCTGTATTTGCAATAATTACCCGGTACATTTACAGGGTTATAACTGACTTAATGGTGGTGTTTGATTATTTCTGACCCAGTCTGCTTTGTCGCCCTTCTCGCTGTTGTTGTATGGTGATATTTTTGCTGTTAGTTTCTTGAAAAATGAATGATATCTGTCTACTGGAACGCCAAGGCTTTTAATTTAAAATGGTTTATTTAAAACAATTCTACTCATCAAACAGATGTAATTAGAAATAAAGGCCTTCCTCTAATTAAAGCCTGCTTCAAATAAAAGCAGGGTAACCTCTGCGGTTCACGTAAAAAATTACGGTATATCGTATTGTCTTTTTGCTGAAATGCATGCTGTGCTCTCAGCCCCATTGAAAATGAGGGTCTCCCTCAATGGGACCTGATTTGTAAATAAAGGTTTGAAATTAAATGAAAATCCAAGCCCACTACAACAGGGCTGGGCAATTTATATTCCCAAGGGGCCACATGAAAAACAGGGACTGTTGTGGAGGGGCCTGACCAATAAGCTCAACTCAAATATATAAAAAGCAGTAGATTTTAAGGAATTTTATAAGCTGTGAGTGGTAAGGGCAGAAATGTTATGATTAGGACATGAAAAAAGTAAAGCAGACATAGTACAAAATGCAATAATGTAACTATTTAATTAACATCCGTGAATGCAATTGGGACCAAAATGTGCATGTTTTTCCCCATTTTCCAAAGAAAAGCATTCAATTAACTTTACAAAGTGCTAATACTATTTCATTTGAAGTTTAACTACATACTTCGCTTTTTTTTTAAACTTTTTTCGTAAAACATGGAAAAAGTGAAACAGTTGTAATACAAAATGCCAACATCATGTCACTATTTTGCGTTCCATATGTAAATAGGCCCTTGCTTTGCAGTTTAATGTTTAGTTCATTCATTAGTGCAGTCACATCAACCGCAAATGCAAGATCAGCCATCCAGTTCACATCTGAGAGCTTTGGGATGTCTTTGCTTTCATATCACAAAACTCTGGAATCTCTGCTCTCAGGTCCCATACTCTTTTAAGCATCTTGGCCAGGCAGAGCCACCTGACAGCTGTGTGGTAGCCTATGTCACCATTTCAGTTTCATGCTACTCCAAAAGTCACAGAAACTGCCTTTGATTTGATGTTCCATCCCTGATGATGTTATCTGTTTGAGTTACATCTATAACATGGTTCAGTTTAGCACTCACTTACACAACAGCTACTAGGCTTGCACAATTAATCAAATTTTAATCATGATCAAGATTTTGGTTTCACACGATCACATTTGCGTAATCAAGCGATATTTTAAATGTGTCAAAAAACAAAAACGGAGCGTTCTATGAACGGAATGTTCGAAGAACGCTCCGTTTTTGTTTTTTTTGAAAAGCCAATCGAAATCACCGTAAACAAGGTTTACCGGTTTACTAGTAAACATAACATTTTGTCCGTTCTGTGTTGTTTTTCAGACAACAGCAGTGACCAGTGCGAGTTAGTGTCTGTCAGCTCACAGGGCTCTAGGCATGACTAATATTTTTCCTCTAGTTTGCACCGCTGCACCTAATGTCCTTGCATCCGCTGCCTCTCCACAAAGAAAACAATGTCTTTAAATCCTTATGGTTTAATGTTGCGTTACATGACCCGTTTCTACTGTAAAGCCTTGACTGCGTTGGATCTCTCCTCTTACTCTCTGCACAGCCCCGCCCCTATTAACTCACACAAGGCTCCCAGCAACATGGAGATACACAGCGGCATGAGAGGCAAACCTGTATTTGTACAGGTGTTTCCACTGGTAAGTAGTTATAAATAGCCAGTGTGACTATGACATTTGTTTTGGTTAAAATCAACACATAATCGGGATGCTTAATCGGGATCTCAATATGGATCAAAAATTATTATCATTTTGGCCCTAATCGAGCAGCCTTAACAGCTGCTTATGTATAATACAATGCAAAAATACGAATTTCAAATCTGCATTCACTTCAGTCACTTTATCTTGCATCCGCTTCAAAAGTCCAACATTTTTTTTCTGTCAGATTCATAAATCACTCCCCATCGTTGTCCCTTTGATTGACTCCATTGCTGCCAAGTCTTCCATTATCTCTTTTGTTATCCAACGTACAGTGGGGTTTGAAGGTTCAGGCAACCCAGGAATAAATTGGTATTATTGTGCATAAAGAAGCCAAGAAAAGATGGAAAAATCTTCAAAAGGCATTAAATGACAGATTAGAAATGTGCAAATAGGTCACAAAAAGTAAGATGTTATTTCCATCATTTACACTTTTAAAATAACAGAACAGCTTGTATTATTGTGAGAAAAGCAAGTCTAAACCAATGTTTAACTGCACAATCCATCCAGAAAGAGCTGGCAGACACTGGGGTTGAGGTACACCATTCCACTATAAAAAGATACTTGTACAAACAGGGTCTTCATGGAAGAGTCATTAGACAAAAACCTTTCTACGTCCTCGCCACAAAAATCAGCGTTTGAAATCTGCAAATGAACATATAGACAATCCTGATGCATTGTTGGAACAAGTTCTGTGGACCAATGAGGTTAAAATAGAACTTTTGGGCCGCAATGAGCAAAGGTACGTTTGGAGAAGAAAGGGCACAGAATATAATGAAAAGAACCTCTGTCCGATTGTTAAGCATGGTGGGGATCAATCATGCTTTGGGGTTGTATTGCAACCAGTGGCACAGGAAACATTTTACAAGTAGAAGGAAAAACGGATTCAATAAAATTTCAGCAAATTTTGGACGCTAACTTGATGTCATATGTGAAAAAGCTGAAGTTAAAGAGAGGATGGCTTCTACAAATGGATAATGATCCTAAACACACCTCAAAATCCACGGTGGATTACATCAAGAGGCGTAAACTAAAGGTTTTGCCATGGCCTTCACAATCTCCTGACCTCAACATATTTGAAAATCTATGGATAGACCTTAAAAGAGTAGTGTGAGATAGACAGCCCAGAAATCTCAAAGAAAGAAGACTTTTGAAAGGAAGAATGGGCGAAGATGCCTCAAAAAAGATTTGAAAGACTCTTGGCTTTTACAAGGTATTAACTTTGCAGGGTGCACAAACTTTTGCAAACGCCCTTTTTTTTTTTCTCTTATTTCGAACATTTAAATGCTAGAAATAAAATCTAACTTTTTGTGATTATATGAATGTCGGATCTGTCATTTGATGCCTTTTGGAGATTTTTCCATCTTTTCTTAGCTTCTTTATGCACATTAATACAAATCTTTACCTGGGGTGCCCAAATTTTCGAGCCCAACTGTATATCTTTGTTAGGTATAGTGGGTAGGTAGATTGGTTTTAGCAGCAGAAACCTTCCAAAAGATTTGTTTGAGCACCCTCAAAGTCTTTTCCTATAAATCTAACTGTATAACCATTTGTAATAATGTCCTTAAGCTTCTATATGGTTGGATTCCGGGTAAATGCCCATTTCATGCTGTTAACTCTCTGCCAAGTGAGGAAGTTACAGGTTGCTATGAAGGTTGAAATAGTTGCCAAGTAAATTGACACCCTAATTAGTATCTAAGTAGCTAATATGTAAAGCAATTAAGAAGGGAGCAATATGCACTTTGGGAAGTAATGCCATTCAAAAGCTTGCTAGTGTTGTCACTAGTACACTAACTAACTGATCCAATAAAACTCCATGACTAAAGTGAACAGTATAATATATATACTGTATTGTGAAGGCAGTATATCTTTTGGGTTAAAAATGTAATCAATACATAGACGCCAAGTATTGATGTATTATTATATCTAACTGGTCAGTTTGTATGTTTGACAGTCCCATTTTGCAGCAACAAAGTTAAAGTAAAATGACAAAACAGATAAATGTATCTTTTTAGATAAAACAGATGTTGCCAAAGTTTCTTTTTGGGGACATAATTTGAAATAAGCAAACATGTGGAAAAGTTGGAAAATAAGGTTTAAAAAAAGCTATATATCGCAGAATATTGCAACATGTTTAAAAGACATGGTATCGTGATGATAATGTATAATGAGGCTGCTTGTGATTCCACCCTTATATATCAATGGTGTCTGGGGAGCAAAGAGAAACTTTTACTCAAACCCCTCTATGTTACATCTTGTAAAGATTTAGCAATGAGTCATACTGCGTGCATGTATTTTCACTAGCTGCGGCTCGGAGGCTCTCTAAACTCTCTAAACTGTGTTTCGTTGCATTGTACCTGTACATGTGTAATGACAATAAAGTTGAATCTAATCTAATCTCATCTAAATGGTAAACGGGTTGAGCCCAATATGGCTGATTGAAAAGGTTCACCGGAAAGACAAAGGACTGAGTTAGAGGTATGAGCATCACATAAAGAAGGTTTGAATGTGTCCAAACTCTCCCGTGGTTAACCAAACACACCTCTCCTCACCATTTACTGTATAGCTGATCCTGCCCTGCACTGTTTATGAGAGTCACTTGAGGTCTCAGAAAGAACAGAGGGAGAACACTTGGGGAGGAGGCAGGTCATGAGAGACAGAGATGGTAGCTGGAAGCCACTTGTAAAAGAAGTAGATTGTACTGAGCATTAAACAGCCTTAGTGACGAGTAATTGAAAAAGAGCATGTCTATATCACATGACGAAAGAATGTTTTATCACTTGTGTTGTCTTGTCCGTCCACCATGTTGTTCTTCCGGGTCAAAATTAAAAAAAAACTTTTTTGTCACTTTTTCCAATGTTGTTGACGTGTCAAACTCATGTTTTTTTGTCACTTTTTAGTAAATATTTTAAATGTATTCATTAATTAACAGTAATTAACATGTATTATTTTTTTACTAATAGTTAAGATTAGAGGATGTTGAGTGAATAACAGACTGTTTTATGTCAAACTTTAGTGTTGACACTATTTTGAAACCATTTAAAAAAATTCAAATGCTGTCAAATTTAATAAAACACCTCAAATTCTATGAAAGTAATCATTAATTGTACCTGCAAAAATTGTTATATGGGTTCCATACAACATGCATCCATGTTATATTTAGGTAAACTGATTGTAAGAAACCCATATTTCTGAAAAACTTTGAAAACGTTGACACTAGGACAACACAAGGGTTAAATGTTTTTGGATTTGTTGCTAGAGTTTTTTGCATTCTATCGTGTTGTGATTTTATTTTGCTTGCTTAATTTCATGTTTATTATTCTGGCTTTTATTGACTTTATATAATTAACACTTTTTTGTGATATGTTATTATGGAACACACGCAACCTTTAGGCAAGACTGGCCCTTCAATAGCATTCACATAACGCTATTGGCCAGGCGTCCATGCTTAAGCAAGGTAACGTAACCCGATTTTTTCAGGTCCTATCCCATGACCAGTTGGCTATCCACACAAGGTCAATGCCTAACCCGAACCAATTGAGCTGCTTTGTAGGGTGGGACTTGCCTAGATGTTATGTGGGATCCTTAATAGTGCATGTGCGCCTAAACTCTCGCCTTTCTATTGGACATTGTTTTAAACCTATGAGAGGTGGATGTGTGCCAGAACAGACCAGAAACCAGACCACCCAACCGGATATATAAGCTGGCCACAACAAAACAGGCAGAAAAACATTATAAGACACACAAGAGAGACAGAAGAGTCTAACAAAGTCTTTCTGTCAACAAAATTACTGCCAGGGCTCTTTTGTCTGCAGTGGCGGCATAATGTATTAAACCTCTTTGAAATGGTATGTCTCTTTGGTTGGCTCAGGGTTGATCCCCACTCAAACAAAGAACACCTACATAAAACTAACCTTTTCCCATTATCCTAAATGAGATGCTTTTTGACTTCCATCCACAAAAAAAGAAATTACAAATAAAGAATAGTTTTGAATTTGGTTTGGTGTGTGTGTGTATGCCAGGGTTGTAAATTGTGTTGCTGGTGCTGGTTTCTGCACCAGCCGCCCCCCTTTCCCTGCCACGCTGTTGTTTTGTCTCAGCCAACTCCATTTCCACGGGCTGTACATAAACTCACTCCAGGCTTTGAAAGCTTTTCAGCACCGGGAGCTGTTGCCCAACTGGATGGCCTACATGACTGTAGCCTATTAGGTCGGTCAACTGACTCATTGTGACACGAGGCCCGTGTTTTTTAATGTGTGTGGAGATTTGTGTCTCTTTTTATGGTTTTCTTTTGTTAAATTAGGATTAAGTGATTTTTTTTTATTACGTTGACAACGATTTTTATGTAGGTTGAAACGTTATGGGTTAATTGTTCATGGAGCTGTCAGCCACTTTTGGCTGCTTAAATTGCCTTAGATTGATTTTGTATGATGTTGCAATTATTTTTGGTTTATTGATTAATTCGCCCCTAAATAATCAAGTGTTCTATGTCCCATAGTTGCTGAGTGCTGACGGTGGTGGTGTTGTTATCCCTGGTGGTGGTGTCTCCCTCCTGTTTGCTGTGTTTTCCACCTTTTGGTTTATTTAGAGTTTTTACCACTATGTGTGTCTTTACGTGTGATTGGGGTGATCCTTCCTTGAGCTCCCACACCCATTCCCTCCACTAGTAGGGCCTCAGCATTTATCTCCCATATTTTTGGTATTTGCATTGAATTTTACACTTGAGTTTTTTAATAATTGTAACAATAAAATCATTGTCTTTAAGGGAACTATGTATCTGGCTTCGTGAATAAGTCAAACCTGTGTGCTTTCTGTATTTCGGTTGTTTAACTATCGAGCTAGTCCAATCCTATTCTCGGGGTGAAATTCCACGGGTGGCGTGGTCGGTGTTGTCCTTGGGTTTGGTCGTTGCGCGGGCCAAAAAGGCGCTCCACACCAACAAATCCCACTCACCACACCTATGTTATCTCCTAAAATATACCTTTGCTCTCTGTCTCTGCAAGATTGGGAATAATAGAGATTTCTCTTGGCACAGCTACAAAAGATTTACAACTTTCAGGCAGTTTGCTTACATCACATCCACGTCGTCAAGCTCACTTGGAGGCTGCGCAGTAATGCTCAGCTATCACCGGAAAAGTGCTTATAATATCCTTCACAGGTCTCTGTCCAGAGCAGGATCTGTAGGTTTATTTATTTAACTGTCTATGGGCTTAACAGCTGCCTGCCAAAAGTCGTTCACAAACTGGTTAATGTGTAAAGACCGAGTTAAATTTTGCAAAGGCCTTGATTTAAAGATTAAATCCATCCACTTGAGCCATGGAACACTTTCCCTAGCCAAGCCACCATTACCGAGTTGTGAAACTCTACAAAAAACTAAAAACACCAAAAAAAATGGTTTAATGGGAAACAGAATACCCTTACCACAGACGGCTGAATGTCACTAGCCACGTGGAGGCATATTTGTCAGTCACCGCACATTTTATAGATAGATGAAGAATGGAAAATATTCTCGAAACGGCCAAAGCTCAGAAAAGCCACACCGCCGACATCTTTGCTGTCTGCATCAGCAAAATATTTGGAGAGTAGGCCTACAATGTGAGTCATGAGTCAGTGCATTGCATCACCAGGGACAATATGGTTGATTTCAAAACAGTCATGGCAAACACCATTGACCGTGCTGTGAAAAAGGGCTGGCAGTGTAAGCTATTGAAACACCGGTCAGCAGACTAAGGGATACAGCACAGCATTTCAACAAATCAGTCACCTGACGGCTAGCTCTTAGAATCGAAACAGAAAACTGCAAAGCTAATCAACGACTGTGCTACCCAATGGAACATTAACCTTGGCATGGTGTGTCGGGCAACTTTGCAACAAGCTCCGGTAGCAGCGGTCGTCTTTGGAAAGAAACTTGGTTGTCCCGAAATCCAGCAAGTTTACCCAATGTATCAGGTGAGTCATATATACTAGAATAACCTGCTGATATTGGCCAATCAATAGGCTAGATTATTGGATTAACTACACAGAAGAGTACATATGCATATCTACATAACATTGTACAGCTATCTAGCCAAATAGCCATAAACGTATTCTGATTTTATGTTTTTTCACATAGGTGGCCACAAAGGAGTTTTCAACCGACCAATAAAGGTAAAGATACGATTACATAGCATGCAAATTAAACATTCCAGTCAATGTCTTTTAAGAAAACTAAAATTGAGGCCAGCAATGGGAATTTTTAAGCATAGTATTATATAGTGCACTAATTACTATTAAAGATCTCTGATTTCCGTTCCTGTCTATTAATGCGTCCGTGCGTAAAGCTGCTGCCAAGTCAGTATTGTAACATATAGGATGATAGCACATTTGTGGAAACAAAATTGCTTGATTTTGTTCAATGTTGATGACATTTTCGGACAAAAAGCAATGTTTGCAGGCTTTTTGTCTGAAGAAAAATGCCCTGTTGTCCTGTGAACAATGTTCGACAATCCACTGAGTGAACTCTGGCTGGCCTTTTTCCATGGAAACCTGAACGTATTCAGTGACACAATCAATATGCCTGTAGGCCACGACCACTGAGCTGCAAAGAAACTTTTACTTTTTAAAAACTGTGTTGCTTTTTGGGAGTTGCAGGTGACCTCACGGAAGACATTATGCTTGATGCAGTGATGCCAGAGGCTGTGGAGTGGGCGCTTGGTCCGCAAGAGTGACATTCTCTCCTTAGATTCCTAAAACAGGAAATTTTTACTTTCACTGTTCTAGCTACATAAACACCCTCCAACCAACTATGGATGATGTTGCAGGCACTATGTATGCATATCTTTCTATTGTTTATATTTGGGAGCTGTTCAGTTTTGTTTAGAACATGAGCATATTATATCACTATTGAGTATTATTGCATTCACATTTCACTGGGATTCATCCTGACTCACAGAGCTGAGATGTATTAGAATTTTTTTATATGACTTACCTGCTCCCAAAATCTATGAACTTATGTGGATGACTAAATATGACAAACCTTTTAAACCAAGCCTGCATCCCAAAAAACGAGACATATTAGCAACTTCCACCAATTTTGCTCACACTCTGCATATGGAGGCCCCATCTGACACACACGTTGGCCAGGCAGACAAGGATCGGAGTGGGAATGACTGTTGACGTTAATTCACACCTTACTCTCAGCGGCCGTGGGCGCAGCAGTGAAGAAACTAAAAGGGCTGTAAGAGAAGCCACGAGGACAGCCATTCCACCTGCCGCATACAATGATGCAGAGAGTCTATAGATGCAAAGAGAGTATGGTACTTCATGACAGACAAAGAAAGGTTATTCTTTGCAAAAAATTTCTTAAGTGATCTCATTACACAACTCACACAGCATCTTCCTCCACACATGTATGGTTGATATGGAGCCTACATAAACTCTGTCGTGTTATTAAGAAATAACCAACCCCCCCCCCCACCAATTTGATTTGTGGGGGGGGGGGGGGGGGGGGGGGGGGGGGGTTGGTTATTGGGGGGAGTTACCTCACAATTTTTCTTTCCAGATCACTTCAAATGGAAAGTTGTGCATGTGTGAAGCAAAGCCCCACTGTTATTTTCATGAAACCAAATCAATGTGATGCGGCTGTTGACTTTTTGTTGACTTATTTAATTTGAGAAAAACAGTAACGTCACACGCCATTCATTTGTGTGTTATTTTGAATACCATCGAGGCTTGCTAAGTGTCAAAGATGGCCAGCCATGTGGGTAAACCAATTTCAGCAGAAGATGGAGCACATTTACCGCATGAGCTCATAGGAGACACTTGAGATAATTAAAAAAATCATCTCAAAGCCAGTTGAGCACAGACACACATCTTCATGTGACACACACACTCACACCCCCCCCAAAAAAACGCACAAGACCACACACTACATAAGTATGCAGAAATGTGCACATGTCCCGTTGCAAATGAGTTGAGCATCAGTATAATAGGGAGATCAATGTCAACCCCAGCACTGTTTCCTCCTATCAATTTCTTGTCTCCTGTGACATTTTCTCAGACTACCCAGGAACGCACATCCAACCCACCCACGCTTGATTATGTAAGGGGATTTACGGCAAGGCAAAAGTGCAATTAAAGTAATAAAGTGTGACAGTTTTAAATAAAAAAAAAGGCTGTATTATCCCTAGGGGAATTTGCGTTGCACAAAGAAAGAAAGAATGCCATTTAAGCCATCATCAGACACGTAGCACTAGGAAGTTAACAAATCCTAATTTCTTAATGAGGCCACATAAGTAGAAAACAAACTCTCTGAAGAATAAAAGTGGACGGCGACTGTAAAAAAACATTTTTGTGCAGTGTTTGTTTGGTATTATAGAAATCCACTCTGATTCATCCAAATACATTCAATTCCAATACAAGGTTGTAAAATATTTTTGGGGGTGTAAATGTGCATCCGCTCTTCTTTTCATTCATTCTCACACAGAGACAGTAATTTGTCCTCTGCCTTTCCGCAAGTGATGTTGGCAAGTCTGAATGGGCTGACACAAACCATAATGTATTATCTGTCAGAGAAGCGTTATTAAAAAAGTCTCACCAATGGTGCAGCAGACTGTAAAAGTTTCAAAATTAAAAAAAAGAAATTGTTTTCTCCTCTTTACATGGAAGGACATACAACTAGCTATCAGTCACTCTTCCATTTTTCAAAGGAGGAGTAAACCTTTTGGTGATATATTTATGGAAACTGTTTCTAAGCTTTAATCTCTGAGTTGGTTCCCATTGCAGTGGTTGACTGACTTCTGAGAGTGTTGCTAGGAATCGCATATTACATGGTGCACTGTAATTGTAATAATTTGGCAATGACGCCACTAGCAGGAGCACTAGCAGTTACTTCCCTGTTAATTCACCTGCCCAAAAAGGCTCAAGAAGTTGATTCTGAGAAACCCATGCACATAGGCAGAGCCCGTCTTACTACTGCAGAACACCAGCGGCAATTTTTGTGGTGGATTGTGTCTCTATTGAGGTGAGGCAGCTCAAAATCGTGCAAGCTCTGCCTCGCCAGTGAGATGAGTGAACCTAATGAGGCAAACCGCCATGCAGCTCCATCCGGGGTTCGAGTGGCTCTAGTGGACTTGGGCGCAGATGAAAGTTTCATTGACTGCTCTCTAGTGACTATGGCTGGTCTGTCTGTGAAACTCCTCTTAGATCCTAATGATGTAAACGCTCTGGATGGACTACTGCTAGCACGGATCACTCATGTCACAGCAGCCCGCAACCTTCATCTACCTGGCAATCACCTTGAGGGAATAAGCTCAGGGACAACTTAAACCGGATCCCAACAAGATCAAAGCGGTGACTGAGTGGCCGAACCCTGCTACCAGGAAGAAGCTCCAGTGTTTCCTTGGATTTGCCAACTTTTATTGTCAGTTCATCCGGGATTAAAGTAAGGTTGCTGCCTTACTCACATCTGGACAAGTTGCATCCCTGCGCCTTTATCTCTCGGCGCCTGCTGCCTGCTCAACGTAACTACGATGTGGGGAATTGTGAGTTACTGGCGGTAGTGTTGGCGCTAGAGGAGTAGAAAGATTGGCTGGAGGGAGTGGAGCAGCCATTCCTGGTGTGGACCAATCACCGGAACTTGGCTTAACTCTGTCCAGCTATATGACTGAATTTCAGGTTTGGTGGGCCCTGTTCCTTGGAAGATTTATTTTCACTTTGATATACAGACCCGGCTCCCGCAACACTACGCCGGTCGCTCTGTCCCGTCAGTTTTGATCAGAGAAATCCATCATTGAACCAGAGACCATCTTGCCCCCTGCCTGTGTGGTGGCCACAGCTTTCTGGAATATTAAGGCGGTGGTGAGGGAGTCCCAGTGGACTCACCCTGCCCCAGTAACTGCTCCATCTAACTAATTGTTCGTGCCCAATCCCACCAGGTCCCAGATCCTTCAATGGGGTCATTCGTCTAGACTCACCTGTCATCCTGGTTTTCACCGTACCATCTCCTTTCTGCGTTTCTGGTGGCCCACGATGTCTGCAGAGCCTTTGTGCTGTTCTGCTCCATATGCGGCCATAGCAAAGCAACCCCTACCTGTTCCCACATGGTCCCACATTGCGATGGATTTTGTAACCAGCCTACTTCCTTCAGAAGGTAAAACTGTCATTTTGACTGTTGTGGACAGATTTTGTACGGTTGTACGCTTCATCCCCCTGGCTAAACTACCTTCTGCCCTAGAGACTGCTGAGCTGTTGGTTCAACATGTTTGTAGAGTCAGGATATCATTTTGAAATGTTGTCCACAGTTTTCATCCCAGGTCTGGCGGGCTTTCTGCAGGGCTGCCAACTTTTCCCCAAACCTTGGAGTGAGATTTTGGGGGGCCAACCGATATTTTGCCGCTTACAAAGCAATTTCTTTGGGTCTTCATCCTTTAGGGTTTAAATTGGGATTTGTTATTTTTTGGGGGGATGGGGCTCTCCCTAGGGGGGTCTGGGGGTATGAGCCCCCAGGAAAAAAATTTGAAAAATAAACCATTAAATGGCACTTTCTGGAGAGTTCTTTTTGCAAAAAATGGAGAGATCAAGTCTTACATG
>NC_048427.1:16227374-16229616 GCF_013103735.1 Etheostoma cragini | reverse complement strand
TCATGTTTACAATTTTGTGCATATCCAAAATATAACTCCTCCCATCTGTTGTCCGAGATTTGGAGAGTTGTAATATAGACTGCTATGCATGTCATTGCTCCGCCGATTTGGTAGTAGCTCACTCAGGCCATCTGACAGACACAGAGGCCCATTTGGGTCTCTGACAGAGTTTAGAAGTGGCTGTTCGCCGCTCTTTATCGGAGGTCTACGCATGGATGCAACGCGCCCCAGCCCACAGCAGAGCTGGTCCACTAAAATGAACTGAAGCTGCTACACCTGCTCACCTCTATCTTTACAGAGAGAGTGGACACAAAGCGACGGACGGGTCTGTGATATTCAGAGCACATACCTGAAGCCGGGGAAGTGCACCTGGGATGGCTTGTGAAAAAAAAGGTTCTCATTTAGCGACAATTTCAAAATTCCACAGACAGGGAGCGCTCTTGAACCCCTCACAATCTATGAAAGCACAACTAGTCGATCACGAGTGGCTCAACAGGTAGATGTAGGCTATAGATAAACTCATCTTACAGAAATTTGACCGACCGGGGTTGACACTTCAGCGTGAGAAATCGGGAATGTGGCGTGTGAGCGTGTGAAACCAGTCAAATGCGTGTGTCACACGGCCAATGCGTGAGAGGCAGTTGTTTCTGTACAGCTTAGGTGTCTCTCCTAGCCACTCTTCTCTCTGTCCTCTTGGTGCAGGAGCACATTTGTTGAAGTTTGTATTTTAATCAGAAAGTGGAAACTAGCGAGCTAGACTTAGCTTGCACCAACCCTGGTTCTGCTTTAACTGTGCCTGATGTTGGCTGACCAAAATTTCGGACCGACGGCCTGTCCTGAGCAGTTGATCGGCCCTCGCTTCCCCCTTTACACTGCACTGCAAACAGCGCTAGATAAAGTGTAATTCAATTTGACTCTAAAATGAGTTGTGAGGCTCAAATATTGGGTCAGAGACAAGCTCAAATCGCACAGTGTATGCCCAGCTTTGCCAAAGCCCTACTTACAAAACTTACAGAATCATGTAGGGTTAAGCGCAACAATCACAGATGGGGCTAAAGTAACGGTTAACAACATCAGTACCAACAGTATGGTACATTACTCCGTGGCTCTCGGAACTGATATCACCAGGTTTGCCCTTTCAAGTCCCCATATGAACCAAAGTTTGGCGGTAGGCAGTTAGCTGGTGAGGTGCCAGTTCATCTCCTTGACACCAAACCCTACAACTGCTTGGGACACTTTTTAATGGGCAGCTCCATCACTCTTGACATCTCTCCATTAGTGCACGTATACTGTAGGTACTGAAAATGTGTGGAAGCCAGGCATGTGTGTAATAACAACAGAGTGAAAACATTGGAATTTCCTTGTGTGATTAATAAAGTATACATTATTATTAATTATTATTATTTGCAGACTGTCAATGCCAGCCTAGTAGAAAATATACTGTCAAAACCATCCTCTGTGCCCATATGCCAAGCTGTGTAGGCCTAATTGTGTCACACAGCACAGATGCCAGCTACCGGGCACTGACCCTAGTGGCCTCTTGCTTGGTATGCTGTCATTTCCGGAGCAAAAGCTGGAACTGAATTTTGGAGGAAGGACACAGCTTTCACTGAAAGAAAGGGGAATAGGAAGTGACCAAAATGGGAGAAAAATGTATTCTTGCCAGGCACGGAGATATGTTTTTTGTGAATCAGTGGACGATATACCAGGTAAGAAAGTGGGGGAGAGCAGTCTGGATATAGAGAAGCTATCTTCAGCCACCGAAGAATCCATGGCAACCTTCCCAATTCGGCCTTTTGAAACAGCTCTCGAAACTGAAAGGCAACAGATTGTCTATATAGAAATAGGATATGACATTAGCATACAATTATGTTTTTGACTTTTTGTGTGTGAAATTCATAAGTTACGAATAGACCTCGGGTAGCCCTATAGCTACTGAAAAACAACTATTGAACAAGACATTCAATGAGGGAATGTACCATCTGAAACATACAGTACATGTAGCAAAGAAAATCTGTACCTGTATCTAACCATATTTTGATTTGCTAATAATATGTTGGATTCATGTAAAGACATTTTCATTTTGTGGTCTCCCTGTAGTAGGCTATTAGGATACCCTAGGTGTCCCGGACCCGCTGTTAAAGATCTCTGTTATATGCTATTGGACATATATACACTCACCGGCCACTTTATTAGGTACACCTGTCCAACTGCTCGTTAACACTTAATTTCTAAGCAGCCA
>NC_048427.1:16223089-16227274 GCF_013103735.1 Etheostoma cragini | reverse complement strand
TCAAATGGCCTCCACAGTCACCAGATCTCAATCCAATAGAGCATCTTTGGGATGTGGTGGAACGGGAGATTCGCATAAATTGAACATTTAGCCCACTGTGTAAAAAAAAAAAAAGAGAGATATATGCATAATGTGTGTCATTCAACCGAAAATACAGATATGATTTTTAGTCCTGGACTAGTATATCTCTAGCACAATATGGATGCACATTATGGATTTAAAAGCAGTAATAAATAGCCTATAGACTATTTATAACTGCTTCATGTGACAATACAATTTGTTATGGTTAAAATCCACAGATAATCGTGATTATTAATCGTGATTATCATATTGGCCATAATCGTGCAGCCCAATGTCCTGAGATAACTTCTGTTATGATTTGACACTATAAATAAAATATAATTGAATATACTTAATACATTATTTTAAAATGATCTGATGAATGCATTTTAGCAAAGCTAAAAACGGGTCTGTTTTTCTAAGCTGTAGGTTTTTGACATTTTTTTGCCACTTATTTTCCTGCCGAAATGGCGGCATAAACGGTCGAGTCACATGACCCCCGGACCTTTATCACAGTAATAAACATAAACATTCTATACTACATGGCCCAAAGTTGATTTCCCGTCGCAGTGTATGTAAATTACATGACAGAAAGTTAATAAGAGGCCAAGCTGTTGCCTAACAATTGAATTCCGTTCAAAAGGATTTATATATATATATATACAAAAAAAATACTCTTGGCTTCAAGTTCCACTTTGTTTTCAGTGTGCAATATGAGGATGCTCTGTCAAGCTTGTACAGATTACTGCAGTTTAAGCTGTACAATAACAATCTAGGGACAACAGAAGAAACTCCAAGAGTCAAAGAGTTAAGAGCAAAGCTGTTAAACAAGTAGTAATTTGCGAATGCAGCAACTTTGTGCTTCATCATTTGATAAAGCTTTCCTTCTGTTCAAGCACCTCAAACTAATTCATGCAATGTATTCTAAAAATGTGAGACTGAAATGTGGTCAAATAGAATGTTGCTTGCAAATTTCAAGTTTTTCTGGCTTTAGAAGACATCTAATTAAGATGCACTATCCTACTGACAACACATATAGGTGCCTCATGAAACCCCTTCTAACTGGGACACTCAACTGTTCTAAGCGCTGAAATCATGAAACACCTTCTCCTTCATCTCAATGCCAAAATGTTGAAGACGGCCCTTCGGTGTCAACTCACAGCAAAGATATGTGTGCCGCCATCATAGCCAAACTTTTGGGAAGAGGTGTACAAAATGCTTTAGTTCTTTCTACAATTGAGACCAAGTATTGAACTTATTTCCAGCTGACAATCCCTCCAAATCAGCCGTAGAAGAGCTATTTAAAAGTACGGACAACCCTTTCAGCCAGTTGAATACGGATAGCAAGTGGAATAACTATTTTAGGGAAATATGGGTTATTGTACAGCCAGTTGAACGCCTAGGATTAAGGTATGATAGCCGACAAAATAGCAAAACTGGAACCTATAAGCAAGTTCCAATCAAGTTCATATATATGAGACCTATTAGTTCAGTTGAACTGAGGAGGTCATAGGGCTGGAGGTGGAAGTATGGAGGTGGAAGTTGCTGAGGTAGTTAAACAACTCCACAATAGCAAACCCCCTTGGGTTGATGAGATCCGCCCAGAAATGCTGAAAGCTCTGGGTGAGGAGGTCTTGGTTGACACGCCGATTCAAAATTGCGTGGAGGTCTGGGACTGTGCCTAGGGAGTGGCAGACCAGGGTGGTGGTTCCCCTCTAGAAAAAGGGGACCAGAGGGTGTGTGTCAATACAGTGGCATCACACTTCTCAGCCTCCCTGTTAAAGTCTACTCCAAGGTGCTAGAAAGGCGGGTTTGGCCAATAGTTGAACCTTGGGTTGAAGAGGAACAATGCAGATTCCGTTCTGGTTGTGGAACAACGGATCAGATCTTCACTCTCACAAGGATCCTTGAGGGAGCCTGGGAGTATGCCCATGCCCGTCTACATGGGTTTTGTGGATCTGGAGAAGGTGTATGACTGGGTCACCTGGGAGATACTGTGGGAGGTGATGCAGGAGTGTGGGGTGAGTGGGTCCCTTCTCAGGGTAATCCAATCTCTACATGACCAAAGTGAGAGCTGTGTCCGGGTTCTCGGCCGTAAGTCAGACTTGTTTCAGGTGAGGGTTGGCCTCCGCCAGGGGTGCGCTTTGTCAGCAATCCTGTTTGTAGTATTTATGGACAGGATGTCGAGGCGTAGTTGGGGGGAAGGGGTTGCAGTTTGGTGGGCTGGGGATCTCATTGCTGTTTTTTGCGGGTGATGTGGTCCAGATGGCATCCTCGGCCTGTGACCTTCAGCACTCACTGGATCGGTTTGCAACCGAGCGTGAATCGGCTGGGATGAGGATCAGCACCTCAAAATCTGAGGCCATGGTTCTCAGCAGGAAATCGATGGTGTCTTCTTCAGGTAGGGAATGAGTCCTTACCGCAAGGGAAGGAGTTTAAATACCTTGGTTTGCGAGTGAGGGGGCCATGGAGCGGGAGATTGGTTGGAGAATCGGCGCAGCTGGTGCGGTATTACATTTAAATTTTGGCACCGGTGTGACGAAGAGAAAGCTGGGCCAGAAGGCAAAGCTCCCGATCCACTGGTCAGTTTTTTTTACTACCCTCACCTATGGTCATGAAGGCTGGGTAAAGACCAAAAGAACGAGATCCAGGGTACGAGCGGCCAAAATGGGTTTCCTTAAGCGGGTGGCTGGGAGTTGTTTTTGTATTGGTTGAACATGAAACTTTTTTCCATGACCCTTTTCATTCTTTCCAAATAAGTAAAAACATCCCTAGGAAGAATTTGGTTCTTGAGAGGGATAGATTGAAACATTTAAAATTGTTTGATGCCCAAATGTCCTATGGGCATGATTCACGTGTATGTTATTTTAGAAAGTTGTATTGTTTAAGTGAATGTTTACACTGTCAGGAAAAAAGAACTTTTATTCAAAATATAACTTGTTACACAAGTAAGTAATAATGTAGCATGAGTTGTCAAACACTGTACAGCTTCACAGACTGTAGATGATCAGCAATCTAAAAAACATACTTAGTCTCTTCTCTTAGATTTCTAAACGTCACTCTCGGCTACACATCTGTTTTGTAAACAGAATAAACATTCAAATCAGACAAATATCAATAAATATCCCTCCAATTCAAAAACAATAAAAAATGTATGTAAACGTCATCAAGTTGGGTTGATTCTGAACCAATCAGCTGTTAGATCAGCTGAGAGCAAGACATTTATATCATGTCCTGGGTGTTGCAGTCAGGACATCACCTGGCTTTAAAAACTGCGGCTGCCTAGATCTTATAAGGTTAACATTGCCCACCTGTGCAGGACGTCAGACATTAGAGCAGGCAGTATCTGGGGTTTCCACCATTTTCCTCACGCAGTGCACTACATCTCCTTTGCATAGAGTTGAAGATCTCTGCATTAGACAAAGTCGGGATCAAGTCAGACACAAATCTAGTGCTTCCTTTTTAGACATAAAACAGAATTAAATGTTGAGTGGTTTTACATGCTCCTTCTTCCTTTTTTACTTTTTGTTCCCTATCGGCAGATATTGTTATTTTATTGTCAAAAGAAAAGTTTAACACTTTTGCTTAACTTTTACAGCGAGCCAACCCTTAACCCCTTGAGATCCCCAACCATTCCAAAGAAAATAACTGTTTTAGGATGTCTAGATCTATGATTATTCTCATCTGACTCCACCCAAATGCAAAAACATATTTGATTGGCTGTCTATAAGCCAATCGCAGTGTTCCACAACATCTAAAGCAGACTGCAGTAGAGCCACACCCCCTTCTTCAGAAACCATGGCCCAAGGAGGAAGCGTAAGGCACATTTAATCTAAAAAGCATATTACAATAGTATATTGTTTGTTGTAAACTGTATGTAAAGTTAACATGAGATGTTATATTACTTATAATAATGCGAACGTTTATAGCTTTTCATTCCGTCCCTTGGAATGGTCCAGGGATCTGCATATCATGTGAATGAAAATACTGTTGTGATTTATTCTGACTCTTCTGATTTTCTAACAAAATTGGCATTTAATGCATGCTATTGGCAGAGGTGGGTAGTAACGAGTTACATTTACTCCGTTACATTTACTTGAGTAAGTTTTTGAAAAAATTGTACTT
>NC_048427.1:16215280-16222989 GCF_013103735.1 Etheostoma cragini | reverse complement strand
TGTCGACCAAACAAATGGACATGTGAGCGTTCAAAAACTCAACATCTAAGCTGAGGAGACGTAGCGGTAGTTTTAGTTCTTGCTGTGGAGAGGTGGCTGTTTGTCTTTAAGGTTACATACAGTATGTTTTACACATGCAGTATCCATCCAAATTGGATGTGACAAGTCTCTCAAGTAAGCTAATTTGTAATTAATACATTTATTTTAATTTATTTTATTGATTGGATGAACTATAATTTGCCAAAATATGATTATTTTGTATTTCTGTCTGTCTGATTGATGCTTGTGTTAAGAAATAAATCAGACGTTACTCAACAGTTACTCACTACTTGAGTAGTTTTTTCATCAAGTACTTTTTTACTCTTACTCAATTAATTATTTGGATGTCTACTTTTACTTTTACTTGAGTCAAATTATTCTGAAGTAACAGTACTTTTACTTGAGTACAATTTTTGGCTACTCTACCCACCTTGGGTTATTGGTTATGTGCACAGAATGATCATCTCAGCAAGGTTTGAACATACTGTTTTGTGGCAAAACTTTAGTAGTTGGAGATATTGTTTGAGCCATGCCTTTGTTAAAGTAAAACAAAAAATATGTATATCTATGAAAAAAATTTATTATCGCTGATGAAATGAGTGCAATGATGGTAGAAATAGACCCTTACAATATTTTTTGTGTGTTTGGATCAAAATTGGGTTCTGTTGAAAAAGAAAAATGACAACTAACTTATTTGTAATATCTTTCTTTAGACTTCCTCACAGTGAAGAATCAGCCATTACATTGCTGCTGACTCTTTTAGACTCCTCACAATAGATTTATTGACCAGTGGGACAACATAGGCTATTAGTTTCACCTTACACACAATGCAACTCAATACAAGTGCACTAACCATAGCCTCAGAAACATAGATGGATTATGAGACAATGAGCCGCTGGGCGGGCACAGGCATGCAACAGACCCCTCAATCTGTCTACATGGGAACAAGAGACCCAAACTTATAGTGACTATATCTATGCCCATTTTCAGGTTCACAATTGTATTTTGAGGTTAAACCAGAATAGGTATACATGGTTACATTTCCAAAAAACAGCATATTTTTGTTATACTGCAAATTGCTGCAGATCCTGTTTTCACGCTGTGTGTTCAGGTCTCTGTTTTAGCTACAGAGTGAGAGATCTCACTTGTTGTAGGTACAGAGTGAGACATGTCACTTCTACAATATCTTTGTTGGGGGTCGCACATGCGCAGTAGCAAGGCAGGATTAGCTGGGAGACTTCTTCTAAACAAGGGACTTGTGAAATACCTGCAGAACAGGGACATGGAAGTAATTTTTTTGTAGATTATGGTGAACTATTGTTTGTTGTAGCAGTGTTTTGCCATTGAGAACGAGCTAGCATGCTAGCGCTAGCATGCTACGGTTAGCCACCGGCTAGTGACGCAGAAAGCCATGCAGATTTGGAACAGCTCACCTGGAGACTAAAGGCCGAGAACATTTAGAAACCCTTATCTCACTCAAAACAGCATGTGTTGGAAAGACCGTGCCGGTGCGCATGCGTCAGTATGAACATTTCCTGCCATCACCTCAAGATACAGTGCCTTGCTAAAGTATTCGGCCCCCTTGAACTTTTCAACCTTTTGACACATTTCAGGCTTCGAACATAAAGATTTAACAATTTTATTTTTTGTGAAGAATCACCAACAAGTGGGACACAATTGTGAAGTGAAACGAAATGTATTGGATATTTTAAACTTATTTAGCAAAAAGAAAACTGAAAAGTGGTGCGTGCAAAATTATTCTGCCCTTTTACTTTCAGTGCAGCAAACTCACTCTAGAAGTTCAGCGAGGATCTCTGAATGATCAAATGTTGTCCTAAATGACTGCTGGTGATAAATAGAATCCACCTGTGTGTGTGATCAAGTCGCTGCATAAATGCACCTGCTCTGTGATAGACTCAGGGTTCTGTTGAAAGAACAGAGAGCATCATGAAGACCAAGGAACACACCAGGCAGGTCCGTAATACTGTTGTGGAGAAGTTTAAAGCCGGATTTGGATATAAAAAGATTTCCCAAGCTTTAAACATCCCAAGGAGCACTTTGTAAGCGATCATTTTGAAATGGAAGGAGTATCAGACCACTGCAAATCTACCAAGACCTGGCCGTCCCTGTAAACTTTCAGCTCAGACAAGGAGAATTCTGATCAGAGATGCATCCAAGAGGCCCATGATCACTCTGGATGAACTGCAGAGAACTACAGCTGAGGTGGGAGAGTCTGTCCATCGGACAACAATCAGTCGTACACTGCACAAATCTGGCCTTCATGGAAGAGTGGCAAGAAGAAAGCCATTTCTCAAAGATATCCGTAAAAAGTATTGTCTAAAGTTTGCCACAAGCCACCTGGGAGACAAACCAAACATGTGGAAGAAGGTGCTCTGGTCAGATGAAACCAAAATCAAACTTTTTGGCCACAATGCAAAACGATATGTTTGGCGTAAAAGCAACACAGCTCATCACCCTCAACACACCATCCCCACTGTCAAACATGATGGTGGCAGCATCATGGTTTGGGCCTGCTTTTCTTCAGCAGGGACAGGGAAGATGGTTGCAGCCAATACAGGACCATTCTGGATGAAAACCTGTTGGAGCCTGCAAAAGACCTGAAACGGGGACAGAGATTTATCTTCCAAAAAGACAATGATCCCAAACATACAGGAAAATCTACAAAGGAATGGTTCACAATTAAACGTATCCAGGTTTAGAATGGCCAAGTCGAAGTCCAGACCTGAATCCAATCGAGAATCTGTGGAAAGAACTGAAAACTGCTGTTCACAAACTCAATGTGCAAAACTGATAGACATACCCCAAGCGACTTGCAGCTGTAATCGCAGCAAAAGGTGGCTCTACAAAGTATTGAAGCAAGGGGGACGAATAATTTTGTACGCACCACTTTTCAGTTTTTTATTTGCTAAAAAAGTTTAAAATATCCAATAGATTTCGTTCCACATCACAATTGTGTCCCACTTGTTGGTGATTCTTCACAAAAAATAAAAATTGTATATCTTTATGTTTGAAGTCTGAAATGTGTCAAAAGGTTGAAAAGTTCAAGGGGGCCAAATACTTTCGCAAGGCACTGTAGATGCGCAGCGATCAGGAGAGACACAGTGGCTGTGTGTGCGATGTGTGCGTCATTGTTGAGAAGTGAGTTGTTTAGTGTAATCCCTTTATGTTTAGATGCCTTTGAGCATTGTATGAGAGACATGCTTAAGTTTTGCACGTAGTTTGGTTAGATAATGTTCAGCGTGAGTCAATATACCTCACATTTACGGCAATTACTTTCACCTTTCTAAATAACCCGATAAGTGGCCACACTCGTGGGAACATTCCAGAGCCCTTGCGGGCAATCTGTTAATTCAGTTGGCCACTAGGTGGCACTGTTGTATTGCATTTCATTAGTAAATACCGTTGTGGGAGAGGGAGAGGGAGAGAGAGGGAGAGAGAGAGAGAGAGAGAGAGATTTTTTTTCAAGTTTGTATGTGTGTGGGAGCACCAGAGACACAAAATAACAACCCAAATCCCAGAGATTTTTTTTTTTATTATTATAATAAGGACACTTTAATGTTTCTGAAGCCCTGTCATTTTCCATCCATTTACACTTACCTGGCATATCCAGCCAGGTAAAGTAGCAGGAGATTTTTTTTAAATAGCCCTAATTGTATTTTAATGTCATTTTAGAAGTTATCTTTTGTAGTTAGGGCTGATACTGGGGCAAAGTCATCATAGAAAAGAAGGAAATTAAACACACAACTAAAAGCCGAAAGGGAAAGACAATGGGTGATAACGTGTGTCACAATCTGTCTGGCTTAACAGATGGCGAAATAACGGCAAAATAAATATTTAAATGATTCAAAGCCCAGAATTTCCCTCTGATATCATTCATAAAATAACTGTAGATTGGGCGATGTGGTTGAACGTCAGTAACCGAGGTTAAAATGCGTCCAGCTTTCATTTAGCGGGGACGTTTCATTTCTTTTAGTTATTACTTGTGTTGGCCTGCTATTTTCTTTCCCCTTTTCCCGCTGTAAAAGTGCCAGTGGGTTTCATGAAATGTGCTATCTAAGTTCTAAGTTATTGTTAAGTTGGTTGCTACAACAAACTCTTAATGCTTTGGCTCGTGACACAGTGATACCCGGTTTATCTCACAAGACATCCAAAGTAGGCTAACACTACTGTACAAAATGCAGAGATGCATCTGTAACTTATTCTTTTATTGTAAATGAATGATTTTCTGTCTGAGGAAAACATTTATCACAACTATATGACCTCCCGGTAGCACTAACTCAGTAATACAGTGGGCAATGCAGCACCGTAAAGAAAAGACCTTTACGAGAGCATGTGTGGTAAAACACTAGCACTTTTTTACAAAGTGGCCACTAGAATAAATAAAAAAACTGAAAGTTACATTAGCCACTTTTAAGAGTCTCAACAAGTCTACTTCAGTAATTTTGCATCATACTGTGGTCATTTTGTGATTGTTTTGTGTCTCCTTGTAGTCAATAACCATCTCTGATTTGTTTTGCATCTATTTCTAGTCTCTTTGCATCCTTTTTTGTGGAGGGATTGCATCCATGTTTTGTCATTCAGCATCTTTTGATGGTGGGTTTGCAGTTGTGTGCCTATTTTAGTTGATTTGCGTGTCTTTGTGATTGTTTTGCATCCATTTTAAGTCCTTGCACATGTGTGGTGTTTATGTACTTTTATTCATTTCACTTTGTGGTCCTTTTGTGGATCTGTGCGTCTCTTTGTTGTCAATTTGCATCTATTTGTGGTGGGTTAACAACCATTGTAGTTGTTTTGCATATCTTTGTGATTGTTAGGGATCTATTTATTAGTCTGCACTCTTTTTGTGGTGGTTTTGCATCTATTTCTATTTCTTCTGCATGTGTTTATATTCTTTTGTCTTGTAGTCGTTTAGTGTATCTTTGACCATATCTTTGAGAATGTTTTGTGTGTTGATCTTGCTACATTTTGTGAGCCAGGACCCCTGACATTTGGGCCTGTGTGCATATTAGTTGAACAGCCATTGCACATAATTGCCTAATGTTATTGTCCCAGTATGCACTTGGATAGATCTGTGTGGCCATCTGTGATGTGTTGTTTCAGCCAGGGAAGAAAAAGCATCAATTGTGTGTGTGTGTGTGTGTGTGTGTGTGTGTGTGTGTGTGTGTGTGTGTGTGTGTGTGTGTGTGTGTGTGTGTGTGTGTGTGTGTGTGTGTGTGTGTGTGTGTGTGTGTGTGTGTGTGTGTGTGTGTGTGTGTGTGTGTGTGTGTGTGTGTGTGTGTGTGTGTGTGTGTGTGTATTAGTGAGTCAGACATAGCTGCTCGTACACGGTATGCACAGCTTTTACTTCACACACAGACCAGATATATGAAACAGATAGGAGATCCCATTTGCACTTCTGTCAGTCATCACTGATTCATCTGAGAAGGGAACAAATGCTCTCTGATCGTTTTTAATTCAAAAGAAGATTAAGGCGAATAGACCTGCACAAAAACACCGGAGAGCTAGGAAATCCTGAAGATTATAAAGATACCAGACAATGACAACAAATAGAGAAGAAAGATGCTCAGGGTGGTCTGTCACCAGTTACCTCCATGATCGTTAGGATTTGTTATAATAATGAATCAAAAATGGCAGCAAACGGTTTACCAGTGTTGAACATGTTTGAACACATTTCACATCAAACAGAAAAGAAAAAAAAAGAAAAAGAAAAAACGTGCATTCATTAGCAAAAATGGGTCATCCATTTGAAATGAGAGGTCTTATTTTGCGGCCACAAAGAGTATAGAGAGAGAGAGGCACAAATCTCCACCACTACCGGCCTTTTCCCACAAGACAGTTTGATATTGCACAGGTTGAAGAAAAGCTCAGGTGTGAATAATGAAATTGGCAGCACATGGTTGAATTGCATTCAGCTGCTTCATTTTAAGGGGTCTGGTATTCACTTGTGCATGCTGAGGTCATACTTGGGAAATTGGATTCAAAAGAGCCATTGTTATTGTTCTTTTCCTGCCATAACAAGTAAAGATGTCTGCTGTAAAAAATATATATATTATTATTGGGAGTTTCTGATGTGAAGAAGAACCTCTGAGACTCTCTCTAAGAGGCATTTTTTAAATTTACTTTTTGATATAAGGCAAGGATTTCCAATCAGGAGTCCTTGCATCCCAGGGGGTACTTCCGCGGTTGCCAGGGGCTACTTGAACGGATTGTGGAGCAGCTCAGCTAACACCTGCACACAGAAATTTAAACAGGAAGCAAAAAGTACTCGCTAACCCCCAAACCAACCCCTCAGTCAAAAGAGGTCAAAGGTATCTTGGTGTGTGTTTGCAGGTTTGCTCTTTATTCCTTTGTAACTTTGTATGCATGTAATCCTGTACTTGAATGCAATGTGGATGTGGTATGTGCATGGGTATGGTGCAGCAAGTTTCAGTATTCAAATGAGGGTGTGTCAAAATCAGAGATACTATTCTGTCATGTAAATGATCAGTCACCCAGTTCACAAAAGATGTGCTGTGTCATCACACCTGAGCTCAAACCCTCAACACAGTGTGTGGATATGTTGTTGTCTTTGTAATACTGACCGTCTGTATCTGTTTACCACATGAATTATCTGTATCTGTTCATTGGACTGGGCAGGGCCTAACCCGTAAGTAGACAGGATTTAACCCGGAAGTGGGTCAAGTTGTCTTGAAATGGGCGGGGCTTTAACTGGTACATTATATTAAACATACAGTTGATATGGGTTGATCAGGAATTGTTATATTTAATGCTGATTAGAAAACTATTTACATGACAGCATCAGCATTGAGCTTTAGATCAATCGTGTTGTCATGGTAACAAACAAACTATATACAGAACAAGTTTTGCAACAACGAATACAACACATGCGGTTGCAATTATGAAGTAAAATGTAATGAAGAAGGCAAGGCAGCTTTATTTGTATAGCACATTTCAGCAACAGGGCAATTCAAAGTGCTTTACACAAAATCAGTTAAAATAAAAACAGTTAAAAAATAAAAACCGATAAAACACGTGAATTAAAAATAGAAACATTAAGACACATATAACACAAGAGTAAAAGTTAGAGTGCAGCATAAGAAATTAAACATTAAAAGAACATAATTTAAAGAAAGGCAACATCAAAAAGAAAGGTCTTCAGCCTTGATTTAAAAGAACTGAGAGTAGCAGCAGCTCTGCAGGTTTCTGGGAGTTTATTCCTGATATGAAGAGCATAGAAACTGAAAGCTGCTTCACCCTGTTTAGTTCTTACTCTGGGGACAGAAAGTAGACCTGTCCCAGATGACCTGAGAGGTCTGGGTGGTTTGTAGTGTAGTAGCAGATCAGAAATGTATTTTGGCCCTAAACCATTGAGTGATTTATAAACTAGCAAAAGTACTTTGAAATCAATTCTTTGAGGCACAGGAAGCCAGTGTAAAGACTTCAGAACTGGAGTGATGTGATCCAGTCTCTTGGTCTTAGTGAGGACCCGAGCAGCAGCGTTCTGAATCAGCTGCAGCTGTCTGATTGATTTTTTTAAGTGAGACCTGTAAAGACACCGTTACAGTAGTCACGTCTACTGAAGATGAAAGCATGGACAAGTTTTTCCAAATCCTGTTGACACATAAGTCCTTTAACCCTTGATATATTCT
>NC_048427.1:16209104-16215180 GCF_013103735.1 Etheostoma cragini | reverse complement strand
GACTCCGCACGTCATATTTGTATGTTCAGATGTATAATTACCTATTGACACAAAGTAATCCCTATTCTTTAAGTAGGAGTCAAACCAGTTTAGTACTGAGCCAGAAAGGCCAACCCAGTTTTCCAATCGGTCTAGTAATATGTCATGGTTGACCGTGTCAAATGCGGCACTGAGATCAAGTAATACTAAGACTGAGATTTTGCCACTATCTGTGTTAAGGTGGATGTCATTAAAGACTTTGACAAGAGCAGTCTCAGTGCTGTGGTGTGGTGTGGTGTGGTCGGAAACCCGACTGAAAGGTATCAAAACTGTTGTTTAGTGACAAGAAATCGGTGAGTGGTTGAAAAAAAGCTTTTTCAATGATTTTACTTAAAAAACGGAAGGTTTGATATTGGCCTATAGCTGCTCATTAGTGATGTGTCTAGATTGTTCTTTTTTAAGAGTGGCTTGATTACTGCAGTTTTCAGGGCCTGTGGAAAGATTCCTGAAAGAAGAGACAAGTTCACAATCTGTAGAAGATCAGAAGCCAAACTATTTGAAACATTTTTGAAAACACCTGTTGGTAGAATATCAAGGCAACAGGAGGAGGATTTCAGATGTTGTATAATGTCCTCTAGGTTTTTATGGTTGACCGTATGAAATTCTGTCATACTGGAACTAGTTTTGCTTGAACACTGTGACAGCACATATCCTGTACTTGATATGGAGGCACTGACTGTTTGTCTAATCTTCTGAATTTAATCTTTGAAGAAGGAGGCAAACTCATTGCAGGCCTTGGTAGATAAAAGTTCAGATGCTACTGGTACTGGAGGGTTTGTTAATCTATCGACAGTAGCAAACAAAGCGCATTAATTATTATTGTTTTTAGAGATAATATCAGAGAAGAAAGACCGCCTTGCATTCCTTAGTTCCAAATTATAAATACAAAGTCTCTCTTTTCTTCTTTTTTCGCCACCTTCGTTCAGCTTTCCTACACTCTCTTTTTTCTGTTCTCACCAGTAGGTTATTTCTCCATGGAGATCTTTTCTTACCAGAGACAACTTTTACTTTAGTGGGAGCAATGGCATCAATAACATTTCTAATTTTACAGTTGAAATGATCTACAAGCTCAGTCACTGATAGGCCAGAGAGGGCGGGTGTGGATGAGAAGAGCTGAGTATATGTTTCACTGGTGTTTTCAGTGATATACCGTTTTCTGATTGTCTTTGTTTGGACACTTTTGGGCACAGAGATAGTGCCGCTGAAAAAAACACAGGAATGATCAGAGAGAACAACGTCAGTCACCACAACCATGGGAATGTTCAGACCCTTGGAGACTATCAGGTCCAGAGTGTGCCCCTTATTGTGCGTGGGCTCCGTCACGTGCTGAGTCAGTCCGTAGTTCTCAAAAACACAACACAGGTCTTTGCTCCCCCTGTCCTGGGGGTTGTCAACATGAATGTTAAAATCACCCGCAATGATTACACAATCAAAATTAATGCAGATTATAGACAGCAGTTCAGTGAAGTCATCAATGAAGGTTGCACAATATTTAGGTGGCCTTTAGATATTTAGAAATATCGCTTGAGGGGAAGATCTAAATTGAAGAGCAACATATTCAAAACAAGCAAAATTTCCATAACATATTTGTGGCAGAGGAGCCCGGCGTTTTACTATTAGCCGGGGTTGAGCCCAACGTTTTACTTTTGCCCGGGGTTGAGCGATGGGGGAAGGAAGGGGTGTATATTTGGTTCCAGCATCTACCAGGTGATTCATGTGGTCAGTGAAGTCCAACATGGGGGTAGGGGAAAGAGGGGAAAGGGTGAGTGGAGACAGCGATGGCTCCTCAAAGGTTGCGGGGTTGGTTTGGGGGTTAGAGGGGGGCTGGATGGGTGAAAAGGGGAGTTGAGGTCTTGTATCTCTGCTCTGTGGAGTCCCAGGGTCAAATCTTTGCTCAGGCGGGGGCTGTGGTGAATCACTGCCACACTTTGTTGTGTCTTCCTCTTGTTTTGATTCGTCTTGTCTCGTGTCTTTGGCAGAGGGAGCAGATGTGTAGCGCAGAAAGTAGAGTAGATTGGAGATGAACAGCTTTACTCCTGGCTTGTTAAGGAAAAGTCCATCTGCTTTAAAAAGATGTTTGCGCTCCCAGAAAATGTTGATATTGTCAATGGCCAAAGAGAGTGGACGGTACATTCAGTTGAAAGCCATTTGTTTAGTGCCAACATTCGGCTGAATCTCTCAGCTCCTCTTCTCACCGGTGGTATAGGGCCACTGATAAACACATCTGCGTTTAGGGGGCTGACTGTGTCCAGCAGTTCCTTAAAGTCCAGTTTCTGCAATTCAGACTGTTGCTTTACAACATGATGTATGCAGAATAATGTTATTCACAGTTGGGTGTTCTGCCATGATAGCTGGGATTTTTTGGGGTCAAATCAGACACTGTGTCTTTGGGAAAACAGAGTACTTAGGTGTTTTTAATGTTTTTTAAATTTTTTACAGCAGAGTCACCCACAATTAGGGTTTGAGGCTCAGGTGTTAGCTTATTACTTTTTGAATTGCTCTCAGTCCTTACCCTGCTGTGTGGCGATGAGACGCAGTCCTGGTCATCAGATGGCTTTCCAACGTCCTGCAGCAGAGGAGCAAATCTGTTATCCACTTGCATACCAGGTTGTTGGGGAAGCATTTTGTTGCTAATTTTTTCTTTTACAGCTGTCCACGGCTGTGTCCCACTAGGTACAGGGGTTGAAGAGGCACTCTGCCCGGATGATAATGCAGGCCAGCCGGTCATATCACAAATATCAGGGCGCTATGCCCTGCCCGTTAGTCGTCCTCCCATTTCCCAGGAAAATGATTTAGTCTTAGGTTTCGCACCACAAGAGTTCCAGGGAGGACTACCACTTGTTGATTTGTTACCCGTTCCACAGCCCTCCTGTTTCTTTGTAGCTTTGTTGGTGCTAATTAGCCGTGTGTTAGCATGCTTTTGTTCATAGTTATGGTCCATGGTAAGGTGGTGTCATTTCCAGAAGATCCGTTCACTTCCACATTCACTTCTAATCGGTGAACCTTGGTTTCCAGAAGTGCAATCTTCTGAAGGAGTTTGTAGTTATCATCCACGGAGAAAGGAGGCATCTTACTGCTAATTAGCTTTAGCTACAGTCACTGTAGGACAGGCTTGAGCTATTGGTAGGCCACACTGACGCAGACAAATTGTTAAAATTTGGCAATAGCCTATTGTGTCTACAAAAAATGCAAAAAGTCCAGTGATTTATAAGTATCCAAGAGTCGCTGCTCATAGTTTCTCTCAGAGGAAAAGCAAGATTATCAGCAAAAATATGCAAGCAGAGGCAGGAGCAAGCAGCAAAAGCATCTGCACTGTAAGAAGCAGGAAGCAAGAGTTTTCATACTCAGTATAACTTTCTTTTTTTAACTTAATTTTTTTAAGATCGGTGTGATTTTTTTGTTTTTTGTTTTGTTTTTGGTTCTTTTTTATTTTTATTTCAACACCGTGTGTGTGTGTGTGTGTGTGTGTGTGTGTGTGTAAGAGAGAGACATGGAAAGAGAGAGAGAGAGAGGGCACTATGTTATACGGATCTACGGAAGCCGAGAACGGCCATGGATTCTTTTTTTTTTATGCACCGTTATCTTGTGATAACGACTAATTATTTCGTTATCTCGAAATAACAAAGTTTGTTTTATCGAGATAACGAATTAACTATTTCGTTATCTCGAAATAACAAAGGTTGTTTTATCGAGATAACGAATTAACTATTTCGTTATCTCGACATAACAAAGATCGTTTTATTGTGATAATTAATTTATATGAATGTCTTCGTCTTGAATTCAAACTAACGCGCTGCCACGAACGGCTTCCGCTGGCCGCAGCTGTAGCCTACCGGTAAGTTGTGCGATCCGTTTGTGAACAGATGGGAGGCTGATAACTCCTATATATCCGGCTGCTTCAGCTAAGGTAACGTAAATGTAGGCTATCGTAAACTTAGAAATGTGATGTGAAACTTAATTAAATGTTTATTAATTCATTTAATAATGCTTTGATATGTGACTGGGTTTGTTTAGGCGCTACCGGTTAGCAGATGGAAGGCTGACAAACTCCAATCTGTCCGGCTGCGTCAGCTAAGGTAACGTAAATGTTGGCTAACGTTAAATTAGCAATGTATCGTGAAACGTAATTAAATGTTTATTAATACATTTAATAGTGCTTTTATATGTGACTGGGTTTATTAAGGGTTTGTTACACAGCATTAAAATGGTCACATCCAACTGTGGCTATTACATAATCAGAAGAACTATGACAACCCTTTTGTATAAGGGCCAAACGTCAAGAATTGAACAACTGTGTTGCTCCTAACAATGGATACGTTTACTGTTGAATCCTACAGATCACCATGGACCAGTTTCTCTCAGCCTTGAGAGAAAGGGGGGTTCCTGAGGAGAACCTGGCAAGAATGGCTGAGGACAAGGTGAAGTAGCTACACAATCTGAGTCAATTTTCAAAAGCATTGGCTGCTAATGCTAAATTGACAAATGAAAAAGTATTTTGGTTCACTTTGGTTGTTGTAATTTTGTCAAATCATAAATCTGAAACATCTGGACATTGATAATGGCACAATACCTGTATTTACCAACACAAGATGGACACAAAATAATTGATATGACCTAAGTTAATACTGGTAACTACTAAATTGCAGCAACAGTTGGACACACACCCTCGCTGTTAAAAACAGAAAAACAATAACAGCTATGACCAGTGTACATTACGTTCTCACTCACAGACATAAACAGAAACTCAAAACACTCATTACTCAAATATATGTAGCTGTATAGTTCATTTATTTAAATTTAAGTTTCTACTGTTGTGAGATAGTTCTCAAAGTTGTCTAATGTGTTCTTTGTTTTCTTCTGAGTGTAACATTGTTGTGAAATAAGTAAAATGTAAAGCAGATTTTAAGCGAGCTGCATAGTAACATGTTGTTGCAGGTCAAAAGGTGGCAATAATGACTCATGTCACAAGAATAACATGAGTGTTTTTCCTTCCAAATGTTCCTTCAGTGTTTTCTAATTAGAAAGGTTCTGAAATAGGCAGAGGAGGATAGAGTAGCAAAATTGTACTCAAGTAAAAGTATTGTAACTTTAGGACAATATTACTCAAGTAAAAGTAAAAAACATTTGCAATAAAAGTAGAATTTATCTAAAACATTACTCAAGTAAATCTGAGTAAATGTAACTCGTTACTACCACCTCTGGATATAGGGGAGTAAAGTGCCAAGAGAAAAGTGGTCTCTAGAGTCAAATGTTTATACGTAGTATTTAATCTCCCTGTGAATATCCCTTTCAGAACCGTGTTTATTTGAGTGTGATGGTTAACAGTAGGTCATTCTGACATCATATCTGCTTTTGTGTTTTAGATCGATCAAGACATTGTAAAGTTCCTTGGAGAAGACAAGCTCTCTGCTTTTATTCCTCGATATGGAGACCGTGTCTTTGCCAGAAACTGGAAGGAGTTATCCTCAAGTGAAAGGATAGAAGATGCAGAGCAAAGGAAACAAACTTTAATAAATAGACTAAGAGAGAAGATGAAACTTCCATCCACCGCCTCAGCAACAGCAACCAGCAGCTATAACTCTAAGCCTACACTTCGTGGAAATAAGAATGCTGAAAAGAAGACAAGGAAAATCGAACTTGGCTGGTTAAACTACCAAGATTCTATGTACAAACAAGTAAGAAGGCCTACGGGGGGTGGAACAAGAGAGATAGTTGTAAGCAAAGATGATACTGTATCCAAAATTCTTGAAAAAGGGAAAACCCTTTTTTTCCCCAACGGTACATCTACGAAAGGCAAATTAGAGGACTTTGAGTTCATGCTTTCTGTCATTGGTTCTGAGGAGCCCCTTGAGGGTAGTGTCACAGTTGGAAGTTTGTTAGCGCAAACTAATTACAAGATCCTTCGACTATACCTCTGTACAAAGCCAAAAGATTCTAGTGATTTTGAGCTTAGTGATGAAACAACAGACATGCCCTTTTCACCTGACACATCCAACACACTTGGGCCAGCTGAACATGTATCTTCATCCTCATCCAG
>NC_048427.1:16207885-16209004 GCF_013103735.1 Etheostoma cragini | reverse complement strand
ACAACAGACATGCCCTTTTCACCTGACACATCCAACACACTTGGGCCAGCTGAACATGTATCTTCATCCTCATCCAGCCTATCACTGCTCTCCCCCACTCCTGTCAAAAGACCTCGGTACGACAGTAGGCCTTTCTCTTGGAGCAGTCCCAATACTACCTCAACACTCAAAGCAACTCCTGCTTCTCAAACATCAGGTCAGCCTCTTTTAGATTTATCCAGTGACAATGAAGTTATTGTACTTGGATATGACACTAACATGCCTTATGAACTTGTCGATGGTCTTGCTGACACTCTGATATACTCACCTCTACACATTAACACCACAGGAAGTACAGATTCCTGGCCAGTTGACAACCAACAAGAAAGCGGCACAAACACAGTCTTTGAACATCAAATAGAAGCAGTAGTGGTAGCTGAGATGGAAGAAGATATTATTGACATTGTGGATTCTGAGCAGGCTTCAAGTTCCACCAGCACGATGGCCATTGATTTTTTTGCAAATCCAGAGAATGTAGTTGAGAAGCAAGTCATTGTGATCCGCAAAACACACTGTCTTGTCGACATGATTGAAGCATTTACAGACAACTGCATACTGGATGCTAATATTTCAATCAGGCGTGTGCTTGAACGTGGCGATGTGGAGGCTGGAGTTGGGAGTGGGGTCACCACAGACTGCCTCACTGATTTCTGGGATAAGTTTTATGCATCAAAGACCTGTGGAACCAACTAGAAGATCCCAATTTTGTACCACAAATTCCAAGAGAAAGAGTGGACTGCTGTTGCTCGCATCTTGGCCTTTGGATGGCAGAAATTTCAGTTATTTCCAGTCCAACTTGCCCCTCCGTTCCTTACAGAGGCGCTATCTCTCTCCTGCTCAGACAATCTACTGGAGGCTTTCTTCAACTATATCAGCGCAACTGAGAAGGATGTGCTAACTGAGGCAATTAGCAACTTCAAAGAGGCAGATACGGATGAACTCCTTAGTATACTCAGCAGTCACAACTGCCGTGTACTCCCAACTAAAGAAAATCTGCCAAGTCTGGTGGAGGAAATAGCCCACAAAGAGATGGTACAAGAACCAGCATTTATCATAAAGTGTTGGAAGCCAATTCTCAGG
>NC_048427.1:16172854-16207785 GCF_013103735.1 Etheostoma cragini | reverse complement strand
ACAAAGAGATGGTACAAGAACCAGCATTTATCATAAAGTGTTGGAAGCCAATTCTCAGGTCTATTGGACAATCCATGACTACGGAAGGACTGAAGAAGATTCTGGATGATCTCAAACCCAAGGCAAGAAACATTACCAAAACTATAAAGTTCCCAGAATCAATGTTACTGGAAGAACAAACTACCTCAAATCATCTCTTGAGATTTGTTAGAGAAAGAGATGAGAAGGAGCTCGGCCTATTCCTCAGGTACTGCACAGGGTCTGACTTGTTCCTATCTAAGACCATTAAAGTCACATTCACAGCAGAACAGCCACAGTTCGCAAGGGCGCCTTTGGCTCACACCTGTAGTTGTTGTTTGGAACTGGCATCTAACTACAAAGACTATGCAGATTTTAGAACAGAATTCATCTCTGTGTTGAAGAGTGGAGTGTGGGTAATGGATTTGGCCTAATAAGGCTTTGTTTGCTTAGACAGCAAATGAAAACTGCACAAACACAAACACACATTCTGAAGTTTAGCAGCATCATCTTTTATACAATCCACAAGTTCTGCTTGTGGAGGGCAGATGCATTGTCATAGTAGAAGGTAGATTTTTCTTTTAATTTATGATATCTTTAAAATTCAAATATGACAGCTGAAGGCACTTTGAAAAAAAAAAATCACACTTGAGTTAATATTTCAAAAAAGACAATTTATTTACAAAAATGGAAATGGGACAATGTATTCTTGGACAAGTTGTATGTAAAAACTGGCCAACTGTTTGTGGTTGATGTTGTTCAATTGCTGTTAAAATTAAACCTAAAAATAGCTCACAAATTACAGCGTAATGCTATGCAGCTCTTCAAACCTGGCAGAGTTTATATTGCCAGTGCTGTTCTATGTTGTCAGTGTCAAATGTGCAATATATAAATTTTTCTGACCACACTTAAAGGAATATTTGACTTAAGTACACAATTTTTAGCCTGGAAAAACTTCTTAACTGGAAAAACTCAAAATCTTACCAGGAAAACTGCTTTTGTGACCCCAGTACTGTTTCTTTTCTGAAAACACCTCATATGTTAACCTATATAAATTTCCTATATAAGCCAATTTTTTTAAATGATTTTGTTTTGCTTAATTTGATTCAACAAATAGGACCCTGCACTTTCCTGGGTCCACATTGTTATGTTATTTAAATGATAGCACTGGCTTATGAGTTTGCAATGTTTGCTTAGAAAATGTTTAAACATAAATTAAAATGTTTCAACTGTTTGTAAATTTCACTGTCTTTTTTTAAACTGTGCTAACTAATATTTTGTTAGTTGATTAGTCATTTCTAATCCTTTATTACCATGCTATTACCATGCTAAATCTTTTTTTCCAGAATTCCATGACTGGAAAACCCTAAAGGGCCCTTGCTGGTCCCAAGACCCAAAATTATCAACCTGGCCTACTACACAGAAATCTTATTATTAGTAAAAAGTTATCTTTTTACTAATAATTATCTTAGTAAAAGATATCAACTCATGCAAAGACCAATAATACCTGAAAAATGTAAACTTTTGGAGATGCCTCATCACTGGAAATGCCATCATCATCATTGTTTTAAGAACCACGGACAGTGCATGTGTCTGTATGCTACATCAACATCAGCGATGAGGCTCTGGCACGAGTTCTGTTATTAATGGCCTCAGGTCTTTGTAAAGTCGTATTGCCTCTGTCGCGTTATGACTGTGTGCTATGTTGTTCTCTTCCATCACCATCAAACCGAGCTCATGCAGGTCCTGGTCGCAGGGAATGTCTGTTTTCCACAGACAGATGTCCTCTTGGAGAACAATCCCCACTCTTTCATTCTGTAGTGGATGCAAATAATCTTGTGCGTGATAGAGCTCAGGTACATTATACATCAGACATGGTTTCCCATGATAATTAGGGTGTCCGTTTCCACCTGCTCGAATGCGATGGTTGTCCCACATTGTCACAACGGTGTCTAGCTCATTCTGCAACACAAAAACATGAGGATTTCAATACGTATGAGGACTTCTTTTGAAAATTAGTACATGGAAGAAGGCACCTTAGCCGCTTACACTGTATATATTTATTAAACAGTATATCATTATAGCATCACAATGGGTAAATGCTGTGTGGTTTTATGCTATGGTGGAGTTATCAGCAGAATAATAGCGTGCTCCAGCTTCTCACCCATCTTATCTTCATAATGAAGATAAGAGTATTGACCCCAGGACAAAAAAGCCTATATTGTTGCCAAATAGGCTTTTAGAAGAATAAATATGTAGCTACAGAAAGGAAAAAAAGTCTAGAGAGCTCAGAAGTTTAGACACATGTTATGAGGGTGTTCTTTGGTGGGGGGCAGAAACATTCATAAAGAAGAGGAAACCAAAACCTAGAAACAATCCGAAAGAATATTTGTGGTGGTCAAATCAAATTATTATTGCAGAGAGAAACTTATTACATATACCAAATGCATGCTACAGTATATCCAGGACTCAATGATGGGCTGATTTCAGTCTTTTCTCTTGTAGTTTTTTTGTATTTGTGGTTTGATGCTGTGTTGCTCTAGAGATTTTGTTGCTTGTAAATTGATTTATCATAATTGTTTTGCCTATCTCTTTATTTCCACAGTTTTTCATCATATATCTTTTCTTACATTTTGAAGAGCAATTTACTGGTGAGACCTTGTACTTTTACCTGAGAGTTCATTGTCTAACTGCTCAGGTGTGTGTAATGAACCTGTCTACTTAAGGGGAATATGTGTGCTGTGGGTTACACCTTATAGAAGGCAGTTGTGCCACTATGCATGAGATGTATCCCAGCTCTACTTTTATGTACTAGTATGCTTTTAACCATTGTATCAGTTTTGACTGTTCCTTCTTTCCTTTTTTCTCCCTTCCTTCTTTCTTTCCTTCCTTCCGCACTATTTTCCTTCCCTCTTTCTATCCTACCTCCTGCCTTCCTTCTTTCCTTTCTTCCTTGGTCCTTCCCTTCCTCTGTCCTTCCTTCCTTCCTCAAGACTATTTACATTTTTTGCCAGAGTGCTTTTGGTTTCCTCTTCTTTTTGGTCATCAATTGGATATTTGGGTTAAAGGAAACAAGTGAACACTGAACAGTAGTCTATAACAAACCTTGGCAGCTCCACTTCAGCTTCATCATTTAGTTACACCTGTGGTTCAAATACTGAATACAAAATCCCATGTAAGTCTATGTGATCCCAGTATTAAGCTCTATGTTAACAGAGTGTAGTTCTATATTAAAAAATAATAATAATGGAACCATAATGTTTATGTCAGTGGTTGATAGAGAAAGAGAGCAGACCTTATAGCCAAAATAAAATAATTTTGCATTTTAAGTGTGATCTATAACATCAAGTGCACACCAGCATATCAGGAGTGATACTACTTTAATAGGACAGATATATTTAAACTGTCAATCAAAGGCACATTCATAAACATAATGCTGATGAATCATGCATTTTATTTTAATTTATCCTTAGTTGTGACACAGCTTGTAAAGTTGGATTTGATATGAGCGACGAGGTCCAAGTGCAATTCGTGTTTGTCTCATTGACAGATAGAGCCAACAGACAGGTTTACAAACAAGTGGAGCAGGCAAAAAATGAATATTAAAGCTGGTTCATATCAAAACTACACGAAATACATCCCTGAAATGTAGGCTACTATATTACAGATATGGACAGTGGAGGACTTACTTGGATAATCTTCAGAAAGCAGAATTGGATGAGACCCTTGTCTATGAAATCCCCATTAAAGTCTCCAGTTGCTTGGAACTCCTGGAAGACGTCCCTCCAATAGCTTGCGTTCTGTCTCCTGTAGATCCCCCACCAGCTTTCGATCCGTTGATTTGCTGTACTGCGTCCTTGGAACACACACGGCCCATGCACAACGCCAGTCTCATCTTCTCGGAAGAAGTATTGCAGCCTATTAACATGGACATTTTCAGTTCCCAAATCCGATCGGATTATTTTTGGACAACCCCCAAGTCTCGTGACTGCATTCATGAAGTATGCTGCGATGATTTTGGGGTTACTATTGGAAGAGTTTGCTTGCATCCAGATTATATGACGCGAAAACCCATCAATGCATCCGTTTATTCCAATGCCGAAAGGGGTCAGCTTGTCATAGGAGTCCATATGCCATAAATAATTGGGCCCTGGGACACTATAACATCTTCTCCGAAGTCTTGTTCCTCTCCGTTGCTGTACGCCCTCTGGGTCAAGATGCGACTGAACCTCCTGAACCATGTCTCGAGTAACGCGCAGTCCAGCCAATCTACACCTCTCGTGCACCCGGTCCTCTTATCTGGTTGCTAATGAAGTTAACAATCTCAGCAGGGTCACTTAACCGTCGCCTGTAAAGTTGTAACCGGGCTAGTCTTCTCCATAAATGACGAGGACTTATCAGAATGCCATCTCTAACAGAAAGGCACAGTGCAATTTCTGCCTGTGTTAGACCTTGATTGAAGTGTATCCTGATGCGTTGATCAATAATGTGATCTGCCATTTGACTTCCCTAGGACACACCGGGACCAGATAGTGGCAGCAGTTTTTGCAGGCTGATCAGGACAATCACATTATCCTAGCCTGTGCCACAAACCATAAAAATAAACAAGGCATATCAAAGCACTATTAAATGAATTAATAAACATTTAATTAAGTTTTACATCACATTTCTAAGTTTACGATAGCCTACATTTGCGTTACCTTAGCTGAAGCAGCCGGATATATAGGAGTTATCAGCCTCCCATCTGTTCACAAACGGATCGCACAACTTACCGGTAGGCTACAGCTGCGGCCAGCGGAAGCCGTTCGTGGCAGCGCGTTAGTTTGAATTCAAGACGAAGACATTCATATAAATTAATTATCACAATAAAACGATCTTTGTTATGTCGAGATAACGAAATAGTTAATTCGTTATCTCGATAAAACAAACTTTGTTATTTCGAGATAACGAAATAGTTAATTCGTTATCTCGATAAAACCAACTTTGTTATTTCGAGATAACGAAATAATTAGTCGTTATCACGAGATAACGGTGCATAAAAAAACAAAAATCCATGGCCGTTCTCGGCTTCCGTACGGATCAAATAGATTGAATAACTTAAAACCAGCAGAGGGTTAAAAAAAAAAAAAAAAAAACTCACACGGCAGAGACGCAACGTTAATTCAGATTTTTATTCAATCCAAGCACAGATATTGACTCGTATTACTCTTATAATACTTGTATTCGGCAAAAGTGCTTTATCCGTACCGGATACTCGTTTCAGCCGAGTATCCGGCTCGTCTCTAGTCTACTGTACTGTATGTTGTGTACTGATGTAACCCAACAATTTAACTGTTGGCTAGGTGTTCTGGGATGGCCACCTGTCAACATAACAGTCTAAATCCAGGGCTTGGTATCATCTCGATTCAAACTGTATTTATCCCTAAAAGGCAATTGCAGAAAAGACAACAAACAGAGTTGACTAAAAAACATCACATTCAACCAACATAGCAGCAGGTTGACAAATGGGTAATCCAGGCAAGAGCAGCTAATCACACACAGATTTTCAAATGTAAGCATGTAGAAAATATATACATATCGCCAGTGATTTCCCAAATTGATTAAATTCAGATTCTATTTCAATTAGGTAAGGGACATTTCAGCTACGAAATGAATTTTGCTTGGATCAGCAAGAAACAACCCTCAATTTCTTTTTAATAATCCATCAGGTTTATGTTTACATTAAAACATTAAACATTAAACATTTACAATTGACCAAAGGCATAAACGAAAAGATTGAATCCAAGATTTTATTAATCCCTTTTATTATTTTTTACCTGGCCCTAGCTAAAGCCAAGTCTTCTTTTCAATCAGCTGTGTCAGATTAGGGCTTTCACAAATTTGTTGCAGATTTTGTTCAGAGCATTTTTGCTAATGTTATTGCTTGCGCATACGTATTTTATGTTCTTACACAAACACATTTACGTCCTTTTAATGATCAAAAGCACTTTATTTTTCTCATGCTGTCCATGGCTGCTGCACCTGTATTCACCCTCTTTCTGTGACGCTAACAAGCCCCCCTCCTGAAAAAGTGCTCTCAGAGTCTCTGCAGAGTTGGCACCATCCGTCTTTGCACCTGTGGGGAAAGACTGTAATGGAGTAGGCCTAGAGCAGTACTGTCTACAGCGATGAATCCCAAATGAAAGCTTCTAAATCAAAATTACACAACTGGTTCCAGCAAAGAATGTGATTCAAAATTGTGGAGAAAATAACAGCTTTTAGCTACGTCTTTTCATGACGTTAGCATGTAGTCATGTAGCAGTGTACAGAGATGGGAAGTAACAAACTGTACTTAAGTAGATTTTTCTGATATGTTTACTTTTGTTTATTTTTGTGGTGACTTGTTACTTTTACTCCTTACATTTAACACAAACATCAGTACTTTCTACTCCTTACATTTAACAAAATTGGCTCGTTACTTTAGTTTTGCACAAAAGGTCGTCTATCTGGTGTGCTTGTGAGTGCATGTCGGAGAATAGTGCAGACACGCACCTCAAAGTGAGAGAGAAGTAAAAGAGACTAGCTGTCACTTGAGATATTGTGTGTGTGTCCTTGAGAACTGTAAGTTGTATAACTTATGTTGTCTGTTCATTTAACCTGTTGCAAATTTAAAGTTAGTTAGTAAATGTGCTGTATTTATATAGCGCTTTTCCAGTCTTAACACCTGCTCAAAGCGCTTTTACATCTACAGGAAACATTCACCATTTACACACATTCACACATTGTGGCCGGGGCTGCCGTACAAGGTGCCAACTGCTCATCAGATAAACATTCACACACATTCACACTCCGATGCGCAGCACCGGGGGCGACTCGGGGTTCAGTGTCTTGCCCAAGGACACTTCGACAATGACTGCAGGGGCGGGGATCGAACCATCAACCTTCCGATTGGCAGGCAACCGCTCTACCACTGAGCCACAGTCGCCCCCTAGTGATTTTGTTATTTGTGTTCATCTGTTGCGCTCTTTCTCACATTTGTATTTTAGGTGCATTATTTACATCCTACAGTAGTTACACTGCATTTAGATAATATAATTAATAGTGGGTTTATTATTATTTGCCAGCATACATATTCCTATGCATGGTGTATGGTAGCCTTCACAATACTATTTATATCCTTGCAGAACCACATACAAACACACAGCCATTGCAGAGCTATCCATGCCCATGTTTCTAATGCTGCTTGATTATAATGAAGCATTAAAAGAGAGAAGTTGCGTCCGTCCATGTTTTAACAGACACATCTGGGGCGAAGTTTGAAACCAGAATCGGCTTTAAATACAGTCATAATCTAGTCCTCACTAACAAGATTCAAATAATTTCACTGGAGTTACCATTATCATTCGCGTTAGCGTCATCAATACTGAATGGGAATATACAGTAATGCACGTTGCACTTGATGCATCACTACAAGACGACTTGACAGATTCTGCAACATTCATTTGCGGCATGATGGCTTCAAATCCTTCAAATCTTGTTCTGGTCCCAAAATTTTCAGCACCTTCATACTTTCACTTACAGAGGTGGTTCAAACTTTACAAAATTTGTTTGCAAAATATTCATTTCTTATCTTACTCCGTTCTCTATAACTTGCTCCCACGCCAATAATGATAATTTGTCATGAACAATTTATACTTCAGAAACGTAGGTATTCTTGTCTAGTTTCTGTCAATGTGCTCATTCTTGCGATATGAATAATACTTTTCGCTCAGCAAGCCTTCAAATGACAAGAGTTCAGGATCTTTCTCCATTCACTGCCATGTTAAACATTGTCCAAATTTCTCAGCAAAACGCAGAGCAAAGCACAGCACTTTTTTAAATCGCTGATACGCCCACATTTATAACTAAATCCACATACATTTTATATCAATATGTTCGCTCATGGCAAGGTAATTTAATCAATATCACGTATGCGTTTGGTGGAATGACCATTTGTTTGACTTCTTGTTCAGTATGTAGATAGCTGGTGAGACAGCTCACAGCTGCAGTTGTTAACTGAGTACAGATCAAAGAGATGACATCAGAGATAAAAGGCTTCCTATTGGTCTTGGTCTCCAAGGCAACCATACTCTGTATGTCTGTTCGTCTGCCTCTCTCTCAGACACACACACGTAGACAGATAGACACACACACAAACCCAGATAGACACACACACACACGCACGCAAACACAGACCCACATTCATAGACACACACAAACACAGATAGACAGACACACACAGACACACAGACAGACAGACGCACACAGACACACACAGAGACACACACACACACACACACACACATAGACACACACACACACACACAGAGACAAACAAGGATACATTATATATTACCATGTAAATTTCATTAAAGAGACATTTCAGTGGTGGTCTGTCCGTCTTCATCTCTGTCTCATTATATATTACAATGTATAGCTTCCTGAACAAATCCTTTGGTGGTGGTGGAGTGGTCATGACACATGCCCTTCGTGTGGGAGACCAGTGTTTGTGTCCCACAACAATACTCCACCCTAATGTCACTCCAAACTCTGCATCACGCAACATACACTCATTATAAACGCAGAAAAATCCTAAAATGTACATTATACTAAAACTGCTTTTTCACAAAAAGTGTAAAATATATAAATCTGAAAAGCAGAAGTCAGATAGCTGAATAGTTTTTGAATGTTTTGAAGTTAACTCCAACTATTCCAACATATGTCTGTCTGTCTCCATCTCTGTCTCATTATATATTACAATGGATAGCTTGGTGAACAAGTCCTTTGGTGGTGGCGCAGTGGTTATGACAATTGCCTTTTGTGTGGGAGATCGGGGTTCAATTCCCACTGCGGTAACACAAACAATGTATTCCCTATGAAGACAGTTAACCCCTACTGATCGCCCAGGGGCTTGATCAATCTGCCACTGAAGCTATTCAACCAGGTTAGCTTTAGAAATTCAGCTATTCAGCATTTTCAAATATTCTCACTACTATAACATCTTCTTACTGATTTAAGCTATTTCTCCAGTTTAGCTTTAGCATTTCAGTTTCTTGATTATGGATGGTGTTCAACTTAATTAGAACCATTCCTACTTTTTTTAACTCTTCTCACTACTTCTTGTACATCTTCTTACTCCATCCATCTTCTTACTCCATCCATCCATCCATCCATCCATCTTTGACCGCTTATCCGGTATTGGGTCGCGGGGGCAGCAGCTCTAGTAAGGGACCCCAAACTTCCCTTTCCCGAGCCACATCAACCAGCTCCGACTGGGGGATCCTGGGGGATCCCAGGCCAGCTTGGAGATAAAATCTCTCCACCTAGTCCTGGGTCTTCTCCGAGCTCTCCTTCCAGCTGGACGTGCTTGGAACACCTCCCTAGGGAGGTCCCCTCACTCACGAACAAGACCCCAAGGTACTTAAACTCCTTCATTTGGGGTAAGGACTCACTCCCTACCTGAAGAAAGCAATGCATCGGTTTCCTGCTAAGAACCAGGGCCCCAGATTAAGAGGTGCTGATCCTCATCCCAGCCGCTTCACACTCTGCTGCGAACCAATCCAGTGAGTGCTGAAGGTCACAGACCGATGATGCCATCAGGACCACATAATCTGCAAAAAACAGCGATGAGATCCTGAGCCCACCAAACTGCAACCCCTCCCTGCCCCGACTACACCTTGATATCCTGTCCATAAATACTATAAAGAGGATTGGTGACTAAGCGCAGCCCTGGCGGAGGCCAACCCTCCCCTGGAACGAGTCCGACTTACTGCCGAGAACCCAGACACAGCTCTCGCTTTGGTCATACAAAAATTGGATGGCCATGAGAAGGGACCCCCTCACCCCATACTCCTGCAGCGACTCCCACAGTATCTCCCGGGGGACCCGGTCATACACCTTTCTCCAGATCCACAAAACACATGTAGACTGGTTGGGCATACTCCCAGGCTCCCTCCAAGATCCTTGCAAGAGTGAAGATCTGATCCGTTGTTCCACAACCAGAACGGAATCCGCATTGTTCCTCTTCAATCAGAGGTTTGACTATCGGCCGAACCCTCCTTTCCAGGACCTTGGAGTAGACTTTACCAGGGAGGCTGAGAAGTGTGATACCCCTGTAATTGGCACACACCCTCTGGTCCCCATTTTTGAAGAGGGGAACCACCGCCTCAGTCTGCCACTCCTTAGGCACTGTACAAGACTTCCACTCAATGTTAAAGAGGCTTGTCAGCCAAGACAGCCCCACCACACCCAAAGCTTTCAGCATTTCTGGACGGATCTCATCAATCCCTGGGGCTTTGCCGCTGTGGAGTTGTTTGACTACCTCAGCAACCTCCACCAGGGAAATTGACGACAATCCCCCATCATCCTCCAGCTCTGCCTCCACCACAGAGCACGTGTCAGCTGGATTTAGGAGTCCCTCAAAGTGCTCCTTCCACCGCTCTATTACCTCCCCAGTTGAGGTCAACAGCGTCCCATCCTTACTGTATACAGCTTGGATGATTCCCCGCTTCCCCCTCCTGAGGTGGCAAACAGTTTTCTAGAAGCACCTTGGTGCCGACCGAAAGTCCTTCTCCATGTCTTCTCCGAACTTCTCCCACACCCGCTGCTTTGCCTCGGTCACGGCAAAGCGTCTGTACCCTGCAACTGCCTCCGGAGTCCTCAAGGATAACATATCCCGGGAGGATATGCCGTTGCTCCCAATCACGCCACTCCAAGTATCTCCATCATTGCCCAAGTGTGCGTTGAAGTCCCCCAGCAGAACTATGGAGTCCCCTTCTGGAGCCCCATACAGGACTCCATTCAAGGTCTCCAAGAAGGCCGAATACTCCAAACTCTTGTTTGGTGCATATGCACAAACAACAGTCAGAGTTTCCCCCCCATCACCCGCCGGCATAGGGAGTCGACCCTCTCATCCACTGGGGTAAACTCCAACGCGGCGGCGCTCAGCCGGGGGCCCCACACCCACCCACGTAGCTTCTTCCGGCTGTGCCCGACCGGGCTCCGTGGCAAACCCGGCCCACCAGGCGCTTGGTGACGAGCCCTCCGTCCGGGCCTGGCTCCAGACGGGGGCCCTGGGCCTCCTCCGGGCAGGGTCAATCCCTCTCTACCTCGGTTTCTCATGGGGTTTTTGATCTACTTACTGATTTAAGCAATTAATCCAGTTTAGCTTTAGCATTTCAATTGATTTTGGAATTTTTCCACCTTTTTTACATTAGTGGTGTTATTAAACTTAATTAAAGCCATTCTCACTTTTTCAACTATTCTTTACTACTTAAGCTTCTTCTTACTGATTTAAGCTATCCAACCAGGTTAGCTTTAACAATTCGGCTATTCAGCATTTTTAGCTTGGTTAGCTTTAGCAATTCAGCTATTCAGCATTCCCACTCATTTTCTGCAGGAAATGCAGTTTCTAGTTTAAATGTTAATATGAATTTTTGATATTAAATGTTGGTGCTTCTTAGTCAGAATCATATTAATCTGGAGTCCCAAACTTAGTCACAATAATCATATGAGATGTTTTAAAACCATTGGCAGACATCCATTTAAAACGTAGCCAATGACATATAAAGAGCCTTTTTAACTGTCTCACTTTTACTTGCGTAAATAATTTAAAATCAATACTTCAACTTTTACCAGAGTATTTTTTAAGAGAAGTGTCTGTACTTCTACTCGAGTACAGGAAGTGAGTACATTTCTGGCAGTGTATGTAACAATGCCTGGAGCAGAAGGCCATTTAAAGGAATCTGGAAGTAGTTGATGTAAGCTTTAACCAAGAGTAGAAACAACAGTTGGAAGCAAAGTGTTCAGAGCGTTGTTTTTTTTCTTTAAGCAAGAGGGTGATTTGTCGTGCAGTAGCCGGTTTTAGCAGCTCTAAATGTGTATTTGGTGTGTTCTTAGTCACTTTTTTGGTCTTTAAGGGGGTGAGTGTGAGTGAAAAACTGTGCAATCCCAGACATGTGGATGCAAAGGAACGTTTCTGTAGCCTGGACATTGAACTGCTGGCTGTGGGGGTTTTGTCCTTACCATTACCCTGGTAAATGGTAATTGACGGGAGTTTACATCCGCCATAGTGGTTGCTGTTTACATTCCACCATCTTCTGGTGGGGAGGCAGCTGCTGACGTCCACTGTCTCACAACTCCGGACACAGTAGCCCAATGCCTTTGTTATCACTCGGGATGATAATCATGTTTCCCTGGATAAATCCCTCCTTGACTTTAAACAATATGTTAACTGACCCACTTGAGATAATATAACATTGAGCCTCTTGTATGCAAATGCCAAGGATGCGTGCAGTGCCACTAAAAACTAACTACAGGATGAGGCTGGAGGCCAGTCTCCAACAGAACAATATGAGGGAGGTGTGGACAGGGAGGAATGAGATCACCAGGTGTGGGTGTAGTAAAAGGCAGGCATTAGAGAACAATTGAGCTGAGCTGTGGTTTAGCTCACAGCCATCCCCTGCCTACTCATCCACCTCTCTTGCTCCCACACCTCTGACCTCACTCCCCTGTAGTCCGCCCACTCCCCCCACCACTACAGCACAATTCATCTCCCCCCACAGACACCGCAAGCCCTGCTAATCATTCACACTTGGCCAGGTGAGGGGACAGCTGGAGAGGCTTCACCAGCGCAAGGCTGCCGGCCCTGACGGCATCAGCGCCGGGGTCCTGAAGACCCGGACCAATCAGCTGCCTGGTGTTCTCCAGTATCTCTTCAACCTGAGCCTGAGCCTGCAAAGGTTGCAGCTGCTGTGGAAGACGTCCTGTCTGGTCTTGGTCCCCAAGAAGTCAACTCTCTGGCCTTTAAGAACTACCGCCCAGTGGCTGTTACATGCCATGTGATGAAGGTGCTGGAGAGGCTGGTCTTTGCCCAGACCAGAGGCCACTGGGGAGATCTTCTTTAGACCCTCTACAGTTTTCCTACCGGCCTCGTCTGGGAGTGGACGATGCTGTCATCTATCTTCTGCATCAAGCTCATTTGCACCTGAGAGAATCTATTAGAATCACATTTTTTGATTTCTCCAGTGCATTTAACACCATCCAATGCTACGAGGTAAGAAGCTGCAGATGATGGGTGTGTGTGCATCCATAGTCTCCTGGATCACTGACAACCTGACAGACAGACCACATTGGTTTGTCTGTCTGGACCGTGGTCTGTCCGATGTGGTGGTGACTGGTAAGGGGGCTCCAGAGCGGACTGTGTTGTCTCCTTTTCTGTTCACCTTATACACCAAAGACTTCCAGTACAACTCAGTCATGTCACCTACAGAATTTTTCTGATGACTCTGCAGTTGTTGGGTGTATAATGGATGCACAGGAGAGTACATGGTGCTCGTGGATGACTTTGTGGAAAAGTCTGGTAAGAACCACCTGCTGCTGAATGTGGACAACATCAGAGAGATGGTGATTGACTTTAGGAGGAAGGGAACGGCTCCGCAGCCCCTTTGCATTCTTGGTGGAGATGTGGACATGGTCGGGGAGTACAGTTACCTGGGTATCAATATCGACAACAGGCTGAACTGGAAGATCAACAGCACTGCTGTGTACAAGAAGGGAACAAGCATACTATTTTTTGAGGAAGCTGAGGTCCTTCAACGTGTACAGCAGAAAGTTGGAGATGTTCTACCAGTCTGTTATTACCGGCAGAATGTTGGAGAAGTTCTACTCTGTTGTTACCAGCAGAATATTGGAGATGTTCTACCAGTCGGTTGTTACCAGCAGGAGGTTGAAGATGTTCTACCGGTCTGTTGTGGCAAGCGCTCTGTTCCCCCCCGCCATCTGCTGGGAGAGCAGCATCAGAGCCAGCAACACAAATAGGCTGACCAAACTGATCACAAAGTCTGGTTCCGTGATTGGCTGCAAACAGGACACATTTGAAGCTGTGGTGGAGAGGAGGTCTCTGAACAAACTGTTATCTACCATGGATAACCTAGACCACCCTCTCTACCCCACACAGCTCCAACAGACCATCTCTAAGAGGCTCCAACAGCTTTACTGTTGCACGCACAGCTACAAGAAATCTTTTCTACCACAGGCAAAACAGCTTTTCAACACTTCATAACTGGGTGCTAGATAAGAATCACAGATATCACAACTGCTCCTTGCACAAAAGGTTTATCAACAGCTTTGTCAAAAATAGTTAAACATAGTTAATAGTTATAGTTATTAGTTATTGTCAGTTATTTTTTATTTTCAACTTGTATATATTTTAACATACTTGTTCTTACATTATATCATTATTATTATTATTATTATTATTATTTAATGTATGTTCTATACGTGTCCTGTGTGTCTATGTTGTTGCTTCAACACTAGAATTTCAGTTTTTTGGGGATCACTAAAACTCTAACATAGGTTTCCCTCATTACAGTATATAACTATAAATTACGTTCAATTTGAACATTCAACAGTGTAACATTATGATATGAAATAAGGAAAAGCATAATATAAAACATTATGGGAAATGTATACCACTAACTGAAGCAGGAAGGTTAAGGCAGAAAGAGGGGAAGCAGATTTAGGGTCAACTGTTTGTCAGAAAGTAACACCGGGAGCGAGCGTTCCAGACGAGATCTATCGCATGCCGATCTGAGAGATGACATTTGCTTTAGACACCATTTAAAATGGAGTCATGTGGAGAAACTGACCTTACAACTTTGACAGTTAGCACTTTAGCTGATGTGATGTGTTCAGCTTCCACCAGCTCAGGTTAACTCAGATATTTAAAGCATCATGCAGAGTGGAGGTATGAGTACAAGTGTAGAAAAAGTCACAGAACCTTTTCACGGAATGCATCAAAAACCACAGTGTCTGTAGTTGCTGCTGTGCTGAAACTAAACAAGAATGACATAATAAACGGCACGTGCAGCCGGAAATGGAAAATATTGTTGCATCTTCTGAAATTATTCACGATGTAGTGGAGAAGTACTACATTACTGATTGGTGAAGCTCGCTGTAACCATGGAAATGTTTACCTAACCCATGAACGTCTAGAGCGAGCTGCTACATTGAAGTCTATAACCGTGTCTCTCTTGAACATTTGCCTTTTTTGCCGTTTTGAAAATGCTATTTTGCCCCAAATCAAATGTTTATGGTCATAATTCATCTCGGAGCTGGTTGGCTTGGTTCCAGGCTTACAACTCTTTAAGTAAGCATTTCATAAAATGCCAACGGAGCCATTAAATGGGTAAAATCACTTCCGGTCCACGTTGAGCTCTGTGGGATTTATATTTGACTCATTTATATTTTACTAATTTTACCGCACAGCACAAACTGCCACTAGCTGTGTGGATCAATAATACTGTGCCAAAAGAGTGAATGACCTACTGGTTTAAAGAAATTCATTAAATGTAATTGTATTTTTTCCTTTTGTCTTTGTTGTTGAGGGTCTCCTAATTCAAATTTTAGTAACGTATTCACGCCTTAGGCGTCACAGCAAGACCTGAGTGACCTGCGTCATGATGGCTCTCTCTCTCTTCAAACTTTTTAAAAAGCATCCAAAATAGGCAAATAAGCGATTTAATAGTAAATATTACACAGAATGGATTTACAGATTAGGCCCTGGAGCAGAATAACCAGATTGGGATTGGGAACTGTCTGGGTCTTTGTTTGTGCAACTTGAAGACGGTCAAAACTAGCATTCCCATCCAGTGGAAATGTTATATAGACAGGGTAATAATCAGAATCAGAATCAGAATCAGCTTTATTGACCAGGTATGAAGACACATACGAGGAATTTCCTTTTGGAGCGTAGTTGCTCACAATGTGCTTACACATTCAAAACAAACAAACAAACAAACAAACAATATATACACACTAATATAGACACATATACATACTCTAAACAGAAACAATGTAGAGAGATGAGTGCAATGAAGAGTCCATTAATAATTATTAAAATGTGGAACATAGTGCAAAGGGTACTCGGATAAATAGTATTAAGTTATTATATTATAATATGAACAGTATGAACATTATGAACAGTTCTGAAATAGGAAATGAGAATGATGAATAAATAATGAATAAAAAGTGAGATATGAGAATGAGAATTATGAATAAATACTAAATAAATGGAATAATAGTGGAACCAGTAAACAGGGGCTGTAGAGACAGTGTTACTGGGTTATTGTCCAGAACTGAACCTGACACTGTGGGTCAGAAGTCAGCTGTTCATTAGAGAGATGGCTTGTGGGTAGAAACTGTTCCTGAGTCTGTTGGTTTTGGCGAACAGTGCTCTGTAGCGCCTACCAGAGGGCAGGAGCTGGACCAGGTTGTGTCCGGGGTGAGATGGGTCTGTAGTGATGGTTCCTGCCCGTTTCCTGACTCTGGAGGAGTATAAGTCATGAACGGAGGGCAGGTTGGCACCGATGATCTTTTCTGCAGTCCCAACTGTCCGTTGTAGTCTGCTCCGGTCCTTTTGGTGGCAGATCCAAACCAGACAGTGATGGACGTGCAGAGGACAGACTGGATGATGGCTGAGTAGAAGTGGATCAGCAGCTCCTTAGGCAGGTTAAAGGAATGATACGCTGGTGTGTAGGCTTGAACGGGGTCTGATGATGAGCTGATCAATATTTTTTTTGATACATTATGCATGTGATAAAGGACTCAGAATTACAACTTGGAAAATGTATTATTTATATTACCCTTATACTATTAATAATAATAATAATCTAATGTGGTCACGCTGAACAGTATGGATTGCATTTACACCTGACTGAAAACCAATAACAGTGCGAGTCTCCCTTCGCATTCTGATCACAATGCGTTCCGTGTGCATCGTCACCTTTTCCTTTTCCAGATAAGATATCCAGCTACATATTGCATGCTTATGGCACAATGGCTCAATGAGTGTGACTACTGAACTGACAGCAGAAGATACCAGGAAAAACAAATTAATTGAATCATCTTAATGTTCAAGCATAATCGAGCGTAATGCTAATTAGGAGGAAATGAATGAGGTGATTTGTTGACCAAGGAACTTTATACATCCTATAAAATGGCATGTATAACTGTACTATCCAACGGGCAGTTCTTATGTGTGTTTCTGTTCACCTTGGTGCTGCACGGTAAGACCTCAAAGGGGGCTTGAGCACCTGCTGCTTGGCCCCCCACGGAGAATGTCAGCACAGCCGACCTTGCTGAAGATATATATTGATTTGAATCAAAATATCAGGTCGGAGGGATTTCTTTTTATATAACTCACCCGTTTAAATTACATCCACGCTGAAGGTTCTGCATTAGTAAGCGTGTTCCGCTTTGACTGGCTGCCGGCAGGCTGTTCTCACAAAACTATTTGTACCATTTATTGTGATGGTTTGGGGGGTTTCTGTGTTTTTTTGGGGTCCTGTCTTGATTTCTTGTGGTTGTGTCTTAGTTTCCTCCCCTGTTTTGTGTGGTAGTTTGTCTTGTGTCCCCTTGTGAGTGTTGGTATGTTCTGTTTCCTGTTTTATGTTGATAGTCTGGTTTCCTGTTCTGTCTCGTCTTGCCAAGCTTTACTTTTGTCTGACTGATTGTCTTGCCCCGCCCTAATGTGTTTCATCTGTTGTATCACCTTGCTACTTCTTGTATTTAACCTCTGTGTTCCCTTTGTCTCTGGTCAGATTGTTCTTGTGTCCGTTTTTTTGTCTCGTCTTTTGCCCTGAACTCTTTTTGAGTTTTTTTTTAAATTTGTCTGTTTGGTTTTGCTCCTTGTGTTTTTCTAGGACTTCCCTTTGTTTTTCTTGGATTTTTTTGTCAATAAATCAGTGTGTGCCTGCTCCCTCTTAATCTCTGCTTTTGGGTCCTCATTCCTACCTGGCTGTTACAATTTATATAGCTATGAAAAATAATGAACTGCAGTTTGTATGTATTCCATGTATATATTGCTGTATGCACCACATTGACTGCTGCTGTTTCAGCAATGTTAGGAGTAACACGGTATAAAAGTATGCAATTACGGTATTGTATTCCATTGTCTGTAACACAGTAATATAACTCGTTATTAATAAAAGATTATTTTCTGGAGTTATTAGGCTGCTTTGAAGCAAGCTGTCCCGTCTCCGTTCCCGTAGTCAGAGACGGTACAATGTTACAAACAGGTGACGGTACGGACAGCTGTGTGCCCGAGCTGCTGGCCGACATTAACATGTCGGGAATTAATGTTTAGGCTTGCTAGTTGCTATACGTAATATCATTGCATTTTATCAACCGTAGAGAGTAACTAGGCCTGTAGTGGAATGGCTTTGAATGACGTCCAAACACGCTTGTCTTTTACTGTGACCATTTATTGTTCAATACGTTGCAGTTTGTACAAACAAGAAGAACGTGAGCAGACGGACATGTTTTGCATCTCAGTCATCTTAGTAAGCTAGCATGAGGACAACAGACAACTTCCATGTAGGCTACTTCAAAGTTAAAGCCCTTCCTGTGATGGTTTGCAGTAAAACTAATTTACTTTTAAATAAAGTTATGTTCCTTTTCCGTTATCAGCTGTAAATCAAGTACTGTAAATAGTCTAGATAGTGAGTTTTAATCACACTATAATTTACCCTTTCCTTTAGACTGTTTTAAACTAAACATAAATTTCTTATTCAAGTGCTTTAAACAATGTCTTACTTCCCTACTGTAAGTTAGTTTTAATGAATTACTTTATTGTCTTACTTGCTTATTGTAAATTTGACTTTTCTTGTTGTGTAGCTGTAGTTACTTTGTATATTCGTATAACACATTATGAATAATCTATGATGTATTAAAGTTGATAAAGAGAAGACTTTATTGATCCAGTGGTGACATTAACAAGCCAGCTGCCAAGTCAAACTTCCGTTATTTTGGTGAAAGTTTCTCAAAAGTAATGCAAAATTAGTGTAACACAATTCAGAGACAGTAATATAAGTAATTACTCTCAAATGACAGTAACTAGTAATCTGTAATGACATTTTGGAAGTAACTTGTCCAACACAACTTGACTGATTTTGCAGACATTTTCTTTAGATTGTTGCGGCCAAAAATGCCTGATGATGCAGGAGAATTTATTAAAAAAATTGTGATTAAAGTTGCGATGTTTTTCTGTTTGTTGCAATGAAGTTGATAGCGACAGAGAAAGTTGCAAAAAAAGTTACGTATTTTTTTGTAAAGTTCTTTAAACATAAAAAGGTAACTGGTTTTGGGGAGAATAAAACTACTCTAAAAAACATACATGTCTGTCTCTGTCAGTGGCTTGTTGATCTTTACATTGTTAATTTCCTATGCCGGGCACACTTTTGTACGGTTTGATTGGACTTTAACTGATCATTGCATTTACAATAACAAGCGTAGCTGGCTCAGCTCTGTTCTTGGAGGGACTGGCTTGTGTCTTGGGAGTGTTTTTATTTCAATCAACAATCTTTCTTTTTTAACTCTTAACTAGTCGTTTTGTTGCCTAAACTAGAGGACCACCACCTTGCAGCGCCTTGCAGCCGGCTCAAAGTCATCTTTTGTCGGCTACACTCATCTGCACCAGCCTCTTAAACGAGCGGCACCAAACGGTGACCGGTAACCGGCTCAATGTAAATTTTTCTTTTTTAAAGGCAGCTAAAATTAATTGTCAAGTGATGACTGGTCGTCCTGTGGTGACCTGTCGTCACAGGATCAGCTCTTTACCAAATTTTGGATTAGCTGACGTCAGGCACTGCCGAAATTAGTCGTTCCAGACATATTTGAATACCTCCCAAGAAATGCCTTTTATAAATGTTGGGCCCCTGCCCTTCTAACATCCTCTGCCTGAATTTGATGATGTCTCACACCTAATGGATGAGTGCATCTGTTTTCTCACTTTACATCGCTCACATAATAAAGACACTTAATGTAAGAAAACTACTTTTACTGATTGTAAGTCTCATTAACTGCTGGCTCTTTGTTACTGGGTATGAATGTTTACATGCATTTAAGTTTTAATCCACAATGTTTCATTTAGTCTTTACTGCCCTATTCACAGGCTCATGATAAATAGGTACAGACTGAACTGTGAGGTATTCACAGGCACAGAATCGTGTGTGTCTTCCAAGTGCATACTTTTTAAAACAAAAAAGAAAGACGTAGCACTTACCTGTTGCCTTGTGATATCTCCTGCAATTTTCATGTCCTGTTCTAAAAGTAAATGGGCAGTGAAAGTAAAAGTAGAAGAAGATACAGAAGGCAAAGGGCGGTGAGCCGACAGATCAGGACATCTGAGGCGAATTCACTCTGTGATAATAAGCAACCTTCAACACCAGACCCGCCGACGAATGAGTAGCAACCAAGCAGAAGGAATACATGGCCGGCTAATTAACAGAAAGAACATGCTAATGAGTTGATTTGTTCATAGCACTGGCTCTGATCACAGGAGAGAAAATGACAAGAGAAGACCAAGGGAAAGGGTGAGGGAAGCAGCAATCGGCATGGAGATATTTAAAGATGATAAGAGATAATTTACTGACACGTAACCTTGGTGGTCTGCTCCAACACAGGTGGAAATTACATTTAAGTGGTGGAGTTATTTAAGTAAACGACTGAACAAACAGAACAGTTTTCTCTCTCACTCTGCCATCAGTACTTCCCATGATACTTTAAATACTGCAGTGTATGTTTTTTGGCAGTACTATCTGTTTATCAGTCTTTGTATTCCATTTTTTTTTTTTTATATTCATTGAATATATATTTCTGGGGCATTTTCGGCCTTTAATGACAGGACAGCTGAAGAAATGAAAGGGGAGACACAGGTGGAATGACATGCAGCAAAGGGCCGCAGGTCAACCCGGCTTGCTGCGTTAAAGAGTGGACCTCTATACACGGGCACCCCCTCCACCAACTAAGCTATCTGGGCACCCCGTATTCCATTTTTGTTTAAGTTGCAATAATTAACTTACATGTGATTTCCACCTGCGTTGGAGCAGACCACTGAGGTCATATGTCCGTAAATTACCTCTTTAAATATCCCTTTCTGAGTTTCCATGCCGATTGATGCTTCCCTCCCCTCTTCACCCTTCCCCTTGGTCTAAGGTGACCAGATTTCTCAAAATCCGGCTACATTTTCAGCTCAGAAGCGTATTTACCTCCAAAAACAAGTAATGTTTTTACTTTTGTAAAACTTAATACGGGGACACTAGACCTAGAGCTGTTCTCATTAGGGGCTGATTATTATTAATATTCTAAGTGTCTGACAACATCATGGAAAGGATTTCTAAGGAGGTCGACCTTTCTGTTAAAGATCCTTTTTAAAACATAAAAGTCCGCAAAATTTCGTTCGTTAAACTCACCAGACTCCATGTAAATAATCAGTGATTTTAGCATCGGAAAACACGGCTTCTAAAACATCTCCGAGCACCGCTGGCTCTGGCTGTCTGGAGCCTGCGTGTGTAGGGTGTACGTTTTGTCAGTATTTTCTTTCTTTCACTCCAATTTTGGGTCTGTCAGTCCCAGTGAAAACCGGGGACATTTCCGGGGACAGATCCAGCCGGGGACAGGTCGCCAAAATCGGGGACTGTCCCCAGAAAGCGGGGACGTCATTTTCAGCCTTTAATGACAAGACAGCTTAAGCAATGAAATGGGAGAGACAGGTGGAATGACATGCAGCAAAGGGCCGCAGGTCAGAGTTGAACCTTAGTTCACTGCATCCAGGAGTGAACCTCCTATATATGGGCGCCCGCTCCACCAGCTGAGCTATCTGGGCACCCTGTATTCCATTTTTGATTAAGTAGGTGTCCGTTCAAAATGGGCTTGTTTGGAACGGGCAGATTGCTTGGCCTGTGAAATTGATGTTGCTTTCTCCACAACCATTGTGCCCTGAAATTACTTACAGAAAGAAACGTTACTTAACTCTACTCTACTGTCAGCTACTTAATACAATATAGTGTCTCAATTGTGTTTAATATCTTGTGTCTTCAAAAATGGCTCCTCTTAGTGAAATACGAGAGTGAATTTTATATTTTATTGTGCATTATATTAGGTTTACGTTACTCACAGTTTATTAATATCCAATATCCATAGGTGGCCAAACTGCTCCAAATCGGCCTCCCAGGAAGCCAAGTGGGAAGTAGATCAGTAGAAGACAAAACACACACACACACAGAGGGTCCTTGATTTATGAAAGTATAATTCTATATACATGACGTACCAATTCCGGGATTGCTCCGCTGCCGTCAAAAATTCCGCTGAATGTCCCTCACTTTATCCTTCCGCTTTCTTTGTGTTGGAATTTTACACCGGATAAATTGAGGACTATGGTTAATGGCTCCTCAAGGTGTGGCCTACTACATGACGTGATAGCTCGGCGCCATGAAGCAGTGCTTCGGCTGTGCTTCCACCCAATATAGTCCCTATTCAACATCTGCCTAGGAAATCGCCTAGCTATTTGTACTCATTGTGTTGTGATAGTGAAAGGAGGACCCAAACGCGAAGTAGCAGGCAGGAGCTTCAAAAGATTTATTATAGCAAAACTAAGCAACAGAGTCCAAACCAAATGACAAAAACTCAGAGAGCCAGGGAAAAAGTAAACGGGAGCACAAGGGCTGGGATGCTCACTGGGAGGAATCAAAAGGGACAAACGGACATCCGGGGAAGCAAAATCCACAGGGAAGCTTCCAACAGGAAACGGTAGGAAACACAGAGCACAAAAACTGGACAAACCGACAGGGTAACAAGGCAGAACACACTCGCAGGACAAAGGCAAAATGCAGTAACAAAAGGGAAGCACAAACATTAAATACACCACAAAACGAGGTAACGAGAGGCAGGTGACAAGAGGGCAGGGAGTCAGGTGGAAAACATCAGGTAATCACAAGCGCGGGAAGACACAGGAATTAAAACTAGAGACAAGACGAGACAAAAAATAGCCTTTAAAATATAACAGGCAACCAAACATACAGGCACTGAGGGGAACACAAGACAAGACCAACAACACAAGACCGGGGTGAAAATAGGGAAACAAACACAAAGAGGCAAAAAAGGGAAAAATAATCCCAACAAAATCCCCAAGCCACAACACATTTTTAATACGCAGGCCAGAAGAAGTAATTAGGATGTTGTCATTTTTTTGTTGGCTCACTACTCTCACATGCTAACCGGCAACCTATGATTCCATTCACTACGCTGAGCTAACCAGCGGCGCCGCTGCCGGTGCACGGAACTAAAACAATGCTAGCAAATCAATACAATGACCTAAAACTCATTAAAAATGTCCTGTAGAGAGGAACAACAGACCCGGGTGATTTTCTGTTGGCTCATCACTATCAGCAATGCCATTTTAATTAGATGCAAAGTTATGGTAAAAATACTGATAAGTACATGCTTCATGCATCCTCATTGAACGAAAGGTTTTGATTACATGTGTACAGAAAAATATATATAAATGGACATGCATTCCTAGCAGTCTTATGTGGGTCTTTAACAAATTTCCATCGTTTCTTCACAGGGACTAAATATTAAGGGTGATCCGAGTATCCGGCTGAAACGAGTATCCGGTACGGATAAAGCACTTTTGCCGAGTACAAGTATTTTACGAGTAATATGAGTCAATATCCGTGCTCGGATTGAATACAACTCCTCAACTGGCCGCGCAGCGTTCTGTGATAATCACAGCGCCCCCCTACAAACACGCTCGGATCAATCTTACACACACACACACAACATGGAGAAATGCGCTCCCTCTCTCTCTCTCGCTCTCTCTCTCGCTCTCGCTCCCGCTCCGTCAGGCAGGCAGTCAATCGGGTCTGGGGATCTGTTCCCTTAACGACTAGGGTTTCTTCAGCTTCAGGTTTGTTTTTAACTTCTGTTTATAGTACTTACATAGTAAGCAGTAGATTTCTGGTGAACGTGGGTTTAAGACATTCTGCTCGGTTTAAATGCAACTCCCGTTGCGTCTCTGCCATCAGAGATTTGTTTTTTTTTTACTGTCAGCTGCCCCCCGCCCCCTCTCTCTTTGTGTCTCTCTCTTACGCACACACACACACACACACACACACACACACACACACACACACACACACACACACACACACACACACACACACACACACACACACACACACACACACTCATATACCTGGTGTGGAAATAAAAAAAATAAAAAAGAACCCCAAAAAAAAAATCACACTGATAATAAAAATAAAAAGTTAAAAAAAGAAACTCTTGTTCATTACATTTTACTTCATAATTGCAACGGCATGTGTTGTATTCATTGTTGCAAAACCTTCTGTATATAGTTTGTTTGTTACCATGACAACACTATTGATCTGAAGCTTGATGCTGTCATGTAAATAGTTTTCAAATCAGCAATAAATATAACAATTTTTGATCAACTCATATCAATTAACACAGTTTAAAGCCCCGCACATTTCAAGAGAGCCAGACCCACTTCCGGTTTAAATTTGACCACTTCCGGCCCAGTCCGAGTACGGATCAGGATACAGATAATTCATGTGGTAAACAGATACAGATACAGATAATGCTGTACTCGCTCATCCCTACTAAATATGTCCTATGTTCATCTACTGACTAACTACCTTGGAAATGCATGTCCAATGCAAATGAAATGCTTCCCTAGTTTTTTAACACATTTGTCTCCCATCCAGTGGCCCACCCCTCAACTATCTGCTTCCTTTGCTTTCGACATCAGCCCAGGTTATTTTTAGCTCCGTCCAGGGATAGAGAGGGAGAGAGAGAATGACACAATCCCTGTTAAACGGGTGGATGAGAAGAGGAAGAGGCAAAAGCGTGGGTGCATTCTAGATGGCTGCTCATTTGAATATTCATAGAAACAGCTGTGATGACAAAGGAGCTGAGAAGTTGATGAGCATGTACGCACTGGTGAAAATGTATCGAGGCCTCCGCAGCTGAGAGTTTCAGATGATAGGCGTGACTAATTAGTGGAGCATACTAATTAAAAGTTATGTAGGACATGCTAATGTGATGGGGCAATGGCAATAAAAGAGAGCATGTTCTGCAGCAGAAAGGAAATTGTATGTGGTAATAGTGAACAACTACATCTATAATCTGTCTCTCAATGAAAAAAAAAAGAAACAAATATATATACACACACACACACACACACACACACACACACACACACACACACATATACATATACACACTACCGGTCAAAAGTTTGGGGTTACTTACAAATTTCCATTTCACTCCATTATAGACAGGATACCAGCTGATCTGGGTGGGTGGCTGATCTTTAATGCAATATCTACATTTTCCATTATCAGCAACCATTCATCCAATGTTCCAAAGGCACATTTTGTTTACTAATCTGATATTAATTTAAAAAACTAACTAAGAAAACATTAACCCTTTTGCAATTATGTAAGCACATTATGTAATCTGGAAACTGCTGCCCTGGTTAAAAAAAACAAGGCAACTGATCTCAGCTGGGATTCTGTCTATAATGTAGTCCAATGGAAATTTGTGAGTGACCCCAAACTTTGGACCGGTAGTGTGTGTGTGTATATATATATCCAGAGCCTATCTTCTCTGTGAGCTCAATAAGACAGGTCTGATACGGTACCATAGGCAGAGTTGGACATTTGAGCTGGGGGGGTACTCATTATAGCAGCTGAGACCTGGCCTACCAGTTGTGGAACACAGTAAGAACACATATGGACTTTAAACTTTGACGTTTATCCAAAGTGGAATAAAACATTTAAAAGTCCATAATTACACAAAACGCGCAATCAGTTAGTAAGCTCACAGAAAATTTGTATCCATGTCATTTAGGCAACCTTTATCCCCAATGTTGATACTGCCAAATGTCCAGATTAGTGCAACAGTAATTTTCAGGTTTTTTTTGTGTGTCGGCAAGAGTAAAAAATAATTCTATTATTACAGCAGTATATGAAATCATATGCACTACCTACCACCATGTAGTTGTTTTGTGTTATTTAAAATATTTATAAAATATCTGGTCATGCCAGATGAAATTATTTCACTCATTTTTGAAACAATGCAATTACCCGGTTCAGCCACCAGGGGGGGGCAGTGCTCCCTCAGCCCGCAAACTCTGCGTATGTACTGTATGGTACACTGTAAGAAAAATGTCCTGGCAGAAAATTACCAGTAACTTTTCCATTAAGTTTCCCGAAAATTCTTTTTACCCAAAAATCACCTGTGTACAGTATATTAGCCCTTATTTCTATGAACCTTTCTAACCACTTCATGGCTTCTAACAGTTGTTATATTAACAGCGCAACATGTGTTGTTTCTGATGGATGGGAATGTCGGTCAGTCTGTCCAACAGTCGGGTCGAGGCTGAAATATCTCAACTTTTATTGGATGGATTACCATGGAGTTTGCTCCCAAGAAGATGTATTGTCACGACTTTGGAGCCACCATGAGGTCTACATTTATGGTTTCGAGTGACAGTTACATGTGCGTAAAATGATTAGCAAATTATCTCCTTTTTAATATTAGGGTCAACAAAGTTATTGGTCCAATACTTTGGTTGTTGATCAAAAATACTTGAACTAATATTATTCCCACCACTGTCACCTACACTTGTGTTTAGTGTTTTGTTTGCATGTTATACTAAGATGTTGAACTTTTAAACATTTTACCAGATTGACATCAGCATGTTAACTAGGGCTGTGACTAACTGTTATTTTTTATTGTAGATTAATATGTTGATGATTTTATCAACATATTACCTTTTATCATAGTGATTATTATCATTATTATTATTATTATCCAAAAATGACGTCCTCTTAAGTCTTGTTTTGTCCACAATTCATAGATATTCAGTTTACTGTTACAGAAGAGAAAAAAAACTAGGAAATATTCAAATTTAAGGAATCGGAATAAGAGAAACTTTACTTTTTATGAATAAATAATCAAATAGTTGCTAATTCATTCAATATTATTTAATATCACCAACTACTGACATGGCCAAGACCAAAGAGCTGTCCAAAGACACTAGAGACAAAATTGTACACCTCCACAAGGCTGGAAAGGGCTACAGGGAAATTGCCAAACAGCTTGGTGTAAAAAGTTCCACTGTTGGAGCTATCATTAGAAAATGGAAGAAGCTAAACATGACTATCAATCTCCCTTGGACTGGGGCCCCATGCAAGATCTCCTCGTGGGGTCTCAATGATCCTAAGAAAGTTGAGATATCAGCCCTGAACTACATGGGAGGAGCTGGTCAATGACCTGAAAAGAGCTGGGACCACTGTTTCCAAGGTTACTGTTGGTTATACACTAAGACGTCATGGTTTGAAATCACGCATGGCACGGTAGGTTCCCCTGCTTAAACCAGCACATGTCAAGGCCTGTCTTAAGTTTGCCAATGACCATTTGGCTGATCCAGAGGAGTCATGGGAGAAAGTCATGCAGTGAGATGAGATCAAAATAGAATTTTTTTGGATCATAATTCCACTAACCGTTTTTGGAGGAAGAAGAATGATGAGTACCATCCCAAGAACACCATCCCTACTGTGAAGCATGGGGGTGGTAGCATCATGCATGGGGTTGTTTTTCTGCACATGGAACAGGGCGACTGCACTGTATTAAGGAGAGGATGACCGGGGCCATGTATTGCGAGATTTTGGGGAACAATCTCCTTCCCTCAGTTAAAGCATTGAAGATGGGTCGAGGCTGGGTCTTCCGACATGACAATGACCCAAAGCACACAGCCAGGATAACCAAGTAGTGGCTCTGTAAGAAGCATATCAAGGTTCGGGCCTGGCCTAGCCAGTCTCCAGACCTAAACCCAATGGAGAATATTTGGAGGGAGCTCAAACTCCTTGTTTCTCAGCAACAGCCCGGAAACCTGACTGATCTAGAGAACATCTGTGTGGAGGAGTGGGCCAAAATCCCTTCTGCAGTGTGGGCAAACCAGGTGAAAAACTACTGGAAACATTTGACCTCTGTAATTGAAAACAAAGGCTACTGTACCAAATATCAACATTGATTTTCTCAGGTGTTCAAATACTTATTTGCAGCTGAATCATACAAATAAATAGTTAAAATAAATAGTTTTTTTTTAGATTATGTCTCTTACAGTGGACATGCACCTACGGCGACAATTTCAGACCCCTCCATGATTTCTAAGTGGAAGAACTTGCAAAATAGCAAGGTGTTCAAATACTTATTTTCCTCACTGTATCTTTGCAGCTATTTACATTTAAAATATGACATTGAAATGCTTTTTTTATTATATGGAAGCCGGAGGGGGGAAAATGGTGGTAACATCACTCAGAACTGCTTCTAATTCCTCGCCAAACACTCCTTGATTGACTTCACTAATGATTCTGAAGAGCAATTCAGCAGCACTTTCCCAGCATGGTAAAAAGAAATGAAAACTGTACACCTTGATTCAAAAACGGACTTTTGAATTTACTCCACTGCTTCTGCAGCTTACAGTAAACAACAGAACAATTTACACACTTAGGAGAGACAAAAAATAAACTTTTTAATAAATATATATTTGTTATCTCTGGCTATTTACTAAAGGAACAGTATCACATTGGAATTTAAGGTATTTTCATGTACATCATAACGCTAAAAAAGACCAACAGGACTAAAATAAACTAAAATATTTCAGCCCCTCTTGGGCTACTCTATTAACGGCACCGCCTGCACACCTTACAGGGAAACACTGATGTTGCAAGTAAAAGGCACTCAGAGAAAAACTGGGCCATACCAATAAACTCAAAGCAAATAGACCACAATCACCTAAGCCACGTAATAGTTTCACTCCAAAACCAGGTAATTATTAAAGTTTGGCAAAAAAAAAAAATACCATATGCAATTTGATTGTGTAGGGTGAGAGAGCAGAGCACGTTTTTGTATAACCTACAATGTGCTTCACTTTAAAGGTACCCTGCCACACAAAACCGTTTGTACTTGCATTTTTTGAAAAATGTAATGTGGTGAATGTGAAAATGAACTGCTACCTCCTCTGTTAGCTCTAGCGACTGAACAGAAATAAGAGGAGAAATCAGGCAAATTACAACAGCTGGTCAGTCTGATGTCATGTTCCCTGAGCTCATTACTATTCAAGAGCTCGCCCACTTGCTCTGGGTAAAGGATGATGATAGCCAGGCTCTCATTGGCTGGCTATTAGCCAATCAGAGTGAAGCAGCTTAGCTTGTTGAATATGAATGAGAACCTGCACCAATTGAGCTGAGTCTTCTTGCAGGCTTTCTATACAGCACTAGAATGGCTTGACTTACTTTGACCTGTCAGTTTCTTCAAATGGCTATGTCTCATTTTGGAATGACAAGGTTACAATTAACACTCACAGCAACATACTTGAAATCATTACAACCAGAGAGCTATTGAGACAAAGAAAAAAAAGAAAAAAAAGGCAGCTTTGAGAGAGTTTGCCATATACCCAAAATAGACAATACATAAATAGTTCATAAGGATGTTCATAAGACACTCACTGTCAGAGATACATTCAGAAATGTGGCTACACTCTTAGAAAGTAGTATTTAGGATACGTCAGTAAGAAGAATACATAGTATTTAAGAAAAAATATGTGTGTACACTCATGAACACATCAATACTGTGAAGGATTATCTTGGATCGTCCTGGGTTCTATTAGCATCTGTGAAAGGACAACCCTCAACTCGTCAAATACGGCAGCTTGGTCAAAGTCCCTCAATGTCTGACGCACAAGGCAACTTTAAGTGTTTGCGTGAGACTCACCGGGCTTTCAACTGTTTGACCGGCGCAGTTAGATGACACAGCCTGAAGAGTGAAAAGGTTTGTGTAGGCAGGATAAAAATGGAAAAGCGGAAAAGTGCACTTTGGAGAAAACATTGTTAGGAATAGACCGCTGTTCATGTCCTGTAAATGTGTCCCAAAAGTCAACAACAACTTATTTTAACGTACATTACATACTCAACCTATGTAAGTTACGTACGTAACATACTTAACCAACATTACACACGTAAGTTACATAACAAACTTTGGATTAAGGGCTAACCCTAACCTTGGGTAACAAACATAGTTATTTTACCCCAAACCACAATCTTTTCCTATATCTAGCAAAGTGGTTTTGTTGCCTTAACCTAACTATACCCTGCACATTGAAAAATGACGCCATAGAGGTACCTAAGGTGTTAAAAAACATGACACCAAGGGGTCCTGACTCAGTGGCCGAATGTGACGAGTTGGGAGTGAAAATAGAAAGGAAATGAAGAAAGAAGAGGAGAAATCACGGGGAGTAGATTATGTGTAGCTTTGGTGTGCACACATACAGTACACTACAGCTGCTACTTCACATAAGTACTGGAGTTGCAACTCCATGCAAACAAAAATACCACGTATTGAATACCACGTGTGATGCCCAGTAAACACTTTATCAAAGGGATAGGATAAAAATCCTTAACCAAATACAATAACAACGCTACGGCTGAGGAAAAGCTGCTGGGTCTTCTCAAAACCACATCACATGACCAGACACTATCATAGTTAGGTGAAACGCTGCTACATTTTAGATCCACAACTAACATTTTGCTCTAACTTTAAGAAACAATTTAATAAGAACGTTTTAGCTAGTTGGTTAAAAAAAACACCTGACATTGTCCAATGTAGCGTGTGTTCAAGAAAGGACAATATCCAGGACAAAGGCATTAAGACAATAGCTACTGGGGTCATACAGCTAAACTGATCCATAGGAAAAGACCAGTTAAACCTCCCTGTCCGCTGGGAGTAGTTAACTTAATGCCCGTTTCTCATATCCATTCGCATATATGAACAAGAGTGTATATCCATCTTTTGGTATAGTGTAGGGTATAATTAATGCAAACATTGATTTTTTTCCCCTCAGCTCTCAAACCTAAATGTCCAGTGGTGTTGCTTCTGTTTGGCTCTTTGGTAGCCATGGATCAGAGTGTCAGGCCCTTGAGGGCTTTGTCTTTGTTGGTCTCTTTAACTGTTACTGTTTCTACAATGGGACTTCCTTGTCATACAATGCACAAGCTGTGTATGACAGTTCCAACAGTGCCAGGGAGAGCATTTTCATGTACTCTGACTAAAAATGCAGGCTATTACCTCCAATGCTTAACACTGGGTGGCGCTTTCCATTGATCCGGCACAGCTGGGCTGTGTTTTTCCACCACAGAGCTTGGCGACAGGAAGAAAAGAGGTTGACCTGTGTGCCTGATAACACAAAATTGGACTGCAGACAGAAACACTCTGGAGAAATAGACAAAGCGTGCTAGCGGTTTTTACGTGATTATGCCAGATTCACTGTTTCACTTTTTCCTAATAGGGGCGCTGGACCAGTTAAAGAGTAAAGCTACGTCTTCACAGGCAGCGTCATTTCCACGCTTCCCAGTCAATGGCTATGTAAGCAGCTGGTCAATGCATTCGGGTAGCATCGTCGCAACTTTCCGAAGATTGTTGCGTCGAGTTGCCCACTCCTCATTTGCATAAATCTGCAGCCTCTCGATAAACCCCTGAAAATCTTTTAAAATGGCTGTTGTCAGTTTGAAATGAAGACAGATTCAGCATCTGCATAGCTTATTTCTTGCCTTAAATGTTTTGAGAAACACAACAGCCCACTATTCAAAGCATGTATCCAATCAGGTGCAGCCATCACAGATGTGGAGGGTGTAGTGAAGTGCAGAAATGCAACTTAGCTGTGGTTTTGTGGGGAGAATGAAACTGTGTTTCATTAATCAGGTTTGAAAGTTGCAAATATGTGGTTCTGACCACTAACCACTAAGATTTCCTTGGTAGGAAAAATATTAGCCCTCTCTAAACCAATTGGACTAGCATGCACAAACACAAACATCTGACAATTTCTTAAAGAGTGTTGCTATGATGACTTCTGACATATGCTGGACTGAATGTAGATAACACCTCAGATCCCACACAGACGCACCTCATTAGGGAGAATGTGCACTGTCAAACTGCAGATATAGAACCAGTAAGGTTCCTGTTCCTGAGGTGCCTATCTCTCGCAAGTTTCCCTCACACATGAGGCCAGTCTTGGAGTAATAATCTATAGTGTGTTCTGTACTCCACTGGATCCTCAAGTAATCCATTATAAAGAAGGGCAAACAAAGAACAGGAGAGGGAGAGTTTTTGTGTGACACATACTGTGTATCTGCTCAGGATGGTGATGGTGGACTTTTCCCTGGCACAATGTTTCCATAATTAATCAAGTTATCTATTACTCTGTCCTAGTGCATAGAAGAAAAGCATGGACATAGCTGCATCACATTCTTCTTATTGAGTTCCCTTTCTTGTTTACAAAAAGTCCAACTTCAAGTGCTCTGTCCTGACTAACAAGGATTTGAAGTCCGCCCGTCCCTCACAAAGTACCCTGATCAGTGGTGAAGAATCCACTCTCCTTCTTTTTTCTCCTCCTCAGTCTGTGGGCCCTCCAGCAAACGGCTGCAACGAGCAGCATCACAAAGCCGGCACACAGCAGTGCCACTGACACCACTTTGGTCTGGAGCAGCGTGTCAAAAGTGAACGTCACCCCGGTGCCTGCCATGCCAATCACGAGTGATATCACGCCAAACGGGAACACGCAGCGGTACCAGGACTTTTCTGTCCCGCCTGTAGCCTGGGCCAGTCTCTCCAGCGTGGGGACAGACTCTGGCAGTTTGGCTGGGTTTCTTCCAACACTTCCTTCCGCGCAGCTATTCAAACCCTGGTTCTGGTTCTCCGAGTCCTGGGGTAAGTTGTTGGCCTCGTTCCTGCCGCAAACCAAGTCCGGGTGAAGGACCGGGGCAGGGGTCTGGCGGCCTGAGGAGCATCCCATCTTGGAGCTGCTGTCCCTGGGTAACGATTCGAGAAAGGCTGCCCGTCAGAGGCGGTCCCGTCAGCGTGCGTCCAATGGTTGCTTGCAACTGACACTTGATGATGCCACAGGAGGGGGTTCTCTAAGGCTGCTCCTAGTTCCGTCAATGCCAGTGAGGTTGCTGCTGCTGCTGCTGCTGCTATTGCTCTCAATACTTGCCAGCATGTGCCTGCAATAGGAGAGATGGAGAGAGAAGAGCTGAAAATAGAGAGTAGGAGAGGAGATGAGAAATGGCGCTAAAACAGACCTAGAAGAACAAAAATCCTTTCAGCTTTTCCACAGATTAAAACATTTTTGAATGCAGAAAAAAAAGGTGAAAGAGAAAAGACCATAAGACGGAAACATGTATTTTCAGCCTCACACACACAGATGCAAAGACGATGCACTCACCCTGAATTTTCAGCTTGCTTGAGGCAGCAGCAGTAGTGTCTGTGTGTGTGTCTGGTGATGCCCATAGACTATTTATTCACAGAGAAGAGTAGGAGGGGCCTACAAGAAGTGGTAGACAGGACTGGAAGCAATGATTGGCTCCCTCAACAGAGTGATTTCAGGGAGGAGGGGTGTGAGCGAGGTGAACTATTCAGCAGTCTCATTCAGTGATATTAATTTATTATTTAGTGTGACAAGGAAATTGAGATGTCCCTCAGGTAGTGCCTCATTTGGGGTCTGTTGTAAACTGCAGAATCAAAATGATGCAGGCAGAACAGATGCACATGTGACATTGATGACAGTGCAACATTGTGTGTAACTAAGTAACTAACATCACTGCAGTTGTTATCATTACATGCAGCCAGTATTGATATGCTGTTGTTCCCGGTTTGGCATTCTGCATATCTGTCTCTGTCCATCTCCAGTTTTTATAGTTGCTGTCATACACATGTTTATATGAAAACCTCCAATATGCCAAGATTTTTATAAGGATGTGCAATATTTTCACTGCAGAGGGATGGGACATCATTAGTTTGATGGAACCTTGTTTCTCCAAAATATCATCTTCTCAATGTGAAAACCCAGGCCTGAGGGTTGATGTCCCATGTTAATACATGACATGTAATATGTTAAGATTCCAAAAACACCCAAATTGGAATTAAGGGCTTTTCACATTGGCAATATGTGATTAAGGATGTGATGCGGTAACATCCACACCACGTTAATTGAAAACACAGCTCTACTGCTTCTCTCTCTGTCTTCCCATTGCCGCTCATCATCTGCGTCATCCATGTTCCCCTGCACAAAGGCATGATAGTTAGCCTTGTCACGGTTGCTGTCCTCACCACATTTCCCCCATATATGTCCCCTTGTTGTTCACGCTCCCCTTTTTCCTCTCAGACAATGACAGTGAGACACATGAGCCAATGCCACGCATCCCTTGGGACAGCTCATATGACCGTGTACTGGTGCATGCAGCAAATCACGTACGTGCATGCACGTACAATGAACTAGTGTATACTCTTCATGATTTTTTTTCCTCTCGACTCAATGAAATTTCCTAATCCCCAGGATCTGCTGTAATTACCCCATGTCTGATTTTAGCTGAGATCTCACAGGCACAGATGCTCTGAGTGAACAGAATTGAGTTAAATTTCCAATAGTGGAGCCACAGATCTACTGTTTTCTACTGCTGAAGCCCAGTGGAAATGGCAAAGAGTAAAAGGAACTGATATTCAAGCAGACGCCATCTTGGGTAAACGATGGATCCGGACAGAGGGGGTTTATAATGAAGCTCCTTACATGATAATAATCATTTAATACCTGTCTTATTGTATTTTAGCGGTTTTATTTTATTCATTGAATGTTTTAATGTTTTACGTAAAACACATTGAATTGCCTTGTTGCTGAAACAGCTGTACTATGTAAATAAAACTGCGTTGTTTTATGAGTTATACATGCATGTGGTACATTGGCATTGTTTCTAACTGAAAGTTATCAACGGCGTTGCATTATACTTTTCAGAGTAGATAAAAACATTACTTGATTCGTCACTTGTGGCATTTTGGACATCATTGGACTGCAAGCCACTTTTGGTGGATTATTTGCTGGTTTGTTGCACCTTGGCACCAGAATGACTAAGGGTGCTCCGATCAGGATTTTTGGGGCCGATCACCGATTGCTGAAAGCAGTATTGGTTGATACCGATCACCGA
>NC_048427.1:16163990-16172754 GCF_013103735.1 Etheostoma cragini | reverse complement strand
TGGAGACCACCGATCAAACTATTTAAAGCCTTTATCGGCCGATAACGATCAGTGACCGATCAATCGGAGCACCCTTAAGAATGACATTGATGAGACTTCTCCCCTGTTTTTCATGAGCACTTATAGGCCCTTTCATTTTGACTCATAAAAGGACAGTTGTAATTAATAACATTAAGTTCCATTAACATGTCCCGGCATGCCGTGTCAGTCAGCTAGTACTGAATGGACAATTCAAGCACTGAAACTGGCACGCCAAAATGAAATGCTGTCATTAATAATGTATTAGTTATTTACAGCTGTGCTTTTCCTGCAATGACGTGTCAAATTATTGGTAGCTAAAAGGGTCTACTGAGGCCATTTAAGCTTGAATTACCTGGTATGGCTAATTAAAATGGCTAGTTGAATGACACAAGAGCTGAAAGAGCTTTACAGCTTCAAACAGGTGTTGTACTGAGTTTGGTTTCATTTAAAGTGTCTAGTGTAAATAATAATCATTTCACCTTGCATACTTGCCTATATAGGCAATAAATAAATGCAGTGCTACATGTAATGATGCATTACTATGGAACCCACGTGATTTATGGGCAAGACCCGCCCTTTAATAGCATTCACACGCTACTATTGGTCAGGCATCCATGCTTACGCAAGGTAACGGAACTCGATTTGTTCAGGTCCTATCCCCTGACCAGTCGGCTATCCTAACCTTAACCACTCAATGCCTAACCCCAACCAATAGAGTTGCTTCGTAGGGAACACCAATTGTTTCTAGTTTTACACTTATTTTTGAAAATCATGGTCAATAAACCTTATTTATTGGAACTAATACCTAATCCTGGAAATAAGAAAGCAAAAATTATGAAGTGTTAAGACTAATAATGAAGGTGGGATAATCACAGAAGGGTGGATGTCAACGTTCAGTCAAAATACGGTTTGTAAACTTTTTTTTTTTTTTAAATGCTAAAAAATTGTCTTCAGTCTTTTGTCGTACTTGCAACAGGGCTGCCAACTCTCACGCATTGGCCGTGAGACAGACGGATTTGACCGGTTTCACACGCGCACACGCCACTGCCCCGATTTCTCACGCTGAAGTGTCAACCCGGTCGGTAAGATTTCTGAAAGATGAGTTTATCTATGGATCTACCTGTTGAGCCACTCGTGATCGACTAGTTGTGCTTTCAGAGACTGTGGGGGGTTCAAGAGCGCTCCCTGTCTGTGGAAGTTTTGAATTGTCGCAAACCGAGAACCTTTTTTTCCCGATCCATCCCAGGTGCACTTCCCCGGCTTCAGGTACGTGATCTGAGTCTCACAGACCCGTCCGTCGCTTCGTGACCACTCTCTCTGTAAAGATAGAGGTGAGCAGCGCTGCTGGTAGCGTAGCAGCTTCAGTTCATGTTAGTGGACCCGCTCTGCTGTGGGCAGTGACGCGTTGCATCTGTGCGTAGACCTCCGATAATGAGCAGCGTACAGCCTCCTCTAAACTCTGTCAGAGACCAGAGACCCGAATGGTCTCTGTGTCTGTCAGACGGTCTGAGTGAGATATTACCATATCAGCGGAGCAATAACATGCACAGCAGACTATATTACAACTCTCCAAATCTCGGACTACAGAGATGGGAGGAGTTATATTTGCAATGTGCACAAAGTTGTGAACATGTTTTATAAAATGAACAAATAGTCTTTATTTTCAAATCCAGTAAGAGTGTGTGTGTGTGTGTGTGGGGGGGGCAAACATTACTGAGCCTTGGCACAAAGGTTAAAGGATTAGAATCTATTTAACTCAGTGGTTCTCCTTCTTTAGAATTTCCGTGGTCTTAGTTGATCCCTCAACATTAATTTAACTTTGGGTCCCTGGTCCCTACACCAGGGACCCCTGGACCTGTTCACCACAGACCCAAATCTTCTCAGCTGTTGCTGACATATGCTACTTACTCTTCATGTGGCTCATTATGTTTGGCACATTGTCTGGGTCAGTTCTTATATCATTAGAAATTAATAATGTAAATAATGTAAATGCTAAATGCTCTAATACCTGTTGATAATACAACAACAGAAAGGTTCTTAACCCTACAGTTTTGCACATATCATGTAAGACTTGATTTCTCCATTTTTTTGGACAAAAAAAAGTCTCCAGAAAGGGCCATTTAATGGTTTATTTTTCAAAATTTTTTCCCAGACCCCCCTAGGAAGAGCCCCAGCCCCCACAAATATAACAAATCCCAATTTAAGCCATAAAGGATAAAGACCCAAAGAAATTGCTTTGTACGCGGAAAAATATGGGTTGGCCCCCCCAAATCTCACTCCAAGGTTTTGGGAAAAGTTGGCAGCCCTGTTGCAAAGCACGTTGTATGGAATCATCCATGTAATTTTTGGGTAATTACTATTAGGTAGTAACAAAGAAACCCATATTACTGATATAAATATTTAGAAAATGGGTCAAATTTGACCCTAAGACAACACGAAGGTTAAAATATTAAGCTAATTCTTCTGCGTAGCTTGTAGCCTAACTTGTCACTACTATCAACATAAGTGTAGTGTTGCTGTACCTTAACTTCACAAAACGAGTAGCTAGGAACGTTGCTAGTTAGTTTCAATGCTACTTCCCCAACACTGAAGATGTCAATACGATAGTGTTTTTGTTAAGGAGGGTTTGGCTAGCATAACTGCTAAGAGGCTCTAACTCTGATATTGAGAACATCGTATAAAGCAAGTTGTTAGAGTTTATTGTTAGTTCTATGTTCCTGCTTAGCACTTTGTCTTTGGAAATAGCTGGTCAGTATTCAGATTAGTTTAAAACAGTCAGGATCTACCTGGTTATGTTTTTTTTCAGTCTCAGAGTAGACACTTTTGACGACATGAATCACGGCTGCATTCTGTTCAGGTGTGTCTTTTTTTTAAAGATTGAACCATCATAAACGTCACTAGCTACACCTGTTCTTTTGCTGCTATTACAATTCCAAAAATCCAGAGAGAGAGGACTTTGGTTATGTTTATACTTGGCTGGCTATTTTCATAAACAGACATTTCAACCTCTCCATTTTCATAAATAACATTGTGCACAGCTGTCAGTTTGCATAAAAGTGTCCAGTTTCAGGTACCCGTGTATACATGCCGTCAAGAGCATACCAAACATGTAGGTGGCAGTGTAACAAGAAGCTCCAGCCAATCAGAATCCCAAAAATAGCAACATCATCAATTTATTCTCTCTTCTCTTCCTCACTTCCTCGGCTGCCTAAATCTCTATTTGTCTCAGTTTACATCTACATGCAAACGTGCAAAGAAAGATTTCCAAAATCTCCACTCTCATTTTCAGAAGCAAATTCTCCGTTTGCGTGTAAACGAAAGGCACAAACTAAGGGAAATGTCTCAGTTTTTCAAAATAGCCATGCACGTAAAAACGGGGCCTTTGATTCAGAATCAGAAAGAGATGTATGGCCAAGTTAGTAGCAATTACTGGGAATTTGCGGTGGTTAATGTTATACATTAAAACAATAATATAAAATAGACAAAGAATACAGAAGCAAATCAAACATAAATACAGAGTTGATTACCATTAAGAAAGGACAGGGATTTGGGATAGTGGAGGATGTACAAACGTTCAGGACATACAGTATAGAATGTGCAGAGGACAGGATCCAGGATTAAGGCTGAATCCCAATCCTTCCCCTTACCCCTTCCCCTTACCCCTTCCCCTAGCTTTTCCGAGTTCACGCGGGACCTAGTTCTGTCCCAATACCTATTACGGCCTAGGGGAAGTGGATAGACCAAGGGCTGTATGGCCCTTGGAACCTAGTGTGGACGCGACCTCACTTGAAAGCAAACAGGCATCAATGGCTGCCCATCGACCAGAGAGACACATTGAAATGTAAGTACTTTCAGCTTTAAATAATTGATTAAAAGGTTGCGACAGTCTTGTTTTGTGGTCTATGCAGTCCTGTGCATATATACTTGCAACCATGTTCCTAACTGAAACTTTTTAAAAATCGCTAGCTTGCAATGCTAACGCTAATCGCTAATCGCTAACGTTGATTTGCACAACAGTCCCACATATTTCTGCCTTGAATGGACTGTATACATCGCATAGATTGTATAGCTATATATATATTAAAGGTCTATGATACATCGCTACGTGTTTAACATATACCGCCCTGTATTACACAGGAGGACACAGGAGGACACAGCAGCTGATCCACTTTGGGGCTGAAAACGAGCAGATTCATATGTTCATGTTGTACCCACTCATTATTGCATTGGTAGCCTACTGTATTATTGTAATAATTTGTAATTAATTCCTGTTCATTGTTCATGCACTTGTATATTGTTGTTGGTATGATATGGGACACTGATGAAATGTGAGCCAAAAGGCTTCAGACTGGTCTGGAATATCAGAACAGCTGTAGTTAATTTGTTTGTTTGTGGTCTTGTGTGTATTTTTTTAGTTTTACACATATGAAGCCTTTTTATGTGTGCAACATGTTAGTTATGGTTCTTATAGTTGATAATGGTTCTGTAACACCATTTTATGTAACGTTTTTGCCTGTTATGTTCAATGTATCACCAATAAAGACCGATTTTTGTAAAGAAAATGTTTTTGTGAACATCAATGACATTCAAAACTGTGATAACTGAAACAGATATACAACACAGCATGTATACAGGGTGTATATGTATGTATATGTACACATGATGCATGTGTATACACATTTGTATTGCAGACAGACCTAAGTACTACACAGATAAGAACATCTGCCTCTGCACTACCAAAGTGAACTTAAAATAACTATAAAATATATAACACACACTGTTGTCCAAACCCACACAATCAACAGACAGAGACAGCATCTTGGAAGTTTGTGATCAATACTGTATGGTGATGTCACCAAGTGGTGTCCCATTTCATAGGGGTATGTTTTCACCCCTTACCCCTACCCCTTGGTTTCAAGGGCCAAGGGGTAGGGGTAAGAGCCAAGGGGTAGGGGTAAGACGGGGAAATGGGATTCAGCCTAAGGTTCAATGTTGGTGTGCTCCGGTGCCTTGTGAACAAGGCTGACTGCTGTTTTCATGGCTTAAGGTTGTGCTCCTAATAGCCAGAAGGAAGGGGTTCATTGTATGATGACAATAATCCTGTATCAAAGCTACTGACAATGACAGATTATTTGATCTCCTAGTATTGTGGAACAGACAAAGTGTATTATATTCCGTTAGAGGTTGCCAGTTTCCCTTATTGTAGGATTAAACGCATCCAAGTTAATCTGAAGCCAAGACGGTACTTTTTCTATTTTAGCTGTTTTTCTGCTTGTGCTGTCTTATGCGTCATAAAGTGCCTCGGCGTGTGCTCCATTTTTTGAGCTGTGACTCGTTTTATTTAATCATTCTGTGTTTGTGCCAAATAAGGCATTAGTGTTATTACTGCAGTCTGGATTGTTCATCTTTAATTGTGTGCGCATGTTAACTGGAGAGCTTGCTACCATTATGGTATAATGTGAGTGTAATCTCCTCTTTGAAGTTGGTTTTGAAAAGGGAAATACGTCTGGTTAAATAAGGTAATTCAAATATTTCACAGGTGTAATCTTTGTACATCAGCAATAAGTTTTTCCCTAGCTGTAGGGAGGAAGTTGACGCCTTTTTGTTGTCCTTTCCTGAACGTTTTCCCATCTGACCTGAAGCTGAAATAACAAGCCTCCAAATAGCAACTGCAGATGTTGAAGAAGCAGAGGAGAAATGCAGCCACTCTGCAGTAAAATGCTGACCATGTTTGTTGATGGGACTTTTCTGATGCATGATTACCGGTAGTTCATTTTACTCGTGGCAAAACCATAGTAAATGTCTTGAAATAAAAAAACATCCTGTTCCAGACAACAATTGCTTACATCCCACAAAGGAGCTTTGAAGTGGTAATAGGCCACTACTTTGACAGAGCATAAAAGCTAAGCAGGTGGTGGTTGTTGTTGAGTGTGTGTGTGTGTCCATTTGTAGAAGAAGGTCATTCTAATCTAATAAAAGATAGCAGCCTTTTGTAATGGATATTGTGTTTCAATACACATGGTGGGGAAAAAAATGTGGAGGGAGGAGGATGAGGATGATGAGGATGATGAGGAGGAAGAGGAGGATTAAATGAAACTATAGAAAGATCTTACACGCTACTAGCAGCTGTGTTGCCGTCCGTCATCCATTCACGATTAGTAACAATGAGGAGCCGCGTGTCAAATATACATTAGGCATGCACAAAAACACACGTACATACATATACATATACACACACACACACACACACACACACACACACACACACACACACACACACACACACACACACACACACACACACACACACACACACACACACACACACACACACACACACACACACACACACACACACACAAAACCAACCACACAAAACCACCCACTGTATGCACCTAGACGCAAACAGATTCACGTGGGTCAGTGGAGCTGATGAGTGTTTATCATGAGGTTAAAAGAACAAAGAGAACGTCTCAGTGCAGGAAGTTGGAGCAGTTAGTTTTAATACAGTGCATGTGTGGGTGACCTTAGCAATGTACATTATACATTGAAATGTTGTTAAAAATGTGTATTTGAGCCGATTGTCATTTCTAATTCTAACTCAGAAATTGCATTGTGGGACGTTGTATTGGAAATTCAAAAAAGATGAAATTATTAGAATTGAAGAGAAAATAGCTTTTCTAAAGTCTAAAACGGCCTGAGCAGAAACAACTGTGCTGCTGTGATAGGAATGACATTACTGAAGGCTTTAGCGCGTAACTTTTTTAAATTTAATGAACGTCCGTTTCATTCAAGCCATTGCAAAAGGAGATGCTACAAAGCCAATTAAGACTATCAGCTCCACATAACTCTCTCTGGATTTCTCAGTATGGCTATGTTCAGAAGATTGTGGAGTCCGGCGACATTCACCCGCAGAAGCTCCAGTTTTTTTGTTTTTTTTTAATCCCTAGCTGGTCCTCCTTGGCTACTAGCAACTGTGTGGAGGAGGGTTGGGGTCGCGTGCGCGATTATGAAAGGCTTATGTCATGTGGATGCAACAACAGTAGTTTTGTCATTACTTAGAATTCCTCATGGGGGCAACAGAAACTAAGCACTAAATCTTTAGTCAGCTCGTTTACCAATATGCGCAAAGTTAACTCAATTCTTCTGAATACATAGATTAGGATTTACATGAGGCCCAAAAGAGATTTAGAGGGCTTTTATGAAAGGATTTGAAGGAACCGTACGTACACACCGCCACCAACTTGAGCTGGAAAAAAGCTTTAGCCGCCTCGCCAAGGATGCTTGTCAGAAAGTACGGGGAAGCTTTTTGACACTTTGGCCGCTCTGATGTGGTGGCGCTCTCTGTTTGACCGGGAGAAGCACAAGCAGCCACAACCAATACACTGACACAAGTATGCTGTGGCTCAGTGGCAGAGCGGTTGCCTACCAATTGGAAGGTGGGGGGGTTCAATCCCTGGCCTTGCAGTCCCATGTTGAGGTATCCTTGGGCAAGACACTGAACCCCAAATTCAGCTGCGCATCAGAGTGGGAATGTGTGTGAGTGTTTATCTGATGAGCAGGTGGCACCTTGTACGGCAGCCACAGTGTGTGAATGGTGAATATTTCCTGTACGATGTAAAAGCGCTTCGAGTAGTCGTTAAGACTAGAAAAGCACTATATAAATACAGAACATTTACCAGAAACCTCAATAAATAACATATATGACTATAATTACATAATGACTGAAGTTTTATTGTTCATTTTTTTGCAGCGGAGTCTGTTAGCAGTTAGCTCACTCGTTAGGACTTAACTGTGAGTTGACCGTTTATTGACAATGTGGCAGGTAATGTTAACTGGTCCCCATGTACAAACAACGTTAAATTATGAACAATAGGTAACCCAGCAACTGCACTTATGAGTTTGTCCTCAAAATTAATGTTTTGGTTGGAAGGAAAGTTTACATTGCATGTTTCTCCGGCTATACCATGCTCAACTCGGACCATTTTTGTTGTGTGTGCTAAATCAAAACACAGGAAACCAGACTAAACTGTAGCCTTTATATATATTTTTTAAATGTATTTTATTTATCCTTTGTTTAACCAGGTAATACCCATTGAGATTAAAAATCTCTTTTGCAAGGGAGACCTGGCCAAGATAGGCATCAAAATAACATCACATCATTACATACGCACAAAGACACACACATGAAAACCAAATATGCACTTACAATGAAATCTCAATTAAAACATTGACATGTGAGGGAGTCCAACTCCTCATTAAGCTTCTCATTTTCAGCTTAAAAATACTCAAAGGAACCAATTTACTAAGTTTCAAGTTCTTCTGCAGCAAATTCCATGTAAAGGGAGCAGAGTAAGCAAAGGCCTTTTTACCCAGCTCAGTACTGACACGTGGGACAGAAAACAAGACAACAGCCTGAGAACGGAGAGAGTAATGACCAGTACTTTTTTTCATAAGAAGTGAACATAAATAAGATGGAAGCGCACCAAGAATAGCCTTATATATAAATGTATTCCAATGACAAAGCCTCCGTGTAGCCAAGGCAGACCACCCTACACGAGAATACAGCTCACAGTGATGGGTGCGAACTTTACAATTAGTAATAAATCTCAACGATGCATGATAGGCTGCGTCAATCATCTGAAGGCATTGAGCAGATGAATTCATATATACACTCACCGGCCACTTTATTAGGTACACCTGTCCAACTGCTTGTTAACACTTAATTTCTAAGCAGCCAATC
>NC_048427.1:16150945-16163890 GCF_013103735.1 Etheostoma cragini | reverse complement strand
AATCCAGCACAGTTAAAAAAGTTGATGCCACTAACCGTTTTTTAACATTAAAAGAAAAGCACAGCTTATTTCGAAAGTGAAAAACCCAATTTTAGTCTCAACTTACATGAAAAGAGTAGGGCTGTAACATTATTTTGATTAAAGACATTTATTTTATAGTTTCCCAAGGTAGTTATAAAAGTTGCATCCCCGTGATGTTATTGAACATCTTGCCTAGGTTTCAGTGTGAAGGGGGCATATGTGCACATTGTGTGTCTGTGAAAGTGTGTACTGTATGCATGTCTCGTTTGTTTTCACTGGTTATGGCCAGCCCAGCTGTCTCTCCTGTTTGTTCCCCCGCTCTATTAGGAACAAGCCAGCATGCAGTCTGTCCAAACACCCAAAATGGCCATCACGACATAAAAAGATTTGTTCCTGTGGCGAGGCTACTGCTTCGCTCAGAGCCTTCCAGGATGACGATTGTTGGAAGGATAGCTAAGTTAATGCTGAGAATGACATGAGAAAACTATGCTCCAACAAAGCATGTTTGAAATGTGGCTGTAATAATGATTTGGCTTTACAAATCACTGAAGAGTGTCAAGGATAGTGTTATTATTCAGGTCATGCCTCAAATGAAAATAAGAATGAGGACATAAGAGAGTCAGTCTTGCTGACCAGGTATCTGACATCAATATGTTTTTTTCTAAATTAATATTATATATTAATAATGTATATAATAATACGTGCAAAAACAGTGTCAAAAGTTGACAAAAAAACAACTGAAAAGGTGGCAGTTTATTAGCTGGGAAATTACCCGGTGGCATTTTGGTATTTTTCAACGTGGGGTGTATTTTCCTCTGTTTTCCCTTCCTATTTTTTGTCTCTGTTACTACCAGACTCCATTAACCACCAGACTCAATAAACTGTAATTTAAGCCTCTCTATAGACAGCATGATGATGATGATGTAATAATTAAGCAATAATTAAACATCAGCTCAGTCATAATTTGATAGAAATTAATTTATATTTACATTTAGAACTCAAGATGAGGCAGTGCATTTTTAAAAGATGGGTTTTAAACGCAAATGGGTAAAAAGGGATTTATTTTAACCAAATTAGAGCAGTGAATGTTGTAATAGTGGTAAGACGGCTGTTGATGGTTTTATTTTGTTTCTGTCGACTTTAAATGAAGTGTGTTTTAGGATGATACAATTACCGTTTATTTAATGGAGTTTGGTGGCTTTGGCAATAGTTAGTTATTTCAGGTTGTTTAATGTTAAATAAAAGGGATTTCTTTAACAAAATGGTCGACCCCTGTAGGGATACATTCCCTAAGGTTGTCGGACGCTTAATAATAATAATAATAATAATAATATAAGGGCAAAACAGTACTTTTAGTGGGCAGAAATGGGTAGTGCACAATTGCTTATTGTGCACCACCCATTTTGATCATTTGCAAAAGCGAAGAAAATAACATTTATGGAAACTGGATAAGAGAGGCTCAATACATATTCCATGAAAAGGCCAGAACCAGCAATGATTGGATCCTACTAAGTAGTATGTGTATCCAAACCCAGATGTCTTATCCTTCTGTGCCATGAAGCTTAACTGTTGTCCAAATGTTATTAGAACATCAATGAGCCACACTGTTGCACTGGGTGGCATGTCCCTTTATGTAAAAAAAAAACTCCTTAGTGAAATTCCCCCAAAACATAAAATCCACAGCTTGTCCATCCTAACTAGTCTATATCCACAACGTTCCACTTAACGGATTGCTCTGTTGCAGTCTCTACATTATGTATCAATATTACACCAAAACAAGTTCCTTCGTGAGGCGGTTTTACAGAGGCAACGGTGCTTAGCACCGCACAAGACCATTGTGAGTAGTTTAAAGAAATGCCGATTAACCAGAGCAAGTTTTTCTCCCACCTCTGAATGCTGTGTGGACTAAATGTAAATGTGCTGTATTTATATAGCGCTTTTCCAGTCTTAACAACTGCTCAAAGTGCTTTTACATCTACAGGAAACATTCACCATTCACACACATTCATACACTGTGGCCGGGGCTGCCGTACAAGGTGCTGCTCATCAGATAAACATTCACACACAGATGCGCAGCACCGGGGGCAACTTGGGGTTCAGTGTCTTGCCCAAGGACACTTCAACAATGACTGCAGGAGCCGGGATTGAACCACCAACCTTCAGATTGGCAGGCAACCGCTCTAACACTGAGCCACATCTGCCCAGACTGGACTAGCCAGACCCTTCTCCGTGGCGCTGTGGAGAAAAGGTCTTGTTAAGCGAGACTATGTCCTTGACAACTGCAATCAGAGCTAATGAAAAGCATGCATGCATTTCCTCTGATTTGTCTGGCAGAAAGATGTGTGTGTTGCTTCTTGTCTCTCACAGGTGTGTAGGTGTTTCTCACTGGTGTACAAATATCACACCTTCAGATATGACGCGTTGCTTGACCACCTGGTTCTGCAGATTCTGCTTTTTTTTTTTGGAATAAATGATACACATTTTTTCCCTTAGTAACACAACACCCACAAACAACCAAACACAGTCATTCTTAACTGTTCTCTCCTGGCAGAAACAGGCAGAGAATAGAGCACTTTATGTACCAGCCTCTCTGTCAATATTCATCTTCTCTGCAACAAGGTCAAGTCTATTTTAATGTGTGTACTTTTTGTTTGTGTGTTATCATGTGTGTGCTGGGTGTTATCTCTCTGTCCCAACTTCATTTATGTCTAATTATTTTGAAGCCTCCTGGGGTTTCTTCACCCCTTTAAAGTTTGGATTTCTTGACACTTTTCCCCCTTTTGAGTAATCCTGTTACAAGTGAACGTTACAAAGTTATTGATGTGGATTGCGGAGGTGGAAGGAATATCAGCCTCAGAAATGGAAGGAAGTTAACATAAATTCAAACAAATAATAATTTTGATTGCAATTGGAAATGAGCCAGATGTTTCATTTGTTGGCGGATGTCCTGTTACCTTCTTCTTTCTCAACATCAGTAGATTTCTGAGGACTATGGTTAACTGCTGCTCAGATCTCTGCAGGGTAAATCCAGACAGTTAGCTAGACTATCTGTCCAATCTGAGTTTTCTGTTGACAACTAAAACAAACTTTGAACGTTCATATGTTCCCCAAAACAAGTTTCTTCCCAAGGCTTTTTTGCAGAGGCGCCGTCAGTGTGTCCAGTGCTTAGCACCGCCCAAGACAATTGTGATTGGTTAAACATTTCCAATAAACCAGACCATATTTTTCTCTCATCCCAGAATGCGGTGTGGACTAGCGAGCCCCTCATCTGCAGTGCAGTGGAGGAAGGTATGGCAATGCAAGGCTAACGTTTCATAGCAGCTGGACCAGTTAAAAAATTGTTGTTCCCTTCAGTCACTTAGACACAAAACCAAGGTAAAATTGTGTCCAGGTCGAAAAATACTGAAGTTATCCTTTAAGATTTACTATTAATAGAGAGAGCTATTCATTCTGATTTATTTGTAATCAGAGTATATGTTTGTTTGTTTATTGATGACTTTATATTTCTTAGATGAAGGTGATAGAACTGTCTATTGTACTAGATTTTGAATGATTGCGTTGTTTTGTCTCAGCGTTTGTTTTTGTCATTTTTTTATTGCCACAGCAAGCATTGAGCGTTGTTGAGATGGCCCTTGGCATGTTGAGTATTGCCTAGAGCTTTATGCTGTCAAGCCCATATGTCACAGACAAGTGCCAAATTATGCCCTGTTGGGCTTGCTTACGCTGCCACCAACCCACATCCTCAGGGACACTTTGAGGATGTTGCCTCTAAACTTTCCCCTTCTTCTCCCATTATCTTCATGCTGGAATAGGAAAAACAGCTCCACAAAACTCGGTTAAAGCCATTTCTATGGAAATAATAATATTTTTAGTTTATTTGTAAGACCTGAGAAAATCTGTGTTACAAATGGAAAGTAGAAATGGAGTGAAAACAGTTGACGAGTGTGCTAGAAAAATGTAATTCAATTGGCTGCTCGTTTTAGTATAAAAGAAATAGTACCCTGTTAAACAGCCAGAAACCACTGGACTTTGGAGCAACACAGTCTTCTGACCTACACGGTCATGCACAGTTAATAAAGACGTTTTGAAGTCTTAGGCTAGTGGGTCAGCTTGTTGCACTCACACTCTCTGCATGTCAGAAACTGGTGGTTCCAGCAACTTACCAAATTGAACGAAGATGAATACTTACTCTGAAAGTCAGTTTTTGTAATCCTCCGTGTCCTCCTTGGCTACAAGGAACTGCGTGGAGGAGATGTGGGGGTGATGTGCAATCAAAGAAGACTTGTATCGTGTGGATGCATGGCAGTTTTGTTGTCATTCCTTAGAATTCTTCATGGGGGAGACAGAAATTAAGCGCACAGCCCTAAATCAAACCAAACATATGCTGGCAGCACCAAAGAAAATCCATTCATCTTCAATAATTTAGTGTGAAGGCTAAAAGTCTCTTTTGATAAATACTGTAGATGTTACACATGTCACACACACCGTGTACTCTAATCCACGGCCTCGACTTCCACTTGAAAATGTGTAATGACTGTGTAGCAAGTAGCATTGTCATTGGTTGCTCCCTGGATCAGATTTAGTATTGCCTCTGCCTTTCCTGAAACTAGTCTTAGTGACTGTCTAGCAGAGCAGAGTTACTTTTTCACTGGGCTGCATCTGGACTTCCCAATCTCTTATTATGTCCACAGTGGCGTTGAACATTAATATGGGTTTTTCTGCTCACTAGCACTGGAACTATTACCGCAGCAGTTCCTGATGTTTGATCTTTTGGGTTGTACAGATTAAGACTAACCTCAACACAGCCCCGAAAGAGGATCTTTGAGCTGTTTGATTGCTGATTCTATGGATTTGTTCATCAGGTAAATATTGGAATGTCTATGCCTCGCTCATGACTGATAATTGTGCCCTTGTGTCCCACAGACCTAAAGTCTTAGCTTTATTCATTTTGTACCAGCCAAGACACTTTCGGCCTACCAGCTGTGCTACTCGTTTGTATTTTGTACCAGCTTTATTGAGAGGATTTTACTTTAAAGGTGTAACAGCTTGAGGAGAAGGTCAATTTTTGCCTCTTTTTCTGCCTTTCATGCAGATGTAGAGGCTCTAACGGGGGGTATAGATTTGGGTGGTTTTTTTTTGGGGACATTGTTATTGCGGTTAAGTGATGTCCCCCAGTCACAACCTCCGCCAGTTTCCCCCAAATTTTTTTACCTCCCCTAGTCAACACCCTTTTGCCCAATGTGTGTCACTGCCGCATTTGAGCCAATGATTGCAGTTTTTGTCCTGTTGATATGCTACACCGTCTTTTTGGTCTACTTAGAGCTTTCACAGGTACAATGACTTGGTTATTACCACTGGCTTGTTTCTCGTGCTGGATAGTTTTCACCAGTGATGCCTTTTGGCCTGTTAGCTCCCTGATTGCTGTCTTGTTCTCCTCCATTTTTGTAAATAGGGGAATTTTCTTTAGTTGATTTGCTAGGTTTAGCCACACGCTCAGTGGTTGTAGAGACACTTTCATCTTGACTTCTCTCTACTGGGTTTAGGTTTGCCCGATGAGAGTTTTTTTGTTGGTGACTTCAATCTTTTGGGTCTTCTCATTTTCATTATATTGCGCAACCTGCATCTTTTGTAGCAGCAGCTCATCACTACTTTCCTCATCCCGCAGGTCCATGGTTTTTGCTGCCAAGTAATCCTTATCTTGATAAGAATCCCAGATCCAAATTGTTACACCACTCAGGTTACACCAGGATAGTGCTAGTAGTGTATAAAAGTTAAGTTTTATTACTTCACAGCAAGAATAAGCGGTCACCACGAAATGAAGAACGGTCGCCGGGACACGATTTCTGGGGGACACAACAACTGGGAAATGAAACACTACACACCACCGGCGGACGGACGGCCATGCAATCTGCGGCCTCTGTGGGACGCAGCAACGGGGAAATGAAACGTCACATGCCACATGCCGGCGACAACTGCCATGACACTGGGCTGCTCTGGGGGTCTCAACAACGGGGAAATGAAACGCCACATGCGGTAGACTGTGACAACAACGGCTGCCGGGACACGATACGCAATCTCTGGGGGACGCAACAACGGGAAATGAAACGTCACACGCGGGCAGATGGGCCGCCACACGGGGGACGCGCTACAAAAACGGGATGGTTGTGGTCAGAAAAAGAATGGGGAATGGAACCGTCACACGTGGGACGCAATCCCTGGTCTCCGGGGTGAAAGTCCTGTGTTGGGCTTTTCAATACTACTCGCTCTCGTAATCATGCTCTTATCACAAAAGGTGCTTCCCATTGAAATACATTAGTTTAAAATTCCTGTTCACTAACACAAACAAAACGAGAAAATTGTGTCCCTGTAGATTTGTGCACAAAATAGAAATTCAAAATAAAATAATAATATAAAATAATGTTACAAAATATCAGGCTCTGTAGTGTAGTAAGAAAAATGTAAATCAAAGTAAAAGAGCATCATATTACAGCCTACACAGTTTAACAAGAGCAGAAACACGAGGGAGCCAAACTTTGTCTAAAACCCACCTCTTCTTGCCTCCCATCCATGTGCACAGCAAATCAATGGTTAATTTATGATACCTTCCTTCCATTTGTGAAACTGAGATTCCTTCCACCTCCACAATCCACATCAATAGCTCTGTAATGCTCACTTGTAAGACATCAATTACTAAATAGGGGAGAAAAGTAAGAAATGAACACTTTCTGGTGCAAAGGTGCAAAGAAACTCCAGGAGGCTTCAAAGAAAGACTGATAATAATAAATAATTAGACATAATCAAGTTGGCACGGAGAGAAAATTGCAGCACCCGGCACAAAAATGACACACAAACAAGAAGCAAAGACTTGTAATAGACTTGACCTTGTTACAGAGAAGATGAATATTGACAGGGAGGCTGGTACATAAAGTGTTCTATTCTCTGCGTGTTTCTGCCAGGAGAGAACAGTTAAGAATGACTGTGTGTGGGTGTTGTTACTGAGGAAAAAAAAGTTTCAATTATTTCAAAAAATAATAGTCCTTACTCGAAGCTGTTGAGAGCTGCAACCACATCCGCAGTGTCTGTGGAACATGTTTCTGCAGAACCAGGTGGTCAAGCAAAGCGCCATATATGAAAGTGAAATATACACCAGTGCAAAACACCTACACACCTGTAAGAAGCAAGAAGGCACTTAAAGCAACACACATATCTTTCTGCCAGACAAGTCAGAGGAAATGCATGCATGCTTTTCATTAGCTCTGATTGCAGTTGTCAAGATGTAATTCTGTTTAGGAGGACATAGTCTCGCTTTGCAAGACCCTTTCTCCACAGCGCCACGGAGGAGGGTCTGACTAGTCCACACAGCATTCAGGTATGGGAGAAAAACATGCTTTGGTTCATTGGCATTTCTTTAAACCACTCACAATCGTCTTGGGCGGTGCTAAGCACCAGTGCCTCTTTAAAACCGCCTTGCAAAGGAACTTGTTTTGGTGGAACAATGATACATAATGTAGACTGCAACAGAGCAATCCCGGAAGTGGAATGTTGTGGATATAGACTAGTTAGGATGGATTAGCTGTGGATTTTATGTTTTGTAAGATTTTCACTAAGGAGGTTTTCATTTAAGTGATGGGACATGCCACCCTGTGCAACAGTGTGGCTCATTGATGTTCTAATAACATTTCAACAACATTTAGGCTTCATGGCACAGAAGAATAAGATATCTGGGTTTGGATAGTAGGTTCCATTCATTGCTGGTTCTGGTCTTTTCAGGGAATATGTATTGAGTCTTATTTGTCTTTTTTTTTTTACATAAATGTTGTTTTTCCAAATTACCAAATTGTCATAAATATGTAAAGTATCAATTTTTTATCTTTAATTATTCTCCGTTCGCCTACACAGTTACTGACGTGCTACAGTGATAAAATAAAAACCTGAACCTCACAGCAAAGACTATCTATTTATAACCAGCTCAATTGGCAATTACCTCAAACAATAAATAGTGCCCGAGGCTTTACTTGATTACTCGATTAAAGATCGATGCACCACAAACAATAAATAGTGCCCGAGGCTTTACTTGATTACTCGATTAAAGATCGATGCACCACCAACCCACACAGGCAAGGATCTGCAACTCCATATTCTTTACAATGACCAGCATGATACATAGCATAGCATAGCCATAACAACAAGGAAATGATATGGACTTACTTACTGCCCGTCACCCCTACCAGGGTATGGGCCGCCAACAACAACAGCTCTCCAGAGTCCTCTGTCATGGTGTCAGCCTCAGGGTCGCGTCGCCAGGTGTTTCTTGGCCGACCTCACTCCCGCTTGCCTTGTGGGTTCCACCGCAACGCCTGCCTAGTGATGCTGGTTGGTGGTTTTCGTAGGGTATGCCCTATCCAGCCCCATCTCCTCTTCCTGATTTCTTCTTCGGCAGGGAGTTGACCCGTCCTTTCCCGGAGGTTGGTATTACTGATGGTGTCAGGCAATCGAAACCGGAGAATTCTTCTGAGGCAGGTGTTGATGAAGGTCTGTACTTTTTTGATGGTAGTCTTATTTATCCTCCAGGTCTCTGCCCCATACAGTAAGACTGACTTCACGTTGGAGTTGAATATTCGGATCTTGGTGGTCACTGACAGCTCTCTGGAGGTCCAGATGTTCTTGAGCTGGGCGAAGGCGGCTCTTGCTTTACCAATCCTTGCCTTGACGTCTGCATCTGTACCGCCCTGCTGGTCAATGATGCTTCCCAAGTATGTGAAGGACTGCGCTTCTTCCAGGGGGCTCCCATTCAGCTTGCGGAGTTGGTCTTTAGGATCTTGGTCTTGTCCCTCTGGATGATTAGGCCGATTTGCTGCGACAAGGTTGCCACTACATCTCTTGCATCTGCTGCTGGCTGTGGGAAAGTAGTGCCAGATCATCGGCGAAGTCTAAGTCATCGAGCTGGCTCCACAGAGTCCATTGTATTCCGTTTCTACGCTCGCTGGTGGATGTCTTCATAATCCAGTCGATTGCGAGAAGGAAGAGGAAAGGTGACAACAGGCATCCTTGTCGGACTCCTGTTCGTACTTGGAAGCTTTTTGTGAGCTGTCCTCCATGTATAACTCTGCAGGACATGCCTTCCTAAGAGATTTTAATCAGGTTGACCAACTTGGCTGGGATGCCATAGTGCCGAAGGAGCTTCCAGAGGGTTTCTCGATCCACGCTGTCGAATGCCTTTTCATAGTCAATGAAGTTGATGTACAATGATGACTTCCACTCCAAGGACTGTTCAACTATGATGCGTAGAGTAGCGATTTGGTCAGTGCAGGATCTATTTTGCCGGAAGCCTGCCTGTTCGTCTCGCAATTGCGAATCTACGGTTTCCTTCATCCTCTCCAAGAGGACTCGGTTGAAGACCTTTCCTGGCACCGATAGGAGTGTGATGCCCCTGTAATTGTTACAGTCGCTGAGGTCCCCTTTCTTAGGGATCTTGATAAGGTATCCTTCTTTCCAGTCTGCCGGTACATCCTCTTCCTCCCAGATCCTCTCAAAGAGTGGGTACAGCGTCTCCACTGATGCATCCAGGTCTGCCTTTAGGGCCTCTGCTGGTATATTGTCGGGTCCAGCCGCCTTCCTGTTCTTCATCAGGGTGATAGCCTTCCTGATCTCTGCTCTGGTCGGCTTTTCACAGTTAATCGGGAGATCCATGCTAGCTGTTGCTATGTCTGTGGGGTTTGGGGGTGCGGGCCTGTTCAGGAGGTCTTTAAAATGCTCTGCCCATCTGGTCATCTGCTGGTCTTGACTATTGATGGTGTTCCCCTGCTTGTCTTTGACTGGCCTTTCTGGCTTGCTGAACTTCCCGGAGAGTCGTTTGGTGATATCATACAGCTGTTTCATGTTGCCACTGTATGCTGCCTGCTCCGCTTCTGCTGCCAGTCCTTCTATATAATCTTTTTTGTCTTTCTTGATGTTTCTCTTCACTACTCTATGGGCTTCTGCGTAGTCCTCCGCCTTGGCCTTCGCTACTCTTGTTCTACTGTTGTTGACAACTGCCTTCTTCCTTTTCCTGTCTTCTATCTTGGTCAAGGTCTCTGCTGTAATCCACTCTTTGTGCTGGTGTTTCTTTGGTCCCACTACTTCTTGGCATGCTGACCTAAGTGTCTCTTTCACTTTCTGCCATCTGTTGACTACATTATCATCCTCCTCTTCAAGTAGTTCCTGAAGCACTTCAAACTTGTTTTTCAATGCCAGGCTAAACTCTTGTCTAGTCTTGGGGTCTTTCAGAAGGCTGACGTTGTATTTTACTCTTCTGTCTGATGTGTCTTTCTTGTTGTTTCTTTTCAGGTTCAACTTCAGTCTGGCCACCACCAGGTGGTGGTCGGACGCCACGTCTGCCCCTCTTCTCACTCTAAAATCCTGCAAGGATCGTCTGAATTTCTTGCTAATGCAGACGTGATCGATCTGGTTCTCTGTCTTGCTATCTGGCGATACCCAAGTACTCTTATGGATCCGCTTGTGAGGAAAGATGCTGCCTCCAATGACCAGGTTGTTGAGTGCGCATAGGTCCACAAATCTCTCTCCTTTCTCATTCATCTCTCCCAGGGCATGAGTTCCCATGACTAGTTCGTATCCGGTGTTGTCAGTCCCGACTTTGGCGTTGACATCTCCCATGAGGATGGTGACGTCCTTTTCTGGATAGGTCTCGAGGATTTTCTGCAGTCTGCTATAAAACTGGTCTTTGTCCTCCTCTTCACTGTCATTTGTTGGAGCATAGCACTGGACGACGTTCATCTTGATCTTTTTCTTCATAGTCCGGAATGATGCAGTAATGATCCTGGGGCCGTGTGTCTCCCATCCAATCAGTGCCTTTGGGCCTGCTTGGACAGCATGAAGCCTACTCCCTGAGTATGGGGTGCTTCTCGTCCTTCATGCCCAGAGTACAACAGCCGCTCTCCTGTTGTTAGTCGTGTCTGTCCAGCTTGGGTCCAACGTGTCTCGCTGATGCCTAACATGGCCAAGTTGTTGTTCCTCATTACGATTGCCACTTGCGCCGTCTTCCCTGGCTCATACATGGTCCTAACATTCCATGTGCCGATGTTGATGTTCCTGGTTGACAGGAGGGTAGTCGGCTTTGTGGCTTCCTTTCGGCCTTCACCACCCAGCGTCATTCGTCTTCGTGAAGAAGATCCTTCCGCTCCCAGGATAAGGTTTACTGTTTGTACTGTTGTTGACGTTTCTGTAGCGATTTACTTTTTTTTACAGGGTAGAGTTGCTAACCCTACGCCCAACCCTACTCCTTTACCCTGACTTGGGACAGGCAGTTCATTGACCCCCCAGGGGTCTCACTGGTGGAGTTAAATGATATGGACCGAAAATCAATACTTTGATATGACTGTGACCAGATTTCTTTTTTTTCTAAAATCAAATAATTCCATCACAGATTCAATTATTTTTATCCACCACACCTCCATGTTGTAAAGCTAAGAGTGGTGCTTGAAACAAACTATTTTGTTTATATATATATATATATATATGAAGTGTTGTCTGACCACAGGAGGGTTTTAAATTCTTTTTTTCCATAGGATGAAAAAAGATTAAAAAAACTGTCTCTATTCGCAACACTGGGTTACAGTGATGACACTGTTTAAATGTATAAAAGCACTGGCCCTTTAGAGACCTCTGTCATGTTAGTGTTACCTGCTTTGTCTTCAAAGGTCCAGTTTCCATGGACAAAGCTCTACACAGATCAGAAAGAAATTCTACATACTCATCATCAGTATTCCATGTCAGACGCCCAAGGCAATTATGGTTTAGTTCTGCTACTTTCATTTTATGAAAGGCTTGCTTATATTTCCATTATGCGCTATCTTTTGGACTTGGGAATTAAAATCGGTGAACTTAAGTGAGGCTCAACAAAGTAAACAAAGCACACACATAGAACACACACTCTTGACAAAAATGTGGTCTCCATGAAATCAATCCGTCTCTGTTCCTCTCGTCACTCACACACTGATATGCACACACAAAAAAACACACACACAGTTGCTCACTATGACTCATGTCAAGACGTTTTAAACACTAATGGTCACGACTCAAATAAGGAGAAGCTGTGGGTGTCCCAATTGCAAGTCTGCAGCACACTCAGAACACATCCCCATATTGCTCTGTGGTAATGTCATTAATCAGCTGGGTTTGCTAATGCTAAAATCCCACTTTCAAATCCTCCTTCATCACTAACACACACACACACACACACATGCAGTTGGTCCCTCACCAAAAACACACACCTTGGTCACACGGCTTGTGATTAGGTGACAACAACACCGTCATCGCCTGGGTGCTGCTGCTGCTTTTGGATAAATTGGCAGGGTTTTCTGTCCTATTATTATTATTTTTTTTTTTAGCTAGTTGTTTTTAGCTGACACTTTTACACACTTTGCATTGGCTGAGTAATCTTCATTATCTGCATCACAAACATCACAGATAGCCACTACCACGGAGTGTGAAAGCCATAGCCCCCTGACAGAGCAGGTCAGCTACTTTTTATTAGACCTTCTGATTTGACATTCAGTTACTGTGACTTTTCTCAAAGAAAAATAAAAAAACAATAAGCTGTTTAAAATAAATATGTAATGGATTTAATATTTTTTTTGAAGAATCGACTGTACTGTGCTGTTTGGTTCTGTGTTGTTACTGTGCATATGAATGGCTAATTAAATAACTTCTGATAACACTTTAATGTATCTACATAAGAGTGACATGACACTGTCATGACACATGAACCCTAAACCTTTAATCCGAACCATAACAAAACCGAATGACACTTAGAAGCGTCATGTCAACGTTTATAATGTTCATTAAAAGTGTCATGTCACTTTTATGTAGACACCTTTAAATAAAGTGTAACCAAACTATTTTAACATAGCTTTTAACTGCAAAGAA
>NC_048427.1:16145734-16150845 GCF_013103735.1 Etheostoma cragini | reverse complement strand
GGGCTCAATGCTGATATGGCACACCTATTACCAAGAACATTTAAAAATGGCACTGCACATGAAAAAGGTTGCCGACCCTCGTATGGACCCTAACTATCTACTGTATTAACACAAATATTCAGTAGCATTCCCATCGCTTGTGTTTTTCTTTCCTCAGGGCACAATGTAATCTGTAAACCATTGCAGGAGCAGTGAATACAAGCCCTAAATATCAGATGAAAATAGCACGACAAAGCATGGCAGGATAAATTAAGGGCGAGAAGAGAGCACCGCTTGCTGGTGTCATGGGGAACAATTGGCTTGGATCTTGGCAGTGAATAATGTGAGGATGTGTGTGGGCAGATACACTTAGTGGGTGGTATTTGGTCCATAGGTCAAAAGCTAGGAAAATGTGTGTTAGCACCATGAGAGCTGAGGTGCCTTAGAGCAATACGGCTCTAAACCTGCTGGCAACCAACAAGAGACTTGTTTCAAGGAGCTTCTGGCATAAAACATCAGAAACATTTCCCTGCATATCTGAATGTGAAAAAAATATATGAGAAAATATAATTCATTAAAGTTGCAAACACATGATTGACACAGTGGAGCATAGAAAATCAACCTTTTGCGATTTTTAAGTTAAAATTTAAACATGAGCTTGAAAGGACAAGTTTTGATTACATTATACAGTGCATTCCGTTAGTAAACGAGTGAGTTTCTCTTGTCAGGTAAAAACAGAAGCTCTTCACGTTAAAGGGGCTTCTGTGACGCATATTTTAGTAAAGAAAAGAGGGACAGAAGATCAATAAGGATCAGAAAAAGCTTTGTAGGCAAAGACGAGAGAAAACATACTCCACATCAAATGTCTGTCCTTCCCCTCATCTAGTTTATAAAATAGCTCTTCACCTCAATTTAGTTTTACAACTTCAACATATTTTAGCATGCAATATCCCTTAGACAAACTGTCTGCACCTGCAAACATGTTATGTTCAAATAGGCATAGGTACTCTCAAGCTTTTTTACTGGAATAAATGGCAATTTGTTCCACACGAAGATGAGCCGACCGTTTCATTACAAATGAAACCCATTCATAAAACAGTGGTAGAACCGAGAATAATCTGGTGAAGGAAGAGAGAGTGCAAGGCGGCAGGTCGGATGACTCACACTCACTGAGAGCAGTCTATTACCGACGAGGTGAATAGATTCATTTGTACCTATTTGATCCATGCTGATGCTAAAATACACATTGTGGAAATAGTGGCGAAGCATGTGTATAGAGCGTGCTTTTTTGGGCATATGTTGTCTCACATTGCCAGACCTTCCTCCACAAAAAAACATGCTCTGGTTTATTGCCGTTTCTTTGAACCGATCCCAATCATCTTGGGCGGCGCTAAGCACTGAATGTTGCCGATGCAAAATAGCCCCAGGAAGGATCTTGTTTTGGTGGACAGTGTACGTTCCAAAGGTGTTTTAGTCATACAACAGAAAACTCAGACTGGACAGAAAAAAACTGCAACAACATTTTGCTACTTAATTCTTGCACCAACTCTACCGAACTTTAGGTGTGAAAGCGCCCCAACAATAACTATTTACCGCAAAGGACAAAGACTATGGAGTCACAATTTACAGGACTGCACTATGTATGCCGTTCATAAGCATTTGCTGAAACAACTGATGCTGTCTTTTTTTCTTGGGAGGACAGTGTCATCAAATGGTCTAAATGCAGGTCTTGTACAGGAAGCTCCCCCCCAGAATTGCCGATAATAACCTAAGTTCACAACACCAAAACCAAATATGGCTTAAATTTGGTGCCAGAACACAGCTCAGTACACCACCACTATGCCATAATTATCATAAATCTGCTTTAAAATAGGGAATCTACAGTCATGGAGTTATTTTGAATCAGAGATATTAGAGTGGATGAACTGATAGATATTACAGCATACAGAATGTAATTTACAATGTGTTACTCAATGCATGGCTAGCATAAACAAATGGAAATACACCAATGCTATAGTAAGACCTTAAAGAGGAATAAAAAAAATCCTCTTTTGGAAATTGATCTTAATGCCTTAATTAAAAAATTAGGAAAAATCCAACCTTTAATGACACAAATTTTCTTTGTGAATTAATAATGTAACGTACATAAATAGATGCTTTTCCTAAAAAATACAGGGTTCATAAGTATAAACACCCCTATGTTAAATTCACATTGAAGAAGGCAGATGTTTATTTTCAAAGGCCAGTCATTTCATGGATCCAGGATACTATGCATCCTGATAAAATTTCCTTGTCTTTTGGAATTAAAATAGCCACCCCATCCTCACATATCCTTGATTTTCATTGAGAGATGATTTTGGTGAAATTACCCCATGCCAATGTTCAGAATCCCGTCTATCTTCCAAAATGTAACACTTGTATCCAAACTAATCGTGCTTGACGCTGCATGGCATTTGTTTATCTGCATGTTGTTTCCAGTGTGACTTAACAACCAGTGTGAGTGTGACTTAGCCCCAATACCGAAACTTGTCAACATGTGAGTAGAGATGCATTTACAGTGGGGGGGATTAGATATCCTATCATCTGGCTCAAATGAATATGGAGGACGGCCATCCAATTTTAAAAATCACCTACAAATCACCTGAATGTAAGAGGCAATTTATGTATGTGCAACGTAAATGTCTCGCTTTCCCTTCGCAATGTTTAAATAACTCAGAGTAGTAGTTGGAGAAACATGCTTGAACAGTATGTAAAACTGAGACATAGCACATGGCACTAACAGCTTCATTGGCTTGATGCTATATATATATATATATATGTATATATATTTTTTTAACAATAAGCATACTATACAAGAGAAAAAAAGAAAATAATCATTCAGTCAAATCAATCCAATTCGAACAAAGGAAAAAAAAGGATGAGTTTGAGAAGGAGCAGGCAGAAGCATTATGCTTCAAAATTCCTGCCCCCACAGAGGTTGTTATGTGTGGTCATTGTATGATGTTTCACATCCACAGCTCATCCAATGTCACTTTGCCAACGTTTTTGTCTTAGGTGCTTTTATGAAGTGTGTGTTTGAAACCAACTTAAAGGGTAAGATGGGTTACATAAAGATGTGCTTGAAAGGACTGGAGGACATGTAAACCGCATGGAGACAAAACTAAATAGATTTACAACTCAATGGTGTGGAAATTAACCTGATATTCTCCAATAACCAGAGTTGGACTAATAATTGTAAGTCAAACAAACACTTGTTGCATTAAAGTGTTGGTCCATCTTAAGAACATATAACTTGTAGTCTGGGCTCTCCTTTGAGCTTTCTTGGTCTCCACCAACTCCTGATTAAAATATCTATTTCTCCAGCAGCTATATGCTCCATCAGCTAATTGCTTATTTCTCTCTCTATCAGAGCTTTTTTTTTACTGAAAAATAGCTTGCTTGCTGTGCCTGGAAACTGTTAATGATAGCCTTGAGACGGAACCAAAAAGCTTAAGTTATGTGTAAGAAAACCCAAATAATTAACTATAAGACACTAAACGCACCCTGGTCTTCAGGGGAATTAGGTCATGCTTTTCAGTGTTGATTAGTGCAGCTTTGAGAATGATTTAGATATATGTCCAATATATTTGATCAAATGGTGCAGTCATAAAAACATGTCATCCTGGGTTTGAAATTGTATATATCTGTAAGTATCTTATTGTTTCAATTCAGCATTGAGACCCACACTACTGAGTATGTATGACACATTAGAAAAAATGTGTTTACGATGTTACTTTAGAAAGAAGTGATAATAGGGTTTATAAGAAGAAGGTGCGTTCCTCTTCATCCATGCATTGTTTCTCATTCTGGTTTTTCAAGCTTCCTCCCTGTATTCATCAAACAAATAGTTGAATCGGAGGATGTATTCTTTATAACTAAGTCTCGCCTCAGTTGGTGATATGAGTAGATTTCCAACTTGGTAAAATAGCAACATACATATTGTATGTTGTTATGGAGTGGGTGGGCTCCGAAATACAGACTGTGCTTTCTTGAGAAAAGTGCTTAGCCCCCATCAATAACACTTAGTTTTTTTGGTCATCTATTATGTGTTGCATTAGAAAGGAAATTAAGTTCATATTGTTCGGTTTTTAATACCTAAATAATATGTCAAGGAACATGCTGGCCCTGAAAAATGAACACTTTTACTTTATCAAAGTAATTTGAGATCAAGCATGCCAAATAATGGTTTGGATTGTTATAAGAAGAAGTTCGCTCATTAATCAGGTCTCTGTTTTAACTACAGAGTGAGACGTCTCACTTCTACACTATCTTCTTGGGAATCACACATGCACAGTAGCTGGATAAGAGCACATCAGCTAATGAGGGTCACTTTATGGAATACCTGCAGAACCGCGACATAGAAGAAGTTCTTTTGTAGATTATGGTGAACTAGTGTGTGTTGTAGCAGTGTTTTGCCATTTAAAACAAGCTAGCATGCTAGCATGCTACGGTTAGCCACCTCGTCTCGGCTTGTTGCGTAGAAACAGAGATGGCAAAAGTACTCTCTTTCCGTACTTAAGTAGAAGTACAGATACTTGTGTTAAAAAATACTCCGGTAAAAGTGGAAGTACTGATTAGACTTCTTTACTCAAGTAAAAGTAACAAAGTACATGCTTGGAAATTTACTTAAAGTATGAAAGTAAAAGTAGCCTTGCAAATTTTTTATGCAAAGCTACCTGGAGCACTCAAATGTTACTAGAGAGACGCTGAGAAACTTCAGTGGACATGGAGGACACGTCTTTATATGTGAAAGGCTCCATTTTAAATGGATGTCTGCCAATAGGCCTAAAACATAACATATATGATTATAATGACAGAAACTGGGACTCCAGGTTAATAAGATTCTGACTTATTAGCAAGATATTAATTCAGTTGTGATTCTGTGAGAATTCACAGATCCAGTTTTTATTTTTAATCTTTCCCCCTAACATGTAAATGAATCTACATGTATGTGTGTGCTCAAATATGGCTTCTGAAAATAAAATAAAGGATTAAAATATGAATGATTAAACAATCATTAATGAAGAAGTTCCCCAGCACATTGGCCAGGAGTCCTTCTTGATGCCTACTGTCTCAAACATCTCTCTCAGAGA
>NC_048427.1:16133772-16145634 GCF_013103735.1 Etheostoma cragini | reverse complement strand
ACTGACAACATGAGTTATACGACTTACAGTTCTCAAAGAGGCACACACACAATCTCAGCTGATTATCCTCCGGACAGCTACTCTCCTTTTCATTTCTCTCACTTTTTTCTCCGTGTGGCGCGCGCACCCGCTCGCGGTGCGTGGCGCGTGTCCGCTCGCGGACACTATTTTCCGACATAACAACCTCTTGTACAAAACGAAAGTAACGAGCCAATTTTGTAAAATGTAAGGAGTAGAATGTACCGATATTTGGGTTAAAATGTAAGGAGTAGAAGTAAAAAGTCGCCACAAAAATAAATAGTAAAGTAAAGTAAAAATATCAGAAAAATCTACTTGAGTACAGTAACGAAGTATTTGTACTTCGTTACTTCCCATCTCTGCGTAGAAAGCCGTGCAGATTTTGAACGGTTCACCTGGAGACTGAAGGCAGAGGACATTCAGAAACCCGTATCACACTCAAAACAGCATGGACGGGTTTTTTCCAAGTGTGTATGCGTGTGGAAGCACCAGCGACACGAAATAACGCCCCAAATCCCAGAAAATGTGATTTTGTTTTTTTCACAATCATGGGAATCATGTAGGCCTATTTAGCTCTCCCATGTCCATTTTATTTGGCATTCTTAGTATGCACGATGTGCGTTCTGTCTAGTGAACTGGGACTGTAATTTGAGAGGATTAGACAATCATAAAAACCTATAATAATAGACCAGTATAGTGTAGGTAGGCTACTGTACATGCATGAAACAGGGAAAGGACACTGCAGTGGTTTTGACCTTATATTTTGCTGAGGGAAGAATAAGTGATGAAAACTCTGTGTTACAGTTATGTTTCCAGTGTGCATTAAGTTCCTCACTCAATTATCTTTATAGTTTCTAGATTTTAGAGTCCAATTTCTTCAGTGTCTGTCTTTTCTGTGTCCATATATACGAGGAAGCAACGCATGTATTTGAAGAAGCCATCTTGGCCGCTATAATAAAACAGCGCGAAATTGCTTGGCAGGCAATAGCAAATGGACTGAGTGTCTTAAATGTCCTTGTACATTTACAAACCACTGCTCTTAACTGAAACCATTCTGCTCACTTTTAATGCAAAATATACAAATGGTAATGTGTGCACATGATTAGTAGCCTATGAATGTCCATGAATGTTCCATGAATGTCATGACGGTTTCAGTTCCGATTCGTGGTCACATAATGTCTATTTTTAGACTATTTACACATTCAGTTGTGCAGAGATTGTTTGCAATGCTTACTCTTGCTCTGTTATTACTGCGGCTGTGTTTCTTACAATGTATTTCACTTCGAAATAGCTGTAAAGGCATTACTACCCAAATAACTTCAGCCTGGCTGGACCTCGTCGCTCCTCCTCAGCCTGGCTTGGCCTTCGTGAAACGCACCAAGCCAGGTTGCACAGATTAGACTAGGTCACGCCTCGCTTTAGCAATTATCCTGGATTTATAAATTCTGCTTTTGTGAAACAGCCCTTGCTTAGGATAAGTAATCATGGTTTTATACAATTTCAGTGACTCACAGAAATAACAACCCTCTAAATGCGAGAATTTTATACAAATCTATGTATTATGAACATTAAGCCAGACGTTTTTTAGCTTGCTTAGACAGATTTCTTCCCCTTCAAGACGCATGTTGTGAAGAAGGCAACATGTACTAACCAATCAAAAGCAGATCTAGGAGAAGGCAGGTATTTGCAGAACATGGATGGGGGGGGGGAAATGTCAATCAAACTAATATGAATAGCAGGCTGTGCTCCTTCCAGTGGCTGTAAAAGAGTTAATTTGGCATGCGGGTGAGAGGACACTTCAAACTTTGGCAGTTTGCCATTGGTTAAGATACCCAATGTCATTTGTGGTACTTGTGCCTAATGTTGCTGCTTCCTGCTGTACATTGACATTTAACCCAATTTCCGAAATGTAATGTAGAATTTAGTCAGTAGATGGCACCAATGCCTAGTTTTTCAATTGTTGGTTGGCCCAAAAACCCATGCTTGTCTAGTTATACCTTCATATAATGGTCCCATCAGCTTGACCTTTACAACATCCTTTAAGAATAATGACCTATTGCTACTAAACACAGCAACATTGCAACTTTTTATCAAGTTTTAACAGCGCAATTATCAATAAAATGGCAACACTGTTAATACCTCAGTTATTTCCACAACAGCATGGACATTTACAATAGGATAAGTTTAATTTGTCCATTTTGTTCCAATGAGCAGTGAACATTCATTCATTTCCACTTTTCCTGAAACTCCCCCTAGAATGTTTTTGGGGGAAGTTTTTGGTCTTTTATTTTTGACAGGACAGATGAAGACATGAAAGTGGAGAGAGAGGTGGAATGAGATGCAGCAAAGGGCAGCAGGTCGGACTCGAACCATGACCTGCTTCGTCGAGGAGTAATTCTCTATGGGCGCCCGCTCTACCAGCTGAGCTATCTTGGCGCCCACATTATTTTCATGTGTCCATACAATCTAACAACACATGATGACTACAACAAGTTCTCCATACAACAATATGCGTCATTTATTCCTATTCTCTAATATGACCCATACAAGTGTTTAATGTCCTCATTTAAACCAGAGAACTCCGCTTGCAGTTTTGAATGTGATGGTCGCAGTATTAAACAGTTAAGGATGTGAAACAGTTGAAGTTTGGTTACCTTTAGGCACAAAAACTACCAGGTTATGTTTTACCATCAAAGCAAGTATTTGTTAACATATTTATATATCACAGAGTTTTCATTTCCAAATTGTAACAGTCACTAGAAATGACAGCCAGTGATAAATAAATCTAGTTAGTGAGTTTGAGTAAGAAGGGCACACTGTAAGCAATTCAGAGGAAACATAGCTTTCTTAACTTGGGCAACTTGTAATGTAAAGTATTGTCTTTGCAGTAGCTATTGCACCATTATATGACCCTTCAGTGTTCAGTAGATTGACCAATACCTTGCTCAGATAGTTTGGCTCCAGCTTCCCCAAGCATAAACTTCCGTATTGAACGCACAAGGTGGCAGCAGCACTCCACTAAGAGTTCATCACTACTGCTCTCTGTTGAGCCCACTTTCAGCCCATATCACCCACAAAAAAAAGCATGAGAAGTAGGAGCAGGCTATGACAGCTCTTTTCCCTCTACCTCTATGCCTCTGATGGAAACTCTTGACTCCTTAAGTACACCCTCTTTTACACAGAACGCTAGTGTTCTTCTAAACACACTTTTGTTTCAGTAATACGTAAAGGTTTGACAGGTAATAATCTCAGAAATGTAGTTACTTCTGATCACTTGCGACAGACAAAGTGCCCTTGGCATAAATTTGTTGTTGGTGCACCAACATATGTGTTTATTTAGATACCCACAATCCTTTTATTCAAAACATGCCACCACAGTGTTGTGTTGCTGCTGGGAGAACTAACAATCAGAGCTGGGAGATGATGGGCTGTGCTTATGTGTTTGCTGTTTTTTTTTAAAACAGCAAACACATGTCTGTTCTTACATAATCTATCCCCATCTACAGTATCTTTATTTAGTCATTGTTGACATATATCTGGTTGTTTTCTTTAGCCAAATGTCCACCGTGTTTTCTTTTCAGCGTCTTGACTGTTTTTGCCTTTCCTTCACTCTTCATCTTCAAATACTCCTGCTGTGGTCCCACACTGGAATGAGCAAGGCCTTCCTTCTGGTACCTGGGCAGCTCTAGTGGTGCAATTGGAGGCTAAGTGCTTTTCTAAAGGACTAAATAGTACAGTAGCTGTTGCAAATTAGGGACATGCGGCAGAATTTCTGGCGGCTCCTGAACAATCACTGAAACGAAACCTGTATTGTAAGCATCAGTGCGCTATGCATCACTCTGAAACTCATGGTGGTGCTACACTAAACTCTACCAGCTTAGTGACAAAGCTAAGGAGTAGATTGTTACATTTCAGAGAATTCCAGAGTGTTTTGAGTCAGGTGGTAGCTACATCTGCATGCTGATATTTTGCCGAGCAAATATCTTTTATTGTCGGGCCTTGATGTAAGCTCAATTAGTTTCATAAATTTGGAGACATACGTCATTTTTTTCATCTATCTTTAAATTTGGGTTGGCAGTAGATTGGCCTGCAGGGAGTTGGGTAGGGAACCGGAGGGACGCTGGTTTGAGTCCCCATATGGAGCAAAGTATAGTACCTGGAGAGGTGCCAGTCCACCTCCTGGGCAATTCCAAGGTGTTCTTGAGCAAGGCACTGTACCCACAACTGTCAATTGACAGCTGTCATCTCTCCATTACTGTATGTATAAGTACTGATCATGTATGTGTATTTCAGGCCTGTGTGTAGTGTGTATTCTAACAGAGTGAAAACATTTGGCAACACTTAACTTGAAAATATTTAGATAAGAGTGTAATACATGACAATGTCATGACACATGAACCCTAAAAGAAGCGTTGTCTCATTTATGACATTTATGACTTGTTTATGTTTAATGCAAAGTTCACTCTTGTGTAGATACCTTCAAGTAAAGTGTATTCAAACATTGTAATTTCCCATGTGGGATTAACAAAGTATTAATTATTATTATTATTATTATTATTATTATTATTATTATTATTATTCAAGCTGGTAGGGTTAGGATTCAACAGATTATAACATTTGAAGCACTTCTGTTCCGCTTGGCACAATATGGACAGCTGTGCCGCCGCAACACACCACATGCACAATGATGGAGGAGGTGCGCGCAAAAGTAGTTGCTTTGTCACCACCACAACATGGCGAATTCATTGTATGTGAAAACCTACTTGGCAACGACTCTGGTTTCTTATTCATCCGGTTAGGGGAAAACACCTACATTTTTGCGGACAGTGAGTGCACACCTCGGGGGGAGATGGCGCGCAGATTGCTGACTGCTTAAAGCAACAGCATTCTCCCTGTGCCAGCTGAGCAACTATACAGAGTAATCTGGAGGCTACATATACTGTACATACTTTGCTCAAGGGCTTAACAGTAGCTTGTTTAAAAAAAAAAAGGGGAAATCATGGTCAATCACTTTTCCAGTCAAAACTGCATGAAACAATAAAAGTAAAAAAGGATTGGCTATCAAAAAAGGTTAAACCAAGCTTAATTCATACCTCAGCAATAGTACTCTCTCTCTATTTATATAGCGCTTTTCCAGTCTTAACAACTGCTCAAAGCGCTTTTACATCTACAGGAAACATTCACCATTCACATACATTCATACACTGTGGCCGGGCTGCCATACAAGATGCCACCTGCTCATCAGATAAACATTCGCACACATTCGCACTCCGATGCGCAGCACCAGGTGCAACTCAGGGTTCAGTGTCTTGCCCAAGGAAACTTCGACAATGATTGCAGGGGCGGGGACCAAACCACCAACCTTCCAATTGGCAGGCAACCGCTCTACCACTGAGCCAAAGCCGCCCCGTAAGACATGCCTGCATGCTCTTATATCCCTGGTTGTCATAAACTCTGGGTAGATTACTTTGTACCAAGAAACATGGTGTTTCCACTCAGTTTACCTTGAACAAAATTCAAAATGATTGCTCCCCTCATAACCTTTCCTGAGTTGTAAAATTCTGGAGTATTCTTAATCTTTGTGTTAAATGCCTTGTCTTAACCCGGGTTAAAAAACGGACGAAGATTTGACTTTTTTTTTTTAGTGCCACTAGTTTAAACTAGTTTTTGGAATTCATGGTCAATACCCCTCATTTATACAGAATTACAACTAATATTTGAGTTAAAGAAGCAGCATTATTTTGGATAATAGTTAAGATCAGAGGAACGTACAAATGAGTTTAGTCAAGAATGAAAGTGATCAATTGTATTTACTAAGAGCACTGTATGGAATCCAGTCCATTTTTTGGTGGTAACTTGGTTAAAAAGAAAACCCTTATATTTAAGCTATAGACATTTTTTTTGATGGGGTCAAATGTCACTTGAAGACAACAGGAGGGTTAAATATTCATCTTTATTTCAGTAGTTTAGTATCTGACAATGGTACTTCATTTGAGTGGATGTAGAACTCAAATGGCTTGTTCCTGTATCATAATTAATTGTCTCACCAACCAACCTTAGTCTGGTCACTTTGAACCCCCAACCTTCTCTCACTGTCATCAACAGTCACTGCTTCTGTTTGGCCCAATAAGACATGAAAGAGATCAGAGCAGGGGCTTGGTATAGCTTGTAATGTCTCCCTTTGAGCATTTAGATTACCCACCGTAGTACCCACTGTGAGACTGGATTGGGCCATTTGTAATGACCCAGAATAGAATTCTTGCCCCTTGTAGTACTCCTGTGAATGGTTATTTATCGCTCCACATTTCTATACATAATGGGTATCTCTCTTTTTGTGTTCCTAACATTCTTTCATTTCTTTAATGCTCATGTTGCCTCTCTCGTCGTTGCAAAATTACTCCTTTTTTTGTTTAATCTGCAATAATTTTTCCTCTCCTCTCCTGGGGTATCTTGTCCTCTCTCTATCCATCCAGAACGTTCCCTGGCTTATGCCCAGTACCTTGCAGCTGGTCCCCATTGAGCCTTCCTGGGACTTTAACCCCATCATCTCCTCTACATCCCCCTTTTACTCCTCCCCACCATTAGCTTACACTCTAAAAAGTAAAAAAAAGACAAAGAAAAAAGGAGCAAGGGAACATTGTTCCTCTTTGAAATGCAACAAAATCCCCTCAAATTATTTTAAAACATCTTTCACAATGTGAGTTTATGAACAGAAACTTGAGGCTTATTTGCCTCTTCACTTCTAAAGGAAACATCGCACTACAAAACCTCCATATATTAGAAGGTTTTGTACGCAATGATTGGTTAGAAGGGAAGCCCTGAAACACATTTGTTTCTTTGGAACCTATTCATAATGTTTCTTTTTTCATGTGTGGAATCTCAGATGGAGTCTATGTTTTTAGAGTGTAGAGTGAAAAAAGCAAAAGAGTCCAAGAGGGGGAAGGTGGAAAGATGTTTCCGATTGACGAATGCAAGTAATTAACCCCTCTTCCTCTCAAAACAAAAACACTCTCCTGCAGCATGTGTGGGGGTGATTGATCTGTGTGTGTGTGTATGTGTTTGTGTGCTTGTGTGTGAGCTTGCGTGTGTCTGTGTGTGCGTAGATGCATACATCAATGCATGGGCCTGTAGACAAGGCTTTTGTCCTGATTTGAATCCATTTTGTATACACATTAGTAAAGTTGGTTGTCATATGTAAAGCCCAAGTTCAAAAGAGTAACACACACCCACACACACACACACACACACACACACACATTCTTCGAGCTCCCACACCACAACAGACTGTGACACCTCCTAATTGGGATGGATGGATTTCATTATGTAGCATCAATAGAGAGTGAGAACAGTCATGGAGGGAGGGAAAGGGAAAAAACACAATGTGTTACAATAACAAACATTACTGCAGTCCTCAGCCTCCTGCTCACTGCACGCGTACACACACACACGCACACACACACACACACACACACACACACACATACAGACATTACACAAGTCTTAGAATTACGTACATCTGTTTACAACATGGCCTTTAGTTGCCGAACTCTGCCTCCGTCTCTCGTTTTATCTCACTTTGAAACACTCCACGGGCGCCAGGCTTTGAATCCCTGCTCCCCCTCTCCTTTCCCCCACACACTTGTCCCTCCAATGTCACCTCGCTAATGGCGCCTCCTCCCCTTGCCACAAATCCTCACTGCCGATGTTGCCTTTACGCTGACTCAGTGCGCTAATGACCCCGACAAAGCTATGAGAACAGTCATAAAAGGCACCAACGCCGATGTGTTGCCATTTGGTCACCATTAAAGTATTTATGTAGATTTCTTTTCTCTTTCAAACAATATCTGTCAGAAGCATGAAGGCATCAAGCTTGGCTTCAGAGGATTATATGTGAAGGGATAAACAATGCCAAACCACATGCCCAGAAAGGAAAATTATAGACAAACACTAGGGCTATGTTATTGTTGTAAATGCCAAATGTATCGCTTTTGCTTACAATGACATATATCAATAATGTCCTTGTGGTGAATTCCTCTTGCACTCCTTCAAAAAAAAAACAGCATTGCAAACAGCTGGACCGTAACCAGGACTGTTAACATACCGAGGTATCATGAGTCCCTATAACATAACCCCTCCCCCCACAAATATTTTTGATCAGAAATTTGAGTTATTCAGCTAACCATTCACTTTTCAGCATGAAGGGAAGCCTAATTCACACAAGTAGTGTTCTAATATTGTCCTTACTTATTTAACTAGAATAGCATTTGTAGAGGGCAGACCACCACCAAGGCCAAGGTGCCTTCACATGCTCCTCCGATGGTCCCATTTTCCGAATTAGAAGATACTCTTCCGAATTTGGTGTGTTCAGGATATTTAGGTTGTTTTGTAGAAACAACACAGGTAGCCTACTACATAGAAGATGTGTTTGTATTTAATTCCTAGTGTTTAAACACCTTGTTACCTTGACACCTTGATAGGGGTTTTCAGTAGTTGTGTGATAATGAAGAGCAAAGGAAACGGATCAGATAAGCCATGGAATGTGGTCAGTTCTGCTTCCAAAAGGGTGATGCAACACCCTTCCACCAAGTGCCATAAAAATAGGGCCAGTGGATTGTCTATTATCCTTCTGACAAACAAATCAGCAAATCAAGCTAGGAAAAAGTACCTTCATGGAGTTAATAATCTGCCAAAAAGTAGTCATCCTTAATAGAGCTGTGTTTTGTCAAAAATCTGGCAATATGATATGTATCATGATACAGGGGTTAGGATTCCATATATTGACATAATAAAAAGAACACATCCCCATATTGCTACGTGGTAATGTCATTAATCAGCTGGGTTTGCTAATGCTAAAATCCCACTTTCAAATCCTCCTTCATCACACACACACACACACACACACACACACACACTCATGAAGACTCTGTGAGATTAGAGTCCATGGCAGTTGGATCCGGCTTGGGCCTGTTTCCTGTATTGTTAGACGTCGGAGTGGGACAAGTCAGAGTGTGTACCGCTCCAAGTGGGACGGTCCTTTGCTGTTTGATTCCCTCTGTTGTGGATTAACTCTCTCCTTCCACCTGAGCACTACATCCAACGACGCTGCTCTGGCTTTAACGGAACGCACAGTCATTGGCTTTATCACCATCACTTAGCAGTAGTTGGTCTGCAAGACACAGTAGGTGAGCTACCGCATGATGATGTTCTCTTTAACTTTTTTCCTGGTCTCTGCTAGCGGTGCCGATCAAATGAAGACACGCCACCAAAATCACTGAAAACACCGCTCATCATTATCACCATGGGTGCCAAAAAAGAGAACAAAACAGAGTTTTTTGCAATTCTAACTCTAAAGCCGTTTTAGGTGCTTTATTCCTGGCGTTATTAGGCAGAAATTTAGTAATTTTCTGCCTATTTTATTTTGAATGGTCTTAGAGAAAACTACAATCTGGTCAATCACTGGTCATTGAAGAGAGAGAGTTCCTATTGGCTGTTATCCGCATGCGTTTAGAGTGCAGACGGGAGCTGGAAAGCTGCAGAAAGTGGTCTCATTCTACTTTAAATTCTGTTGTTATTTTGCATTCTGCCGTTTTAAGTAAAAGACATAGACAGAGGTAATCAGAGGTATGGATTAACAACACTTTTATGCCTTTCTGTTACAACTACTGCAGTCACATTCACTGTGTTCCCTCAGAAGGAATCACTGCGCATGCATTAAAAAAATGTTTGGGTTGTCAGTAATATGTCTGTGGTTAATGTCAGGATCTCTTGTGAAAAAGAAAAGGTGTGGGCAGGATTTAATGGAACTTGTACCTCTTAGTACAATATCAACAACAATGGGTCCTGCATTATTTTCTATTTATTGATACTGTAAACTGGACTTTAGCCCATAATAAAGAAGCCATGATTATTCTGCTATGCTCATTTGCCCCCTAACAGATTAATCTGGCCATGGCGTTGGTAAACCAAGAGTGGAATGTGTTAAATACACAAAAGATTGGAAATAGATTATACGATGTCAGGCAAGATATAGCTGATACAGACTAATGAGTGTTCCTGAGAGTCTTGCATGCTAAAAGGTGTGTGATGATCAGTGACAAGATTTATAATCCTACACAGTCACTATAAGTGCTCCGTTTGGCTACATCTACAGACACAATCACACATGGCAGGTTTGTTTTAAATACTTGATGCCTGTGTTAATAGGGGTGGGGGAAGAAACTTGCACATCTAACTTTTTGATACTATGTTAATACAATAATTAGCACACTAGATGTACTGGACAATTACAATTAAGTAAGATGGACAAACAGAGAAATTAATCTTTTTAGATTCCCCCAGAGTTTTCCTTTGGGGACATGGGGTAATATGTTTAAAATCACAATAATATGGTATCGGGAAAGAAGTGTCGTAATAATACCGTATATACAGTATGTATCTATGTATGTATGTATTAGTGTGTATACATTAAGTATATACACTGCCGGTCAAAAGTTTGGGGTCACTTACAAATTTCCATTTCACTCCATTATAGACAGGATACCAGCTGATCTGGGTGGGTGGCTGATCTTTAATGCAATATCTACATTTCCTTTTATCAGCAAAACTACGTTAGATGCAGCGTGTGTGTAAGTAGAGATAAACAAAGGCAAGAGACGCAAACAAATGCCATAGCGACAACGATAGCTACAGACTGCAGGCCCATTAGGGTTGTGGAGGACATAGGTCTGAGAATCGCAACAACAACGGCAGGTTTGAGATTCCCTCAAGACGCACCATCCCAAGCACAATACACAAGTTGTATAAAAAGGAGAGGACTTTAAAAGCGACCACGCTACAACATGCACCCTAGGGACTACTGGGCTCACTGGGGACTACTGGACACACTAGGGACTACTGGACTCACTGGGTAACCAGAATAATCTCGGAGTTAATGTGCATTATGCTGATGAAAAGTGGGCGCTGCATTCAAGTGCTCTGAGTGGAATGAAAACAGAGACGAAACATTATGCTGAGACATGCACGGGACACTTTATTGAAGTTGCACAGCAGTGGAATGTGTCAAACAAAATCACCGCAGTTAGCACAGTTAGTACGAATAGATACGGAATCTGATCGCTGCTGCGAGCCTTCTGCCTTCTAATCATGTCCCCTGCTTTGCGCACGGCCTGCAGTGTTCTGTCACAGTGTCTTTGCTTTACAGCGCGTTGGAAAGTGTCCCTCAGTGTCTCTGCTTAACAGCGCATTGGACAGTGTCCTTGCGAAGTGCAGAAAAGTTTTGGGGCACTCTAAACACAGTCCAAGCGCTGCAGAGTTAGAGCAACAACAGATGAACGTGTACATAAGAAGGAGTCACTTATGCAAAAATTTCCAACCAGATGGAATTCAACTCTGGACATGTTAATTACATTGTTTAAGTTGAGATGTAAACCAAACATTTTATTTTACTGCTACTTTATAAACAAAATGCTGCTAAGTTTTTGCAGAACAATGTTACGGCACTTTTGTTCATTTGGCAGAACATTAAAAAAAATTGCAGTATATACACTACTTTTGAATTCATTATTTTGTTTTGCGATTAATCGCGATTAATTGGGGAAATCATGCGATTAATCGCGATAAAAAAATGTAATCGCTGCCCAGCTCTAATATATATATATATATATATAGTGTGTATATATATATGGTCTATAGTATGTATATATGTACTGTATGTATGTGTATATAATAATAATAATAATAATAATAATAATAATAATAATACATTTAATTTAAAGACGCCTTTCTTGGCACTCAAGGACGCCGCACAGGGAATTCATGAATTAAGAACAGCAAAACAAATACTAT
>NC_048427.1:16128739-16133672 GCF_013103735.1 Etheostoma cragini | reverse complement strand
AGAGGCAACTGTTTTTTCAAGAATTTTGGAGAGGAAGGGTAGATTGGAAATAGGACGGAAGTTGTTGAAGTTGGATGGTTCGGCACCAGGTTTTTTCAAAATAGGGGTGATGGCAGCAGTTTGGAAGGATGTAGGGACGGTTCCAGTGGTAAGGGAGGAGTGGATGATAGCAGAGATGAGGGGGACCAGGGAGGGAAGACAGGCTTTAACAAGTTGGGTGGGGAGGGGATCAAGTTTACAAGTAGATGGCTTGGAATTCCGGGTGAGTTCTTTGATTTCTGAAATAGTGGGGAGACGGAAGGAGGAGAATGAGTGTGTGGATGAATGAAGGTTATCAGAGATAATGAGGTGAGGGATTGATCCAAGATGCTGGTGGATGTTCTTGATTTTTTCTGTGAAAAAGGACATGACCGAGTTGCAGAAGGAGGTAGTGTACAAATGGGGAGGGAGAGAGTCCTGGGGTTAGGTGACATTGTTAAGTAAGGAGAACAGTGACTTGGAGTTTCCTTTGTTGGCCGTGATTATATGTTGGCCGTGATATGTACTGTATGTATGTATTTATATACATACATGCAGGGCCTACATATTGTGTTTTCCAAAAAGATTTCAAAATCTAAACCCTCTTACATTTGGGTGAATATAAAACTTTCCTCAGTTAGTTTTGTTCATTATGCCAAACAATGACAAATCCATTTCAATAATTACAGTAATGTTATTTGAGCAGAGCTGCAGAGTAGGAATGTAACCTGAAACAAAGGAAGAGAGACCGTGACAAAATGAACAGAGGGTAAACCACAGTCTGGAATGATACTCATTTCACATTCAGGTATGTGTTAATGGTATGCTGTCACTGTATAGCTGGCTTGACACAACATATGTTGACCTTTGTTTTTTCGTCTACAGACACTGGGAAACAGAACCTGGCTAAGAGTCATCCTCAATCTATTTCACTTACAAACATGAATAGTAAAAAGACCAGACTTAGTTCTGCTTATTGTTTGACGATGTCCACATAAGGCATGGTCATACCATTCCCAAATCTGAACTTGTATGTTGAAATTTTCAGTTGAGCTGAATTTGAATTCATAGAAAGGAGTAACAGATATTCACAAATGTGTAGATTAATATTTGTATTAATACAATGACAGCTGCAAATGTGTACTTTACTTGAGTCCGTTTTTTGAGCACAACCACAACTGTGGGATTTCAGTCTCTTGAATCTATAACTGAGACTTTACATGTGCTCCCTCGCATCACAAAGTGGAGAATCTGCACGCCTTGACTTTTACAAACTTTTTGCACTTTTTGCGATATATAGGGTACCAAACAAATTTGTACTTGTGGATTTAGGCTGTAGAACTCTGCACGAACAGAGACAGAACCCTGTCCGGTCCATTTAATGCAGCACTGAAGCTTGATGGAATTTGCAAGCTGGCGTTAGCTAACTAGCCAGCCTGTTTCTAGATAAATGCAGTTGAATCATCTGATTAATCCAGCAGTGTTATTTGCGCTTGTACTGAGTAATAATAGTTCAATAAAAACCTCTCAAATCTTAAATAAAAAATTGTTCGCAATATTTAATTGTTGCTTTCTCACATTGTCTGCTACGGAGCAAAGGCGGACGAGATGGCCCGACTCCATGGAATACATTATGGCATCAAATGGCCTGCCATTAGATAATGGCAGAACTCAGTGAAAATAACTGTGTGCATATTCACGCTTTCATCTTCAACTGGTATCTTGGGGTGGGGGATATAGTTCATGCTGAGCTTTAGGCATGGAGTCAAAAAAAAACAAATTACCAAAATACTGCGGTGATCTATGTATTGATTTGGATCCAGTGGAGAAGGTAACGCGCCGGAACCAGAAGGCCAACCCGGTCCATCCTGGTCCAAACATGTCCTCGCAATTCCGGGGGCAACCGGCTAAAAAATACCTGTACATTTGTGTGTAGCTTTCCCTACACTGTGCGAGAGCATTATAATTTGATTTGTAGCAATTCCAGGGCGTCTGAGAGTTTTTTTGCTTTTCTTCAGCCAGTCGGCATGATTCAGCATCACGAAAGAACCACCAGGGTCATTAACATACTTATCAGCATTCACAACATGCTTAGCATTGACTATTTATGGGTAAAAATAGGTGTGTACAGGGCGGGATAAGAGGCTGATTCACGTACGCACACTCATGGTTAATCTGTGATTTATAAAGGAAACACTGCTTAAATGTTTATAAAACTGCGTATGCTTTTTTTTCTTTTTTTCACTTTTAGTACGGATCCTATACACAGTTTTACAAATGAGACCCCAGGACTGTATGATCAGGATGTTTCTTTAAGAAAAAAGGATACAGTGGATCCAATGGTGCCTTGACATCCAAGAGGACCATTGCATAGTACAGATGGGTAATTGCTTACATTTGTAATTGCTGACATTGTTGAAGGAAATGAAAATGTCTTCTTCTTTATATGATTTGGAGGAAACCATATCCTACAGTGACATTCTTGTTTCACAAGCTGTAACCTGAGTCAGCAAGGAGGTTCAGGGCATATCCCACCATGGAGGTTCCTTTCCCTTTCTTCTGACCCTAAAACTCATCTCTCTCTGATCTCCGTATGCCTTGGCAAAATCCTCAAAGCTTCCCGCTGGCACATAGCTGCTATCTCCTCTATTCCTGGAATGAAAAGGAAAAGCCTCTCACCCAGCGAGCATCCTGGAAAGCTCTGGAAATGCTCCTCCTCTTGTTTCTTGTCTTTGAAGTTCTCACTTCCTGCCTACAGCGTACGGCAGTTTGAAGACGCACAGAAGTGATACAAGACAATGTGAAAATGCTGCTCAATGGGCTCTTTCATAAACAGTATTAGGACATAAATATACAGCAAGCTTTTTACATCTCTGATGCAATGCATCCCAGTGATCAAAGAGCTCCTTCCTCCAAAGTTTTGCGGTTAGAGTTCAATGAAAAACATTGATTTAAGGATTGTGTTATTTATGGCCGTAGAAAAACATGAATATAATGTCTGTAGAGTCACCGATATATCTCCAAAGGGACCTCAGGGACATCTTAATACTTTTTAAACAGACAATTAACATTTGGGCCATTGTGTTTCATCCAGAGCTCCAGTGATATCACTTATCAGTGATAGGTCACTGATAAGTGCTTATACACAAGTTGTAGTGAACAATAGCGGTTAGCGCTACCCTCAATTACAAATACAATGCATTTCCTAAATGCTTTTCCGGTTGTGGATAACAATTAAGGAGCACTTACGATCACAAATGACAGCTTACTGTATGAAATGTTATCTCTCTAAAAACATTTCTCAGCCTGAAAAGTTGGATAAGCTGTATTTAAGAGGTACAAACAGGTATAGACTTTAGCATAATAAAAATAAGGGTGGCTTTTATTGTGTAATAGACTGACTGCTGCCAGAGCAGTGCAAAAACATGAGCATAATGTGATCCACCGGTGTTACACAACTGGTTATGGGTAGGGGACTCTTGACATGTGTTAGTCAGTTTTGTAAGGCTACCTCATCCAGGCAGAATATTTTGCTGCCATTGAGTTGGAGGTCACAGGGGAAAAAGGAGAACGGGGAAGAGGGAGGATGGAGGAGAAAAAAAAAGTTCAGTTCAAGTAGACAAAACTAATAAAAGTATGAAACAAGACACCATCACCATTATTTGGCATGCATGAAAATTTAAATATTTTTTTTTGGGACTTAGACATATACTGTTGGAGCTATTCATTATTTTGTTATACATATAATAGCTAATTTGATTTATTTAATTTCAGTTTTCCTTTAATTATGCAGCTACATAAATTTGTTTATCATTAGTATTTTATTTGGGTTAGTTTTAGTGCTTTTGTTTTGAAGGTGCCAGGCAGCCTTGGCCACCAGGTGTAGTCTACAAGTATAGGTGAACAGGTATGTGGGAGTTAGACACCGGGAGAGGGCTGATGGTTTTTTACCAGAGATAGAGACAGAGACACAGACACAGAGTTACAGAGCCTAGAGACGCCATTGATCATTCACGTGAAATGTTTGTTTGCCAAGAAAATGGATCAATAAACCTGACAGAACGCCATCTCTGCCTGGACAATCAAAGTTTTTATCTCTGCGTAAGATTCACTCCTTCGGTGCTTCAGTGGCTGTTGTAAATTGAGTTTTTAGTTTGTTTTATTCAATCGGAGGACAATTCGCCGCTACACAAGTAAAAAACCGCCCTTGAAGTGGATTTTTGTTTTTGGATTTTGTGGAGGTTTTGGATCGCTCACGAGGAAAAGACAACTATTGGAGTTTTCTGTGAATGGATGCGCATGGAGAGCCAGCGGCCTACGGACCACGCTCAAACCCACGCAACAGCATCGGTAGGTGAAAAGATTAACTCAGGATGCTGTATTGGAAAACGGCTTTACTATCTGAATTTACCAGAGGATGAGGTTGAAAGACAAAAGAAATATTTTCAAGAGAAAAGAACTTTGTTTTATGACTTTACTGAAGAGGTAAAGAGTTGGTGTGCTGAAGCTGGCCACCCATATGTGGAATTAAAGGACAATGATGTTGAACACCCTGATAACCAAAGTGTGGCTTCTGATGATATTAATCCTGAGGACAGTGCTTCAAACATTTCACGTGTGACAGACAGTCAATCCAGGCCACACTCTCAGTTATCCAGATTATCATCCACCTCATCTGCAAGAATTAAAACGGAAGCTAATAAGGCAGCACTTGAGGAGCACATGGCTGCATTAAAAAAGAAACATTCAATGGAAGCCAAAGAGGAGGAGCTAATAAGGGAAATGGAAAAATTAGCTCTGGAAACAAAACTGGCCGCAGCTAATGCAAAACTTCATGTACTGGAAATTAACTCAAAGTCTGGTTCTAAAGTGTCTGATGGAATGAACTCATATCTTGAGAAGAACAGTGCCCAAA
>NC_048427.1:16127157-16128639 GCF_013103735.1 Etheostoma cragini | reverse complement strand
TTTGTTATAGGTCTCTCCAACACACTGGTCTTAGTTTGTATGCACACAGAACGAACCAATCCCTTAGAGTCGGACTTGTTACTCAAAACTCGGCCCACATTGTTACCATCTTGTAGTCTCAGGTAAGCCACCGTACCATAACCAACTAAACTGGCATCAGAAAAATTATGAATTTGAGCTGTTACGGACGCACTGAAGTTCTGGGGTTTAATGCAACGATCCACCTTGAATTCACTTATTCTTTGGAGGTCACTCAGCCAGTCATACCATTGTTTGGAGAAGAAAGGGGGAATTTGTTCATCCCACTTTAAGTTTCTCCTACAGAGCTCCTGCAACATTAACTTGGCTGGCATGATAAAGGGGGCCAAAAACCCTAACGGATCATACAATGAGCTCACCACTGACAAAATACCTCTCCTGGTATGAGGCCGTTCCTGCAACACAGCCCTGAACCCAAACTTGTCAGATTCAGCACACCACTGCAGTCCAAGTGCTCTTTCCATAGGAAGCTGGTCCGTGTCCAAATCCAACTCTTTCATCCCTGTTGCTCGGATGTCATTTGGAATTGACATCAGCACAGAACGTCTGTTAGTCACCCATTTCTGAAGACTAAATCCACCTTTGTGACAAAGTGCAGTCAAGTCCTTTACAATACGAATGGCATCTACCTCTGAAGCTGTTGACTTTAGGCAGTCATCCACGTAAAAGTTATGGGTGATTGTGATGATCACTTCAGGAGGAAAATCAAATGCATTGTCCTCTGCAGTTCTCCTCAAGGCATAATTTGCACAACTTGGGGATGACACAGCTCCAAACAAATGAACTCTCATTCGGTATTCCATTGGTTCCTTGTCAGTGTTGCCATTGGGCCACCAAAGAAAGCGCAAGAAGTTCTTATGTTTATCAGGCACTCTTACCTGATGAAACATGGCACTGATGTCAGCCATAACTGCAACAGGTTCTTTCCTGAATCGAATAAGGACCCCAATAAGAGAGTTGGTGAGATCTGGGCCCTGTAAAAGCTGGCAGTTCAGTGACGTTCCTTTATATGTGGCACCACAGTCAAACACAACTCTTAGCTTTCCTTTGGTGGGGTGATGTACTCTGTGATGGGGAATGTACCACACTTTTCCATCATCTTGTTCCAACTGATCAGTGGGTATTATTTCAGCATAGTCTTGAGCCAACATATCACTGAGAAATGAGGTGTATTCATCCTTATACTTGACATTTCTTCCAAATTTCCTCTTCAGGCCTTGAAGCCTCTGCTCTGCAACACAGCAATTGTTTGGTAGGACAGGGTCTTTAGCTCGGAAAGGTAAGTCAATGAAATAATGTCCAGCTATAAGTTCTGTTGTTCTACTCACAGTTTGCATGAACTTGATTTCCTCTCTTGACATTTCTAACTGCTCCTCAGACGTTCTTTCATTAAAATCGTGATTGTATTGCTTGATGAGCATGTCTTCCAGATGTTCCACAGAA
>NC_048427.1:16121706-16127057 GCF_013103735.1 Etheostoma cragini | reverse complement strand
TCCTTCGGTGCTTCAGTGGCTGTTGTAAATTGAGTTTTTAGTTTGTCTTATTCAATCGGAGGACAATTCGCCGCTACATATACATTTTAAGCATTTAAAGAAGTGCATTCTTTTCAAATTTGAGGAGAACTGATATGGTACATATGATGCAAAATGCCAGACTTGTGCACCTGTAGAATACGACGTGAGAACTTGAAGAACAAAAATCTGAACTTGTATGTTGAAAATTTCAATTGATCTGCATTTGAAGTCACGGAGTGGAATTACAAATAATCACAAATGTCTAGATTGATATTTGCATTAATACAATGACATTTGCAAAAGTGCACTTTTACTTAGCTAACTAACCAGCCAGCCTGCTTCTGATGAATGGAGGAGAGAAAAATGTTCAGTTCCAGTAGACAAAACTAATACAAGTATGAAACAAGATACCAACACTTAATTTGTCTTCTTTTCTGTCTTCTCTCTCTCTGTCTTTGAGAGTGCATGTGCGTGTGTGTGTCAATCCATTTGTGACTAATAATTGTCTTCACGCACACGCACACACACACACACACACACACACACACACACACACACACACACACACACACACACACACACACACACACACACACACACACACACACACACACACACACACACACACTCTGTTCAAGGTATCAGACTTCCCTCCCACAGATGGTTGTCAAGGATAGTAACCAGTGCTGGATCGCTAGTTTTCTTCCAGTCACCATGCACAGCGGTATCTATGCTGATATCATAGCAAGTCTTGTTACAAGACACCAGCTAGATGCATGCACTGCATGTAATAATAATAATAATAATAATAATAATAATAATAATAATAATAATAATTAATTAATTAGTATGGGTCTTCTCTTAAGATAGTTAACAAAGTGCTTTACATTAAAAACAACAAAGCTAAGAAAGAGATATATTATTATAAAGAAAAATAAAAGAAAAAGAAGTAGAAATGCCTCCTATAAAAATGACTTACACAAAAATGGACATAGTAAAAAGGTACTGGTATTGATGCATAATGATGTTGTCATGACAGCAAGCAGGTGTAACAGTAAGAAGTAATCCAAAGAAGGGAATCTTTTAACTCCCTTATACAATATACTGTCTACCTCTGTCTTTCCTTTGAGCACTTGAGAATCCCTCTTTTTAAAACTCATTGGACCTTAGTGCCTGCAGTTACGTGCACGCGCAAATGTACACACACCAAATGCTGGTGCATGGACACATACGAGTCCAAAAACACTTTGTTGCAGAGTCATTCTTCTTATCCTTTCATTGTTTACACAGACTCTGTTAATAGCTGCAGAACCAGCGAGTTCCTGGCCTGTGAAGTCATACGGACATTGAGAATACAGGCCCCTATAGGCTCATCACCAACAACTAATATCACACACAGTTTGAGTTGGGGATTTGACTTCCTCACTCTTTTATGCTTTTGTGTGTTTGATAAAGCCGGGCAAGAAAAGAATAGAGGGAAAGCACAGTGAGGCAGTGTGTAGAAAACAAATGTCAACAGTGCCTTCCACATGTTGTAAGTAGTCCAATGGTCTTAGATAAATATGTAAAATCATCTTTACTCAAGCCCCAAGACTAGAGATGGAGGTTTTAATTCACTCACATTCAAACCCGCTCCCCTTGCGCTATTGCAGCCAAAAGCCATTATGGTTAGATGAATATGTGCTGATTAAACAACCCACCCAACCCCTGACACCCCCACCCTGCAACAAGACATATTTGTCCATCATAAAATGCTGCATTATTAACCCATCCCCTGTAGCTTTCCTGACACTGTATATTTATCTTGGCCTTTGCCGAGCATGCAATGAAAACAAAAAATAAACCACTGCGGTGGATCAGGCGGCGAGACAGAATGGAGAATGCGTCCTCGGGTATGTTTGATATGCTACAAACGGTTTGTTTTGAGTTGCAAGATTGAAGCGGGGGAGTGAAGCGCTGGAATAAAATGATATCAGATAGACTTGACGGATTCCTTACCAGCCAGGTTAGCCACCTTTTTTGGAGTCCAACATAATTGGCCTTGTTCCCCAGATATTATATTTATGAAGAGAAGGTTAACTCAAATGGCTATTTGATTCAGTGCAGTCTCAAACACACAACACATTCTGGAATAGGAGAAAAAAACACCAATCACATTCGTCTTGGGCAGTGCTAAGCTCCGGACGCAGCTCTGGTGGCTCTTTAACATTGTGTCAGGACGGAACTTGTTTTGGTGGAACTTTTGCAGCCTGCAAAAGAAAGCACCACATACAATATTAAATTAATTAACTACTCACAAAAAACAGAATACCTTTAGATCTTTCAATTAGCTGGAAATATGTTTAAACGTTATTTGCTCTTACCAGTGTGTATCAACTAGAGACGAGCGGATAAAGCACTTTTGCCAAATACTATAATAATAAGTATTATACGAGTAATGCGAGTCAATATCTGTCCGAATTAAGTCCCCCCCCCTCTCTCTCTCTCTCTCTTATTCCGTGTCTCTCTCTTACTCACACACACACACACACACTCACACGTACCTGGTGTGGAAATAAAAACCAAAAAGAACCAAAAAAACAAAACAAATCACACTGATCATAAAAAAATTAAAAGTTAAAAAAAGAAAGTTATATTGAGAACAAAACTTTTATTCATTACATTGTACTTCATAATTGCAACCGCGTGTGTTCATTGTTGCAAAACTTGTTCTGTATATAGTTTGTTTGTTACCATGACAACACCATTGATCTGAAGCTCAATGCTGATGCTGTCATGTAAATAGTTTTCTAATCAGCAATAAATATAACAACTTCTGATCAACCCATTTCAATTGTATGCCTGTAGGCCCCGCCCAGTCCGAGTGTATATACAGATACAAATAATGCTGTACTCACTCATCCCTAGTATCAACGTGTGGCAACCCAGGGACTATGTTGTTTAATCTATTGATTTGTGTATACAGACATGTTTGTGTCACTTTTTTTCATGGTGGTGAGCACCAATTTTGAACTAATGTATTTCAATGGGAAGCATCTTTCGTGATCACAGTGGGACTATGGTAGCGAATAGTTTGAAAAGCTGAAAATCTGCATAGTGCGGGTAGTTGGGGGGGGGGGTGGATGGGTCAAACAAAACAGGACTTTCACCCTGGAGACCGAGGATCGTGTCTAGCGAGTGATAATTCATTTCCCCAATGTTCTTTTCCTAAACACAACCGTCCCGTTGTTGTCGCGCGTCTCCCACGTCCATCCATCCATCTTCATCCACTTATACGGTATCGGGTCGCGGGGGCAGCAGCTCCAGTAGGGGACCCCAAACTTCCCTTTACCGAGCCGGTCATGATCATGATCCGGCACACGTAAAAAACAAGATGAACGTGTCCTATTACACAAATAAATAGATTAAAATGACCATTAAATGAACATAACGAGACCATTTCACAAACTGCTGCGAGACCGTGTTGCATGTGTACTTCATCAACAGCAATCTCCGCCATTTGGTCCCAAAATGTCCCAGTTACATAGGAAACCCCTTAAACATATTCTCTGTAAATCTTTACAATCACTAACCGAAAGTACCACACAGGCCTGCCTGGCTACACGGTCCAAATTTTCTTAAAAACATATCCTTTTCAGCGCGTAGCTTGCTAGCTTGAAGGCTGTTTTCCGTAGCAAATGTATTTTGAGAACGGCAACACACAGAGAGTGGACCTCTTTCCTGTAAGACAATATGTCAGGCTTTATCCTGGAAATGTACTTATGTGGATCCAGACTTGATTCAATATTATATTCATGAAACGACTGTCTGCATTAAATGCAGACAGTCAGTGCAGTACATAAACTTAAATGCAGGAATTGTGAATTTTACCATGCCAGAAATATTGTTAGCACTGCCAAGTTCTACGTTGCTGATGGGACAAATGCCCTGCTATAAGCTTTAGAAAGAGAGGTTTGTCTGTATGAGGTGGGAAACTGATTATTTCACTTCTTTAGGCATGATTCCCTCCATCACATGAGCATCAAATTGAAGTAACTTTTAATTACTTGCATCACAGAAATTTATGAAATTAATAAAGAATTTGTACTTTTTGAGCAAGCACCCTTTTTCTCTAAATCTTGTCAAGTGGTTGGAAATAACTGATATATTGGTCAATGTGGATCATAAATATACCACAGTCATTTTAGAAGGAAAACTTGTTGGATGACACAGTCTTCTGTCATGATTTGAATAATGTCATTTACCCTGTAGGCCTATACATTATGCCAAAACAAATAATAATAAATAATCGGAGATAGTACACAACGCATGATCAGATAAATTAACTACAGAGCCCAGGACCTTATGGTAGAGAGGAGCTAATGTTGATCAGGCACAACGCATGATCAGATAAAGTAACTACAGAGCCCAGGACCTTATGGTAGAGAGGATAGATAGATAGATAGATAGATAGATATTTATTGATCCCAAAAAAATGGGAAATTACAGTGTTACAGCAGCACACAAAATATACATACATACATACAATATACATGAAATAATAATAATTATAATAACAAAATATAATAATAAAATATAAGAATGTAAGAACAAATATTTAAGTATATACAAGATCGGAAAAACAAAATGTGCAACTGTTTAAATATAAGTATGCTAAAAAATGTAAATGAACAAATCGTTCCGGTTGCCCTTATTGCAATATTGTGGTGTCTCAGAGTGTCATCTAGCAAGCAGGGATGAAGTGTTGAAGAGTTTTATTGTCTGTGGTAGGAATGATTTCCTGTAGCGGTCCGTGCAGCATTTAAACTGTCGGAGCCTCTTTGAGAAGCTGCTCCTCCGTTGGACCAGTGTGGGGTGGAGAGGGTGGTCAGGGTTATCCATGATAGATAACAGTTTGTTCAGTGACCTCCTCTCCACCACAGCTTCAAATGTGTCCTGTTTGCAGCCGATCACGGAGCCAGCCTTCCTGATCAGTTTGTTCAGTCTGTTTTTATCGCTGGCTCCGATGCTGCTGCCCCAGCAGATGGCGGAGGAGAACAGAGCGCTGGCCACAACAGACTGGTAGAAGATCTCCAACATCCTGCTGCACACGTTGAAAGGATCTCAGCTTCCTCAGGAAATAGAGTCTGCTCATCCCCTTCTTGTAAACAGCAGTACTGTTGACCTTCCAGTTCAGCCTGCTGTCGATGTTGACACCCAGGTATCTGTAATCCTCCACCATGTCCACGTCACTTCCCATTATGCAAAGGGAATGCGGAGGCGTTCCCTTCCTCCTGTAGTCAATCACCATCTCTCTGGTCTTATCAACGTTCAGCAGCAGGCAGTTCTTA
>NC_048427.1:16116674-16121606 GCF_013103735.1 Etheostoma cragini | reverse complement strand
GTCTTATTTCCCAGAGACCGTACATTCCCCATAATGATCGCTGGCACGGCAGGCCTGTGCGTTCTTCTTCTCTCTTTAAGTTTTATTCCTCCTCTGCAACCTCGGCGTCTTCTTCGTAGTTCCTTCGGGACTTCATGTTTGCCCCCCGGCAGCAGCACAGGTCCACACAGCGCTATCAGCTGATCGCGTGTGTAAACAATAGCCCCGCTGCCTTGAGCGTAACATGAAGTCACAAAACACGACCAAAGTAAGAACAAAACTAAAATAAAAGTTCCGTAATGTACAGGCCCCATCCTTTACACAGCTATACAACACTTAAAAACAAAAGAATAAATAAAATAAAGTGACTAACAACACACAAAACACAAATGCAATCAGGAGCTGCTGCAACAGGCGCACGACACAGCGCCATCTTGCCAGAAAAAAAAAAAAAAAAAAAAATGTTGATCAGGTAAAGCCGGCTTCAGCTGTACAATGAAGTTGCTTGATGTCACCAAATATTGTATCATTAATTCTGGCTGCACCTCAAACATAATGTCTATTGCATCTGTCCGACTTGGATTCCCCATTGTTGCTCTTTTAAAGATGTACAGCTTTTTCCTTCTATTAACGTAACTTGATGCACCAGATGGTGTGTTAACACATAACTATCTGAGAACTCGTTATTTGAATTGTTAAATGAAGAACTATTTGTCCATCTGTCAATCAGTCTCTTGCCATAGCCAGTTTTTAGTAGAGCAAAAACATATTTTCCATTGAGAAAAGCCCATAGTGCCTTTTTTTGCTCTTCTTTCACTGATTAAATTCTCTCTAGTTCCATTGTAACTGATGTTGTTGCAGCATCAACGCTAACCAGTTTAGGGGCAACCATAATTGTTTTAAACAAACAGTTTTCTCCCTATGTTATCACACACATCTAAACCACAGTTGTAGCTCCTCACAGGACGCCGATTGGCTCGGGCCACGGTGGTTTGGACACAATTGCAGAACCTGACAAGATAAACTTTCATCTGATCTTGTGATATGGCAAGAATCCAGCTGCCATGTAAGGTAACTTACAATTACTATTTTGATTTAAAAATTGTAAAATTTCAATTTTTGCCTATTGAAATTGAAATACATTGAATTTCAAAGTTCTTTGTAGTAATTCATGGCATAGCACATGCAGGTAAAGTAGTAGGGCACCGCAGAGCGTAGCAGGATGAAACATGGCATCTCAGAATGTGTAGCAGGACCATGGCAACACCTATGAGCCCGTTTGTGAAACAAAGCCATCAGGTGTGTCAACACATGATGGCTTAATTGTAGACACACCAATCAGGTTTAAGCATTATAAAAATAAAGCAGGTAAGTCTATTATTTTCTGTACTGCATTTTTACCATATCTATACCATTTTCATATCTTTGCTATATACAGTATAAATATATATATATATATTTGTTTTTTGGATATGTACAGTATGTACATACAGTATCTATGTAGTCCACCCAGTGCTGATAGTAATAACAACAAAAAAAGGAACCCTCTTAGCAAAAAGAAAAACATAGCAGTTTTTTTAGAGACTTGCTTAATTTCTTACAGTAATTGTAACCTGTACTGGATACGGTCATTTACGTCCGTTTGCTGAGCTAAAAGTGTTGTGCACGCTAATAGCATGAAAACTGATATGTTTTGTTGTGATTCTCCATGTTGACATGTTGACTGATTTGGTTATATGAGAAATCAATTCTCTTTTCCTCAGTCTGCAGCATTTGCCTTGTTTAAGGTTGGGTTAACATATTGTATATTTATTTGTGCAATTCATCTACAGTACTGTAATCACTGAGAAGTAGATTTGCTAAACATGTTTTAGGTTAGCAACAGCAGTTTGTAACTGGTTCAAACGTAATTAAGTCATTTGGGACGTGTGTTTTATAACAAAATATGCTTTTTTATAAATTACTGTATAATTGCTTAAGCAATCAAAAAAAAACTGTAACCCCCCCCCCCCCTTGGAGTCAAATTTGGGGTTTTGGGCTACACAAAGAAAATTGACTTATATGGGGGAACCAATTCTTTTGTACTATTATCTGCCGCAAACAACTTTACTCTGTACGGGCTGTTTAGGTAACAATTTTTGTACCTTCCTTTCGAAAATAACGATCATTCTATCATTGAAAACGTTGAATTTACAACTTGTATGGAGCAGCAATTACTATAATAAAAAGCAACTACTTTTTACTGGACTGAAACATTCAGAGAACTGACAAAGACTGACCAGAAATTCATCACACAACAGTTTATGAAATAACTATGTTCTATTAAAAGCTAAATAAATACGTTGGAGTATCAATCTAAATCATCCTTTTAGTTTTAGTGAAGAAAAAGGACCCATAGTCAAATGATGATTGATTGAGACCCCTCTCTCTTGTCACCAGTGGTCAATAAAGTAACCATTGGTCCAAACTCACCATGCATTTTTCTACTCTGTCCCAATGGGAACCTTTGAGGGAATGAGTAGCATTTTGCTTGCTCTATCCACAGTCACAGTTTCCCTGTTGTTCCGGGATTCAAACTGGCAACCTCCTGGTCACAAAACAAACTTTCCAACATGCCATTGCCTCATGTTTTCATTTGGTGGCTGATGCACACACACAAGGATTACTTAAGTGTATGTGTGTGTGTTTGCTCTCTGGTTTTCCTCCCCCTTCAGAGCCTCTGGTTCTTGTAAGATAATGGTACCCAGGAATCTCAATTATCTTAAGGAAACAACAGCAAAGGACATTTCACCTGTAAACACGTTCCCCCAATCAGACTTAGTATGCAAAGTCTCCAAATAAGGATACAAGAAAATAGTTTACACTTGTATGCTAACATGGATCTTGAAACTGCTACATCTCATGCAAAACTATAAACCCCAATCATGCTTATAAACACAGTCCAATTCTTTATATCCATTTCACTATATCTGATACGGATTAATTCGCTTGATATGATGAAATATCTTGTGACAGGGCGCATGGCGGCTGTGTTAACTCGTTGTTAACGTTGTATGTGTTAACTCCCCAGTTACTCTAGCCATTCTCCATTTCCTCACAGTGGTCCCATAGCTTTCTTGTGCGGACATTTTAACATGCTAACATTTCTTAGTTGCAATAACAACATGTCATTCAGTTCTCAGTCAACAGGTATTTGTTTATTTAATTTCAAAAGGTAATGCAGTCATTCATACAAGCATATGTGTCATCTTACCGTTGCCGTCTGGTGCAAGTTGTAAAAAGGAGTTTGCTGTTGACTCCGGGGCTTTTAAAGACGGGCGGACTTCCGGGGTTACCGGAAGCGACCCAGGATTCATTGATACATTATAAATATCTTAAACCTTTGTAACCTGTAGTGAGGGTAAGCGGGTTTTGTTCTATTTATATTTATATGTGTGTCTAATTACGTAGACCAGTGTTTTGGCTGTTTTTAAAGCCTTCTGAATACTTCCCGCCTTAGCCGCCCCTGTAGTGTTAGAGTGAATGGTTTGATCCAATTCAGGGGTGCACTGTCTATTTGAGAGGGAGGCTTCAGTTACTCAAGAGTGGCTGAAAGTAGACAGCTGTAAGTCTGGAGAAAGCCAAGTGAATTGTAGCTGAAAAGCAATTTGTAAACAGCTGTATTTAGTTTGTTATTTTACTTTTGTCGTTTTGACTCTTAAGTGTATTTCTTTTCTGGTTTTGAAAGTATTAGATTTTTATTATTCTTTTCGATATTTTGTCCATTTTGTATTTTTGCCTTATGGCCTTACTTTGGGACAAACAAAACATCCCACCTTAATTCAAAATCTCAAATGCTGATTCATCCTTCCTGGTCCTCACCAGTCAGCGGCTACTGGCAACATCTACCTACAACATTTGGTGGCGGTGGTGGGATAACCAGTGTCCAAGCAGCACTGCGTGAGACCTGGTGGATGAGCGGTATGGAGCGGCAGCAACCACTAGGGAAGGTTCCGTTTTGGGGTGCCAGACCCAAGTCTGCGGTGTCATCCCGGCCGCCCTCTCCTGGCAAGGATGAGATGGCCGATCGCCAGAAGAAAGTGGTGAGAAAGATGGTGGAGTCACAGCGGCGTCAGCAGGACCAGATGGAAGAGGAGGCACTTCGTTAAGAGTGGAGATGGAAAGGAGTGGAGCACCAGTTCCAGCAACTGCAGCAGCTGGTGAGAGACGAGTTGACAGCAACGCCGGCAATGGGACCTACGTTCACTGGCCAGCAGCAGAGAGACTCTCTCAATTATCATCCCTCAGCAGCCTCTGTTCCACTCCACAACCTACTCTTTTGTGATGTTCCTACTCCTCAGCCACAGCCGGAACAATCAGCTCCCGGCAAAGCCAAACTCACTCAACTCCACAACTCTAGGCATGTCTGCAACTCTACATCTACAGCAGGGTTGGAAACCCCCAAGGATGTCCCCCTATGAAGAGGATGAAGATATTGAGAACTATTTAACGACTTTTGAAAGACTTGCAGCTGCAAGTCAGGGTCCCCCTGAGATGTGGGCATTGAACAGAGATGGGAAGTAACGAAGTACAAATACTTCGTTACTGTACTCAAGTAGATTTTTCTGATATTTTTACTTTACCTTACTATTTATTTTTGTGGCGACTTTTTACTTCTACTCCTTACATTTTAACCCAAATATCGGTACTTTCTACTCCTTACATTTTACAAAATTGGCTTGTTACTTTCGTTTTGTACAAGAGGTTGTTATGTCGGAAAATAGCGCGGACACGCGCCACACACCGCGAGCGGGTGCGCGCGCCACACGGAGAAAAAAGTGAGAGAAATGAAAAGGAGACTCTGTCCGGAGGATAATCAGCTGAGATTGTGTGTGCGCCTCTTTGAGAACTGTAAGTCGTATAACTCATGTTGTCAGTTCACTGTTCATTTAGGCCTGTTTTTGGTCTATAGTT
>NC_048427.1:16113273-16116574 GCF_013103735.1 Etheostoma cragini | reverse complement strand
AACATTTGAGTGCTCCAGGTAGCTTTGCATAAAAAATTTGCAAGGCTACTTTTACTTTTATACTTTAAGTAAATTTCCGAGCATGTACTTTGTTACTTGAGTAAAGAAGTTTAATCAGTACTTCCACTTTTACCGGAGTATTTTTTAACACAAGTATCTGTACTTCTACTTAAATACGGAAAGAGAGTACTTTTGCCATCTCTGGCATTGAACCTCGTGCCTTTGTTATGAGGTGAGGCTAGAACTGCCTACGTAGCCATGAGTTTTACCGACAGTCAAGATTACATGAAAGTGAAGCAAACCATTCTTGACAAGTTTAACATCAGTACTGAGACTTACCACTAACGTTTCCGGTCCAAGACCATCATGGAGGGAGAAACGGCGAAAGAATTACAAGCCCGGTTGAGAAACTTGATGGGGAAGTGGGGGGGTCTAGAGTCGCTGACCAAGGAGGAGGCGTGTGAGCAAATCGTGTTGGATCAGTTCCTGGGCATGCTGCACCCCAATCTTCTGGTGTGGGTGAAAAAGCGCACCCCTGCTGCTTCAGCGCAAGCTGCAGATCTGGTGGAGACCTTCATGGCCGCCAGGCGAACAGGTAGAGGAAATCATCTGGGTCTTCAACAGCAGGATGTGAGAAAGACTGACTCAGCAGCCAACGAGAGCCGGAGAGGACATTTACTGGTAAGTCTGTGGGTGGTAGTGGTCGTGTGTTCAAGCCCTCCTGTGTCCCAAGAAAACCCAGTATTGGTCCCATCGCAGTGTTAGCACCCAGGGTAATAGTATGTCATGATTGTGGCCCGCCCGGTCACATTAGGCCCAATTGCAGAGTGAAGCAAATGTTGTGTGCCATAATATGTTATGTTCCTGGACATAGTAAGCACCTACCTGTTACCTCTGACGTTACAGTCCCTGTAAAGATACAAGGAAAGACAGGCAGTAGTCTGTCTTTCGTTTGTAAGTCTTGTTTGAATTCTGATTATCAGTCAGTGGAACAAGTGAGAGTCCGCAGTATTCATGGTGAGGAGTCCGAACACCAGACCAGCGAGGTTCTGGTGGAGATTAATGGCCAGAAGTACTTATTAACTGTATGGATTTTGGATAAATGCCCTTATCCGGTTATTTAAGGTCAAGATGTCCCCATACTTTCATAACTTTTACAGAGTGTTAACACAGTTGGAGCTTTTGTAACTACTAGAGCACAAGCTAGAAACACTGCAGACCCTGATGTTTGGTCTGAGTTGCCATTTGAGAATTGCCCTGGCAAACCAAGAAAAACTAGAGCGGAAACGCAAAGAGCTAAGGTGACGGGTACTGTGATGCAGGAAGATCTACCCTCCCCACCTTTAGAGGGCACTGAAGTTTTTTGTGCGGACTTCCTGAAGCTTCAACAGACAGACCCCACTCTTGGCACTTGCTTTTCCTCTGTAAGGACTCCTGATAAGACTAGCAATGTCCTGAGGGAGGGTGACACATGTTTTGTTGTCAATAATGAGAAACTGTACAGAGTGAGCCCAGTATGAGCTGTTGGTTGTTCCTGAGGCTCTCAGGGCCAAGGTGTTGCACTTAGGTCATAGTATCCGATGGTCAGGTCACCTAGGAAGGGAGAAGACAGAGCAGAGAATCCTGCAAAGATCCTATCGGCCAGGTTTCAGCAAAGACATAGCAGAGTACTGCAGGTCTCGTCCAGAGTGTCAATTAACTGCTTGTTCCAAGAGAGGCTTAAAAGCTCCCCTCATCAGTCTCCCCATTATGGATATACCTTTTAGCCGCATTGCAATGGATGTAGTTGGTCCCTTAGAGAGAAGTCGGACAGGTCCCGGCTACATTTTAGTAATTTGTGATTATGCAACACGTTACCTAGAGGTTTCCGCCCTCAGAAACACTAAGGCTAGACAGGTAGCTAATAGCTTGCTACAGCTTTTTTCTCGGGTAGGGCTCCCGAAAGAAGTCTTAACCGATCAGGGAACTAACTTCATTAGCAAGACTATGAAGCAGGTATACTCCCTGTTAGGGATCCGGGGCATTAAAACATCACCCTACCACCCGCAGACCGACGGCATGGTTGAGAGATTCAATCAAACCCTGAAGTTGCTGCGGCGGAAGTTTGTGTCAGAGTCAGGTGCTGACTGGGACCAGTGGCTTCCTTACCTCATGTTTGCATACAGAGAAGTCCCGCAGGCATCCATTGGGTTCTGTGATATGACCGGCTGGCCTGCATTATCTTCCGGGCAGAGCGCCTCTTCAACCCCTCTACCTAGTAGGACACAGCCGTGGACAGCTTCAAAAGGGAAAATAAGCAACAAAATGGCCCCCCAACAACCTGGTGTGCAACTAGATAACAGATTTGCTCCTCTGCTGCAAGACGCTGGACAGTCATCTGATGACCGGGACTGCGTCTCATCACCACACAGCAGGGTAAGGACTGAGAGCAATTCAAAAAGTAAAAAGCTAACAACTGGGCCTCAAACCCTGATTGTGGGTGACTCTGCTGTAAAAGATTTAAAAAACAGTAAAAACACCAAAATACTCTGTTTTCCCAAAGACATAGTGTCTGACTTTACCCAAAAAATCCCAGCTATCATAGCAGAACACCCAACTGTGAAGAACATTATTCTGCATATAGGGTCAAATGATGTTGTAAAGCAACAGTCTAAATTGCAGAAACTGGACTTTAAGGAACTGCTGGACACCGTCAGCTCTCTAAACGCAGATGTGTTTATCAGTGGGCCTATACCGTCAGCCAGAAGAGGAGATGAGAGATTCAGCCGACTGTTGGCACTAAACAAATGGCTTTCAACTGAATGTACCGTCCACTCTCTGCAGTTCATTGACAATTTAAACATTTTCTGGGAGCGCAGACATCTTTTTAAAGCAGATAGACTTTCCCTTAACAAGCCAGGAGTAAAGCTGTTCACCTCTAATCTGCTTTACTTTCTGCGCTACACATCTGCCAAGGACACGAGACAAGACGAATCAAAACAAAAGGAAGACACAACAAAGTGTGGCAGTGATCCACCACAGCCCCCACCTGAGCAAAGATTTGACCCTGGGACACCTCAGAGCAGAGATACAAAACCTCAACTCCTCTTTTCACCCGTCCAGCACCCCTCTAACACTCTTACCAACCCCGAATCCTTTGAGGAGCCATCGCTGTCTCCAGATGCTGGAACCAAATTAACACCCCTTCCTTCCCCCATCTCTCAACCCCTGGCAAAAATAAAATGCCGGGTTCAACCCCGGTTAATAGTAAAACGCCGGGCTCCTCTGCCAGGAGGTAAACAAACTCTTTCCACTCAGACTG
>NC_048427.1:16111543-16113173 GCF_013103735.1 Etheostoma cragini | reverse complement strand
TTTATGATGTTCAACAACCAGAACATGGATCTGATGTGAACCAAGCAAGCAACAATAACAGCCAGAATGACATTATAAATATGCAACGACAGAATGACATCACTGCACTTTTGGTTCAGCAAAATTTGGCAACTTCTCTGCCAGGCAGAAGTATTCCTGTGTTTGATGGTGACCCTCTTGAGTTTCAATCCTTTATTCGTGCTTTTGAAAATGGTGTGGAATTTAAAACCAGCAACTTTAGTGACTGTTTGCACTACCTGGAGCAGTACACTAGGGGTCAGCCAAGAGACCTTGTGAAGAGTTGTCAGCATTTACCTTCTGGTCAAGGATACCAAAAAGCTAAAGCCCTTCTTGCTGAACATTTTGGGAATGATAACAAAGTTGCTTGTGCCTACATGAACAAAATCCTTCAATGGGCTCCCATTAAAGTAGAAGATGTTAACGCACTGCAATCATTTTCTCTTTTTCTACGAGGTTGCTCCAATTTAACACAGCACATCAGCTATATGAAGGAGTTGAACATGCCATCTTACCTTAGAAGCATTGTAATGAAATTTCCCTATTAATTAAGGGAAAAATGGAGAAATGTTGCATGTGATCTACAGGAGCGAAGTGGATGCAGAGCTATGTTTGGTGACCTTGTGACCTTTGTGGAAAAACAAGTTAAAATCGCCTCTGACCCACTGTTTGGAAATATTCAGGATTCACAACTTACTACCTACACCAAAGCTTCTGATGCTAGGGGACCTAAGCTAAGGAGCCGGGGTAGCACCTTTGCCACCAGTGTCACTGCAGTAAAAGAAGGAAATGAAGTCTACAAGGACAACAAGCTCAAGTCTTCTTCTACTGAAAGCAACTTTAGATGCTGTTTATTTTGTCAGGAAAACAGTCACTCACTGGATAAATGCTCACGCTTCAAGATGAAGATTCAACGGGACAAGATAAGTTTCATAAAGGAAAATGGAATTTGTTTTGGTTGCCTAAAGCCTGGTCACATAAGCAAAGACTGCAGGAGTCGTTTGGATTGTAGTGTGTGTCACCAGAAGCATCCATCAGTCCTTCATATTGAGGAAAAGGATACAAGTAAGTCCTTTAAAGAATCCAAAGCTGTGAGTCCTCCACTAAGAGAGTCACCTGGACCGTCAAAGACATGTGGTCACATAGGGGCCGGTGATGAGGATAATACTGTTTTCTCCATTGTTGCAGTTCAGGTTAAAGGCCAGAAGAGTAATAAAGTGATGCATACATATGCATTTTTGGATCTAGGGAGTTCAGGTACATTCTGTACAGTCAGTTTGGCAAAGAGACTGGGCTTGGGAGGTAAACCAGCTAACATTGTATTAAGAACAATGGGGCAAAAGAAGATTGTGAGCACCACTGTACTGACTGGTTTGGAAGTTTCTGGTATGGACACAGATGATTTCATGGAGTTGTCTCATGTCCTAACTCAAAAGACTATGCCAGTTTCAAGGTTGAATATTCCACAACAGGAGGATGTTGCAAAATGGTCCTACCTAAGGAAGATAAAACTTCCTGATGTGGATGCAGATGTTGATTTGCTCATTGGGACTGATGCAGCAAAAGTGATGGAACCTTGGGAGGTGATTAACAGCCAAGGAGAAGGACCCTA
>NC_048427.1:16106022-16111443 GCF_013103735.1 Etheostoma cragini | reverse complement strand
GATGAGGCAGGGACGGAGATAAGAGAGGAATAGGAGGAGAGGAACAGAGAAAGAGCGTTGACGAGGGACTAGGGGCAGATACAGAAAGAGAGAGCCAGAGAGAGACGGGGAGATGGGGAGAGACAGAGAGAGAGAGACAGACCCGGAGAGAGAGACAGAGGGACACAGAGCGAGAGACAAAGATATAGACAGAGAGGGAAACAGAGAACAAGAGACAGAGAGAGAGACAGAGACACAGAGAGAGTGAGAGAGACACAGAGAGAAAGGGCGAGATACACATAAACAAACAGAGGGAGAGAAAGGGACAAAGAGAACAAGACAGACACAGGGAACAAAAGAGATAAAGCGACGGAGACGCGGCGAGGAAAGACACCAACGAGGGATTAGAGGAGCGGGACAGAGAAAGGGAGCAGATAATCAAGAGGGGAAAAGGAACAGCGCAGCATAGAGCGAAGGGCAAAAAACACACAGGACACCCACACAAACAAAGAGGAACGAAGGAAGCCAGAGGGACAGAGCGAGGTGAACACAGAAAGACCAGGTGAACGGAGAGGGAGGCAAAGAGACAGATAACGGAATCGAAAGAGAGCGAGACAGGCAAAGGACTGAGAGAGGAACGTGGAGGGTCAGACAACCAAACAAAGGGAAAGAGAAAAACGCAGGGAGGTAGGGGCAGGGAGTGAAACACGGAAAGAGATAACAAGGGAGCGGGACAGACAGGGACCAAAGGCAACCAAAGCAGAGAGGGAAAATACAACAACAATGAGACCAGGCAACCAGAAGGAAGACGGACCGGGGGATACAAAGAGGAGACAGGCAGACAGACAGGGAGCAAAAAAGAGACAGAGCAAGAATGAGCAGAATGAGACGTGACTAGACCAAAGAGAGGGACAAGACTAAGGGACAAGATGAAGGAGGTACTAACACAGGGACAGAAAAAAAAACGAGACAGGTGGGGGACAGAGAGCAGAGTGCAATCAGAGAAGCTAGAAGAATGATGATGGTTTAGCTACAACACAAAAGGTTACAAAAAAAACAAAACAAAAAGGCAAAACATCAAGAATTGGCTGACAGCAAACACTGTAAAGAACGACAGGATCTTAAGACCTAACAACTCATGTAGATGCATATGTAAACATACAGGATCCCGGTTATATGTATACATATATATACACACACACACACACACACACATACAGTAACAATGTAATTGCTAGAGTTTTAGAGCCTGTACTGGGCATACAAACAGATAAATGAAGAGAGCATGATACACATACATACACACGTTTACCATTATCTCTCCCTAACAACACGCATAAACCAACCAACCAACAGAAGGCTCTCTGGATTTGGAAGCTAACAACTACGCTAGACTTAAAAGAAGAAGAACAACAGACATTCACATACCTGAAACAACTTTCATGGTCTCATAGGTTCTCACCATACAAAGCAGGGGAGACACTGACCCGGGGAAAAAGAGAGACAAGCAGAAAAAGGAAGATATATACAGAGACACAGGGAGTATGGGTGACTAACGACCACTGGGACCGGAGATAGACCAAGGAAAGGGCATTAAGAGGCGCAAGGGGATGTACAAGGGTGCCCACGAGAGGGCGCACTAGGGACCCAAGAGCGGGTATTCCGGGATTCTCCACGAGAGGGCGCCAGACGTAGCCCACGGAAAAGCCCGCTAGAGGGCGCGCGAGGAGCACGAGGAACACAAGGAAGCCTACAAAGAGGGACGCAAAGAAGCCCACGGGAGGGCGCACGGAAAAGCCCGCTAGAGGGCGCACGAGGAGCACAAGGAAGCCTACAGAGAGGGACGCGAAGAAGCCCACGGGAGGGCGCACGGAAAAGCCCAGCAGAGGGCGCACGAGGAGCACGAGGAATACAAGAAAGCCTACAGAGAGGCACACGAGGGATACGAGAAAGCCCACGGGGGGGCGTACTAGAGATCTCACTGGGGGACAGGCTAGACTCGGAACAAACAGGTGGGACAGACGTGGTCATAGACGGGACGGACAGCATGGAGAAAGGCGGGTCGGGTTCGGGGACAGTTTTGGGTGGGACGGACGGAGACGGCAAGACTACAGACGGATCGGTGGTGGCAGCAACTTTGGACGGGGGGGACGCAGGGACAGGGAGGAAGACGGGGACAGGAATGGTGACAGGGACAGAGACAGTGACCGGGACAGGGACAAAGACTGGAACAGAGACAAACACAGGGACTGGGACAAGCATGGGGACAGACGCAGGCACAGGAACAAGCACTGGGACAGAGACACGAACAGGCACAGAGACCGGGACAGGAACAGACACAGTGACGGGGACAAACACAGAGACAGGGACAGACACAAGACCAGGGAGACAGGGAGAAGCAAAAACTGGGGGAACAGGGGTTCCTGCGGACCTGGGACTAAGGTCAGGACCGGAGGAAGCCAGGGGACTGAGTCCCAGGGGACCCCTAGAGCCGAGACCAGGAGGACCCTGGGAGCCAATGCCCAGAGAGGGCAGAGGCCCAGACACCGGCTGGGGGTCGGGGGCGCCAACTGCCGACCGAGGGCCACAAAGGTTGGCCGTCGGCCGGGGACCAGGACCACCGAGCGCCAGCCGGGGTTCAGTGACGCTGAGTACCTGGCCAAGTTCAGAGGAGTAAGTCGGCCTAGAGTCCAAGGCGCCGGTCAGCGGCGGCTGGGGATCCGCCTCAACGGCGGGAGCCGGCGGCTGGGGATCCGCCTCAACGGCGGGAGCCGGCGGCTGGGGATCCGCCTCAACGGCGGGAGCCAGAGGCTGGGGTTCCGCCTCAACGGCGGCAGTTGTCGGCTGGGGGTCCGCCTCAACGGCGGCAGCCGTCAGCTGGGGGTCCGCCTCAACGGCGGCAGTCGTCAGCTGGGGGTCCGCGGCAGTCGTCAGCTGGAGCTCCGCGGCGGCGGCAGTCAGCGGCTGGGGCTCCCCGGCGGCGGCAGTCGGCGACTGGGGCTCCGCGGCGGCGGCAGTCGGCAGCTGGGTCGGAGGATGTGGGTCCGGCACGGGGGGCACCGGCTCGCTGGCGGGGATCAAGGTGGCCTGCAGGCTGGCTTCCAGCTGGTAGAGTTCGCGAAGCACAGCTTTTACGCCTGGGGCCTGGAGAACCCCAGGTTTACCCGTGATGACTTTCCTGGCCAGCGCGCAAATGGTGAGTCGGCGTCCCACATCCGTAGTACTGCACAGTTCTCTGGTGAACCGGGTGAGGGCGTACTCCATCCGGTCCAGTTCCTCTGTGCCGGGGTTGACCTCCGCTGGGTCCATTATTGGCTGCGTCATTCTGTTACGGGACATGACAGGAGGAGGACCCAAAAGCAGAGGCAGGGCAGGCGGGTAGAACTCAAAAACATGTTTATTACGGTCCACGGAAAAATACAAAGGAAAGACAAAGTCCCAAAAAACAGGTAATCCAAGGAACAACAACAAAAAACCAAAACAAAAAAACAGAGCAGGGCTGGTTCCAGGGGAATACACACAGAGAATAAAAAAACAAACGGACGGAACGGGAAAACTCCGGCAACGTAGACACATGTAGCACAACGGGCTTGTGGACAAAACTAATGACGCAGCACTAGACAACGGGAACACAGAGGTTAAATACAAGAGGTAACGAGGTAATGGGGAACAGGTGACACATCAGGTGAATCATATCAGGGCGGGGCAGGACAATCAGACAAACCAAGTGAAGTTAGAAAAGACAAGACAAGACAAGACAGGAAGCCGACTACCAAAATAAAGCAGAAGCATAACAAACACACACAGGGAAACATAAGACAGAATCTATGACACCAGACTAGGGAGAAAACCAGGACGAAAACACAGGGAAGGCCAGACGGGAAAATAACCCCAAACAAAAACCCCAACCCACAACAGGACCAGTTTTTCCAAGTCCTGTTGACACATTAGTCCTTTAACCCTTGATATGTTCTTTAGGTGATAGTATGCTGACTTTGTAATTGTCTTAATGTGGCTGTTAAAGTTCAGGTCTGAGTCCATGACTACACCAAGATTTCTGGCTTTGTCTGTTGTTTTTAACATTGTTGTTTGAAGCTGAGCGCAGACTTTTAATCGTTCCTCTTTTTTTCCAAAAACAACTACCTCAGTTTTTCCTTCATTTAATTTCAGAAAGTTCTGGCACATCCAGTCGTTAATTTGTTTGATGCAGTTAGTCAGTTTTTGTATTTAACTATAGTCCCCTGGCGGTAAGGTTATGTAAATTTGTGTGTCATCTGCATAACTATGGTAACTTATTTTGTTTTTCTCCATAATCTGAGCCAGTGGAAGCATGTAGATGTTAAACAGAAAAGGCCCCAGAATGGAGCCTTGCGGAACTCCGTACGTCATATTTGTATGCTCAGATGCATAATTACCTATTGACACAAAGTAATCCCTATTCTTTAGGTAGGATTCAAACCAGTTTAGTACTAAGCCAGAAAGTCCTACCCAGTTTTCCAATCGGTCTAGTAATATGTCATGGTCGACCGTGTCAAATGCAGGAGTGAGATCAAGTAATACTAAGATTGAAATTTTGCCATTATCTGTGTTAAGGTGGATGTCATTAAAGACTTTGACAAGAGCCGTTTCAGTGCTGTGGTGTGGTCGGAAACCCGACTGAAAGGTATCAAAACTGTTGCTTAGTGACAAGAAATGGTTGAGTTGTTGAAAGACTACTTTTTCAATGATTTTACTTAAAAACGGAAGGTTTGATATTGGCCTATAGTTGCTCATTAGTGACTTGTCTAGGTTGTTCTTTTTTAAAAGTGTCTTGATTACTGCAGTTTTCAGGGCCTGTGGAAAGATACCTGAAAGAAGAGATGTGTTCACAATCTGTAGAAGATCAGAAGTCAAACAATTGGAAACATTTTTGAAAAGTCCCGTTGGTAGAATATCAAGGCAACAGGTCGAGGTTTTCAGATGTTGAATAATGTCCTCCAGGTTTGTATGGTTGATCGTGTGAAATTCTGTCATATTGAAACTAGTTTTGCTTGAACACTGTGACAACACATCCTGAACTTGATATGGAGGCACTGACTGTTTGTCTAATCTTCTGAATTTTGTCTTTGAAGAAGGAGGCAAAGTCATTGCAGGCCTTGGTAGATAAAAGTTCAGATGCTACAGGTACTGGAGGGTTTGTTAATCTATCAACAGTAGCCAACAAAGCACGTGAATTATTATTGTTTCTAGAGATAATATCAGAGAAGAAGGACCTTCTTGCATTCCTCAGTTCCAAATTATAAATGCAAAGTCTCTCTTTATAGGTGTTATAATGGACCAGGAGATTTGTTTTTCGCCACCTTCGTTCAAATTTCCTACACTCTATTTTTTCTGTTCTCACCAGTAGGACATTTCTCCATGGAGATCTTTTCTTACCAGAGACAACTTTGACCTTAGTGGGAG
>NC_048427.1:16101219-16105922 GCF_013103735.1 Etheostoma cragini | reverse complement strand
AACGCTTCTTGTAGCCAGCCAAGAGTCTTTCAGTTCTTGTTTGAGGTATCTTTGCCCATTCTTCCTTCCAAAAGTCTTTCAGTTCATTGAGATTTCTGGTCACGCACTGCTCTTTTAAGGTCTATCCACAGATTTTCAATTATGTTGAGCTCAGGAGATTGTGAAGGCCATGGAAAAACCTTCAGTTTACGCCTCTTGATGTAATCCACCGTGGATTTTGAGGTGTGTTTAAGATGCTTGCTTTTCTCACAATCCTGCGAGCTGTTTTGTCTGATATTTTTCTTGGTCTTCCAGATCTTGCTTTAACTTCCACTGTTCCTGATAACTGCCATTTCTTGATTACATTCCGAACAGAGGATATTGGCACCTGAAAAGGCTTTGCTATTTTCTTATAGCCTTCTCCTGCTAGCTGCTGAGTGTCAACTATTTTCAGTTTTCTAGACAACTGCTCAGAAGAACCCATGGTGCTGGTTCTTGGGACAAGGTCAGATGACTCTGGGCCTTAAAAACCTTAATATTGACATCATCTGGTCTTTCCAGACAATGATTGAGAACAATTCATGACACTGTCAGGTCTCAGCTTTCCAAAGGGGGCGGTGCATGCTAGAAACTCTACAGGGTGCCCAAACTTTTGCAGATGGCATTTATTTGTTTTATTTTATTTTAAAAAGTGTAAATGACGGAAATAAAATCTAACTTTTTGTGACATATTATACAAATGTCTAATCTTTCATTTAATGCCTTTTGGAGATTTTTCAATCTTTTCTTGGCTTCTTTATGCAAATTAATACAGATTTTTCCCTGGGGTGCCTAAACTTTCAAACCCCACTGTGTGTAACGAATGTTTAGCTGGTTAGGCAAGTTTTTAAGTTCGATTATTTCCTATCCATGGGTGTCATTGAAAATTTTATGTAAAGCCACATTGGTATGACATTTTTTTGGATGAGTTATCTGCTCTAAAGCTGACTCAAATCTCAAATGTCAGAATCATACAACAGCCCAAAGCGGTCCCTGCTATATTATGTTTTGGAAATTATGCACTTTGTTGTTATTGGCATAACATGTTTCTTTACCCTTCATCATCCATGGAGGTGCTTTAAAGATGTACAGTTACTTAACAGTAGTGTGCATTTGTAACATGTAATGTAGTTTGTCGGTGTGAGTACTCTATACTTCTAAAATTACATTTTACAAGAACATTTTCTTTTTAATACACCTCATTTATGAGGCAGCTGTTTATTTTGTTTGGGGGTTTTCAATTGAAATTGATCACCAAGGATTACCTAACGCAGCAGTATAATAGACTCAACACAACCTTAATTAGCTAAAGTAATATGTTGCTTACACATTAACCTAATTCAACATTTTATAAGGGATATATATACTATATATATATATATATATATATATATATATGTACTTTTGAAGCTTAAAAAAATATCTAAAAGCAAATTCATTTGAAATTATGATTATATTATATTATATCATGTCAATTCATGGGTCATCAACATTGTCCTGCAGTTGCATACCTAAACTGTGGAACATTTCTATTAGGTGAGTCCATAGCTCTATATGTGTAATAGAGACTTTTGCAGCATAAATCCGTACATTTGTCCTCAAGTTTTTATTCAACCATTGTCTCCTTTAAAGGGGTTGTTTTTGGGAGTTTGTTCTTATTCGAAGCAAATCCAAGGGTGTTGCATGCTGTACGGATTGTAAAGCCTCTTGAGATAAATTTGTGATGCTGGGCTACGTAAATAAAATTGACCTGATCTCTGCTCTTGGTCAGTGGTTCCCCCATTTAATAGATAAAGCTTTGTTGTAGGTAGATGTTGCCAGTAGCCGCTGACTGGTGAGGACCAGGAAGGATGAATCAACATTTGAGATTTTGAATTAAAATGGGGTGTTTTAATAATCCCAAAGTAAGGCCATAAGGCAAAAATACAAACTGGACAAAATATCAAAAATAAAAATCAAATACTTTCAAAACCAGGAAAGAAATAGACTTAAGATCAAAAAGACAAAAGTAAAATAACAAACTAAATACAGCTGTTTACAAATTGCCTTTCAGCTACAATTTACTTGGCTCTCTCCAGACTTACGTCTGTCCACTTTCAGCCCCTCTCGAGTAACTGCAGCCTCAGCTCAAATAGCGCACCCCTGAAATGGATCAAATCATTCACTCTAACACTAAAGGGGTGGCTTAGGCGGGAAGTATTCAGAAGGTTTTAAAAAACAGCCAAAACACTGGTCTACTTAATTAGACACAGAAAAATGAATAGAACAAAACCTTATTACCCTCACTACAGGTTAAAAAAAGTTTTAAGATATTTATAATGTATCAATGAATCCTGGGTCGCTTCCGGAAACCCCGGAAGTCCTCCCTTCTTTAAAAGCCCCGGTGTCAACAGCAAACTCCCTTTTACAACTTGCACCAGACGGCACCGGTAATCTGACACATATGCTCGTATGAATGACTGTATTACCTTTGATATTAAATAAACAGATACCTGGTTGACTGAGAACTGAATGTCATGTGGTTTGTAACTACGAAATGTTAGTGAAATATATGGTTTTAAACAGATTGACGGAGTAGTGTATTTAGCATTACCATGTATATCACCCTAGTTTGGATGTTAAAATGTGCGCACAAGAAAGCTACGGGACCACTGTGAGGAAACGGAGAATGGCTAGAGTAACTGGTGCCGACAAGGTAATACTTGTTGTCAAACTAAGTGTCAAACGCCCACTTGATGGCAAGACACTCCTTCTCAATGGTGGAGTACCGCGTCTTGTGGGGAAACAGTTTGCGACTCACAAACTGTATGGGACATGCTGCAGTCCAGACCACCCTGTTAGGACTGGTCTTGCGCGTGAGGGTCGACAGGGGAGCAGCACGGCTGGAAAAGTCAGGGATAAAGCATCGATACCAGCCAACCAACCCCAGGAAAGATCTAACATCTAGGTCAGATGTTGGTGAGCCTTGGAGCTCAACTGGTCCAGCTTCTCTCGCATCTTTAGGACATAACTCACAATGTTAGTTGGTTGATGAGGAGCACCCTCCCAACTCTCTCAAAGGATTTCAAGTGGGCCTCTCACCTCTCGTCCAAACAGGAGTTCGAAAGGGCAAGGCAAGGCAAGGCAGCTTTATTTGTATAGCACATTTCAGCAACAGGGCAATTCAAAGTGCTTTACACAAAATCATTAAAACAGATAAAACACAAGTACAAACAGTTAAAAGTCATAAGCATTAAAAATCAATAAGACACATGAATAGACAGATAAAAACAAAATAGAAACATTAGGACACATAAAAAACAAGAATAAAAGTTACAGTGCAGCATAAGAAAGAAATGAGCATTCATTTAAAGAAAGGCAGCATCAAAAAGGAAGGTCTTCAGCCTTGATTTAAAAGAACTGAGAGTAGCAGCGGATCTACAGGTTTCTGGGAGTTTATTCCAGATATGAGGAGCATAGAAACTGAAAGCTGCTTCACCATGTTTAGTTCTGATTCTGGGGACAGTAAGTAGACCTGTCCCAGATGACCTGAGAAGTCTGGGGGGGTCATAGTGTAGTAGCAGATCAGAAATGTATTTTGGACCTAAACCGTTAAGGGATTTATAAACTAGCAAGATTACTTTAAAATCAATTCTTTGAGACACAGGAAGCCAGTGTAAAGACTTCAGAACTGGAGTGATGTGATCCAGTCTCTTGGTCTTTGTGAGGACTCGAGCAGCAGCGTTCTGAATCAGCTGCAGCTGTCTGATTGATTTTTTAGGGAGACCTGTAAAGACCCCGTTACAGTAGTCAAGTCTACTGAAGATGAAAGCATGGACCTGTTACGGGACATGACAGGAGGAGGACCCAAAAGCAGAGGCAGGGCAGGCGGGTAGAACTCAAAAACGTGTTTATTACGGTCCACGGAAAAATACAAAGGAAAGACAAAGTCCCAAAAAACAGGTAATCCAAGGAACAACAACAAAAAACAAAAACAAAAAAACAGAGCAGGGCTGGTTCCAGGGGAATACACACAGTGAATATAAAAACAAACGGACGGAACGGGAAAACTCCGGGAACGTAGACACATGTAGCACAACGGGCTCGTGGACAAAACTAATGACGCAGCACTAGACAACGGGAACACAGAGGTTAAATACAAGAGGTAACAAGGTAATGGGGAACAGGTGACACATCAGGTGAATTATATCAGGGCGGGGCAGGACAATCAGACAAACCAAGTGAAGTTAGAAAAGACAAGACAAGACAAGACAGGAAGCCAACTACCAAAATAAAGCAGAAGCATAACAAACACACACAGGGAAACATAAGACAGAATCTATGACACCAGACTAGGGAGAAAACCAGGACGAAAACACAGGGAAGGCCAGACGGGAAAATAACCCCAAACAAAAACCCCAACCCACAACAGAACCCCCCCCCAAAGACAGATACCAGATGTCAAAAACCCCAAACAAAGACCCAAAAGAGAACAAAAAACAACCCAGCAAGGGCGAAAGACACCGGAAAAGAGGGGGCCAAGGGACGGAAAAAACCAGGGGACAGAAGGAAACCCGGAGCACGGGGGACAAGGGCATAGGGGGGCACGGACAAAGGAAGCCAGAACTGGGAACAAGGAAGAGGCATAACAGGGGAACGAAGGGGAAACAGGAGCAGGACCGAAGAGGAAGGAGCGAGGGAGCGAG
>NC_048427.1:16096714-16101119 GCF_013103735.1 Etheostoma cragini | reverse complement strand
ATATCGCTTGTCTTTAGCAGTCTGTGCCATATTTAAATGCAAAGTTTACAAATTATTATTAGAAAATTGCTTGGTGTTGTTTAAACTACACCACTCTTCTTTAACTGGTTACCCATTCCTTCCAACTCCACCTTGGCCATGAACGTAATGGTTCTAAAGAAAAAAATACAATAACATAACTAGCACTTTGTAATTTATTTCAAGTTAATCTACTTCTATGTGATTCTTGCCATTCTAAGCTTGTACTTTAATGCTTGAAGGCCTTTATTGGAAGTCACTTTGGATAAAAGCGCCAGCTAAATTTTATATAATGTCTTATACAGTTTCATCAAAAGTTCTTCCCTGACCACAGTTAATGGTCGGCCTCCTGTCTGGTTGAAAATAAGTAGACTTGACCATCTTTTTTATAATGTTCGCAATTTCTGCCATTGCTGTGGGGGGTCTCGCAAAAGACAGGTTAAAAAAAGAATCATCAGATTTGACATGGCAGAGGCTGAGATGTCTCGACTATAGCTGAAAAAAGAGCTTCAACAATGGAGATTGTAAGCTTGAATGTAACAGACATTAATTTATAGGTACAAATTCCGCACTTTAGCTTTAAAACATATTTAATGAAAATACATCTTTTTCTTGTACAAAAAATATGCTTCTTAGTCCTTTTAAAGTCATCAGCAATTGGCTACGGCATGCAACACAAAATGAGAAGGGAACATATTTACCAAACCAGATGGAAGTGTTATTTAATGCCCACCTGCTACACCATCCTGGCAATGCTAAGTCTTCCTAAATAAAGGAAAATAATGTTTTCTCACTTGATGGATAAAAAACATCTTTAAAAAAGCTATATGGTGCCAGAAATCGAAATTTGAGTCCAAGTAAAAAAAAAGCTGAGTCCTTCATTTTTTGTTGGAAATATCACTAATAGGCTTTGTGGAGGAGTTAATATGAACAACGCTTACAAGTAGGCATAAATAGACGGTGAAAGGTATAATTTTGTATCCAGTATTGGATGATGGTATAATTATGTATTTTATTATATATTATATAATAATATTATATATTATTTTATGTAATAGTTAGGGCCCGAGCGCCGACAGGCGGCGAAGGCCCTATTTGAACTGAAGGAATTATTCTTTCTTTCTTTCTTATTATTTTCCGGCAAATGAATTGCCTTTTTGGAGGACTTATCATATTCAAAAACTCACCAAATTTGGCGGTAGCATCAAGCCTGGTGAAAATTTACGTATTTTAATAGTTTCGGGAATGGGCGCACAAAAATGGCTCGCTAGCGCCACCTACAATATTACGAAAATTCAGCCCCTGCACTACGTTTATCCTAGACTCACGAAACTTGGTACACATATGTAGCATGGCAGGGCGGACATAAAACTCCATTGTAGCCCCCCCCTAAACCCAACAGGAAGTCCACCATTTTGTTTTGAATGTGCGAAATTAGTGCGATTTTGCCCATTTCCACATAATAATAATAATAATAATACATTTTATTTAAAGACGCCTTTCTTGGCACTCAAGGACGCCGCACAGGGAATTCATAAATTAACAACAGCAAAACAAATACTATACAACAGCAAAACAAATACTATACAACAGCAAAACAAATACTATACAGCAAAACCAAAACCAAAACTATACAACAGCAAAACAAATACTATACAACGGGTATATGTCGTACTTTAACGAACTCCTCCTAGAGCTTTCGTCCGATCAGCTTCAAACTTGGTGTGTGTCATCTTAACATGTTAACGATGAAAAGTTATTAAAAGAAAAACTTTTCGTCGTAGGGCGTGGCCGTGGCGGGGCGGCCATTTTTTGCGATTCACCACTGAAACAGGAAGTGGGTGTAACTTGAGCGTACTGTGACAACTTGAAATCCCCAGTTGCATCAGCTGTTTAAAAAAGGAAGCGGAGCCGGCCCTTTAACATTGATTGTTTTGATTATTTTCCGGTGCGCGACAGCAAGGAGAGAGAGGACTTCTGGGGACTGAGTGGACAGAGTAGAGAGTCGGGAAAAACAGTACGCAGAGTCGGAGGAGCTACAGCTCAGTGCGCAGCAATACAAGTAAAGGTCGTTTTAATTCCTTAAACACGTTGTCTAAACCGCTACAGAGGGCTCCGCTAAACTTCTGAACAGTCACTCTGGCTAAAACTCCGGATCCAATTCTCAGCTGTTCACTGAGACCCCGCTAAAACCAGGACTGGATTATGGACTGACTGACAGGACTAATTGACTGACTGATTAGATTAAAAGTATGTGAGTGTCCATTTTACTTTCCATGAGGTGTTGTTATTTACGGTTGTATTTACGGTTGGACTAGGACTAACAAGCTGCCTTGATATCAAATAATCTATGTTTCTGTTCTACTCCACAAACGAACTAAGTTAAAAGAAAACCTTTGCAGGACATTGCACTTATTATGTGGGACTTTTGTTTGAGTGTTTTGCTTAATTGTTTCTGTTTAAATATATGAACATTTGATTGCATTCTTGAATTGTTAGGTGTTTTGCTGGGTTTATTATTTCGTTTGTTTAGGGTGAACATTTTTATATGTGCACGCTTGTGAGGTTAATGTCTTTATCCTAGGTATAAAACACAAACATACAACTGTAGACTAAGACTATCTTCAAACGTCAGGAGAGAGACCTGGCTGGCACCCCTTAAAAAAAAACAAAAAAACAAACAAAAAAAGGGATAAAGACAAACTGTCACAGAAAAATGGCACCCCAGATGGGACCTGACATTTTTTTGTTTATGGGAAAAGTAATAAAATCACATTGACTGTAACTGAAAAAGGAAAAAAAACAAAACATTAAGGGACATACAACTGATCTACAATGGATACCAGTAGGGACCTTGAACATTTTCTAAGAGGAGAAGAGGAGCAACCAATAAACCAAGAGGTCTCAGGAATGAACCTTGGAAGGACAGGGTATTTTCTTTTGGACATGGATATTTGTGGAGCATCTGAGATTTGCGATCCACTGATACTCCTGCCACAGGAAAAACCGGTAATGGAAAGAACCGGGCGGATTGGAAGTCCACTGTCTGCAGCTGAGCACCAGTGCCACATGGAGGCGCTAGAGAGCTGCTTGGAGAAAAAGTCAGAGAACATTGCCACAATGCATAAGGCCCACTGGATTCCGAGCTGAGGCCCCAGTTCTGTTCACCGGATGAACCATCCTACCAAAAAATGGCCCAAATAAGCTGATATGCAAAAATTGGTATCAGAAACCCTACAGAAGGCAAAGAGACGACAGAAAGTCAATTATGACCGATACAGAAGAGAGCAAACTTTTGTGGATAAGGACAGGGTTTGGTTGAAATCTCACCCGTATTCCAAATTGGAAAAGTCATTTTCAGCCAAACTTGCACCACGGTGGAAAGGACCTTATTGCGTCACTAGATCAGTTGGTCCACTGACCTTTGAGGTGGTTTGGGAAGACAATGGTGAAGATCTGCGTGTTGTTAACGTGGCCCAATTAAAGCCATGTTACCCTACTGCGGAACAGGTGGATGCACTGCAGCGTAAACAAATAATGGACATATTGGAAGAGGAAAGTGATGAGGAGGACTTCCCAGGTTTTCCTAGTGATTGAAAATGTTGGGACACTGTTCCTAGAAAATGAAGCCTTCCTACTTTGCGGCTTTTTTCAGGGGGGAAGGAGTGTGACAACTTGAAATCCCCAGTTGCATCAGCTGTTTAAAAAAGGAAGCGGAGCCGGCCCTTTAACATTGATTGTTTTGATTATTTTCCGGTGCGCGACAGCAAGGAGAGAGAGGACTTCTGGGGACTGAGTGGACAGAGTAGAGAGTCGGGAAAAACAGTACGCAGAGTCGGAGGAGCTACAGCTCAGTGCGCAGCAATACAAGTAAAGGTTGTTTTAATTCCTTAAACACGTTGTCTAAACGGCTACAGAGGGCTCCGCTAAACTTCTGAACAGTCACTCTGGCTACAACTCCGGATCCAATTCTCAGCTGTTCACTGAGACCCCGCTAAAACCAGGACTGGATTATCGACTGACTGACAGGACTAATTGACTGACTGATTAGATTAAAAGTCTGTAAGTGTCCATTTTACTTTCCATGAGGTGTTGTTATTTACGGTTGTATTTACGGTTGGACTAGGACTAACAAGCTGCCTTGATATCAAATAATCTATGTTTCTGTTCTACTCCACAAACGAACTAAGTTAAAAGAAAACCAGAAGTGGAGTTTTTTGTTGGACTTTTGTGTATTTTTCTTTTGGGATCATTGGACATTGCACTTATTATGTGGGACTTTTGTTTGAGTGTTTTGCTTAATTGTTTCTGCACGCTTGTGAGGTTAATGTCTTTATCCTAGGTATAAAACACAAACATACAACTGTAGACTAAGACTATCTTCAAA
>NC_048427.1:16093268-16096614 GCF_013103735.1 Etheostoma cragini | reverse complement strand
CCGCTATTGGCTCAAAGTCATAGCGCCCCCTAGTGGCAACAGGAAGTAGGCCTAAAAGACAAGGTGCTATACTTTAACAAACTCCTCATAGAGATTTCATCCGATCAACTTCAAACTTGGTCTGTGTCATCTCAAGATGTTGAAGATTAAAAGTTATTAAAAGACTAATTTTTTGTCATACGGTGTGGGCGTGGCATGGCGGCCATGTTGAGTGTTTAGCAATGAAGAATTAAGTGACTGTAACTACAGTGTACGTTGTTGTATCTGCTTGAAGTTTCCCACAAACAGCAAGGGTCCAGGCCTGAGGAAACGTACAGGCCAATATAGACTTTTGGAGATAGCGCCACCATCTGGCAGAAGAAATATGCCTTATATGACAAACATCATCCGATTTACATGAAACTTAGAATGTGTGGACAACATGTGATACTGAGGCGGCCTCTATATTATGACCACGCCCACGCACTCAGGCCACGCCCACTTTCATAACATTTGAACCGTTTAAAGGTACAGTCTTGTGTGAGGTATCGATGAACTCGGCAGAGAGTTCCATTTTCATTGGTGATGTTTGACCCGCCCCCCTATGGTGCGCCACGCCCCCTTTCATGGATAATGAGCTGTTTGACGTACAGGCTTGTGTGAGGTGTCAATGAACTCAGCAGAGACTTCCTTTTTTATTGGTGATGTTTGACCCGCCCCCTTATGATGCGGCCACGCCCCCTTTCACAGATAATGACCTGTATAACGCATGGGCTTGTGTGAGGTATCAATGAACTCAGCAGCCACTTCCTTTTTTATTGGTGATGTTTGAAACACCCCCCCTATGATGCGGCCACGCCCCCTTTCACAGACAGTGACTTGTATGACGTATAGGCTCGTTTAAGGTATCAATGAACTCAGCAGAGACTTCCTTTTTTATTAGTGATGTTTGACCCGCCCCACTATGAAGCGGCCACGCCCCCTTTCACGGATAATGACTTGTATGTGGTATAGGCTTGTGTGAGGTATCAATGAACTCAGCAGGGAGTTCACTTTTCATTGGCGATGATTTTCAGCGTGTGAGTGACGCGCAAATGCGCGGTCGCAAGGAGAGGCGTCCGCCGGTAACCCCGACTGGCGCAGGTTAGCGAGGGCCCTCCATCGCTGCTTGCAGCTTTAATTTTGATTGGTATGCTGCAAAAAAAAGTCACTGATGTAGTTATGCCATCAAAGAAACAAATCTGCCTACACATACACATAAAAGATGGAGGCCAAAAGTAGCAACCAATTAATTAAATAAAGTTTACAGATTTTAATTTATGCTTTCCTAAGTATATTTAAAAACAGTGAGAAAAATTAGCGTAAGAAAGTGTGTACAAATGAAAAAGTAGTAATAATTTAAGGCAAATCTCTCAATATCTTGCTCCTTCTCTTTTTCCCCTCTGGTTGCCTCCCTCTCTCTGTTCACTGCCATCATAAACAGCGCTAATGCTATAAGAGTAGCCCTCAAGCTTGCCTGCAGGGTCTGTCACCACGGCAACCGGACCAAACACACAGCCCTGACAAAACCACTAATATATAGCAGAGAACGCTTCTCAGCTGCTGGCTCTATTGCACACGCATTAGGACACGCACACACACACACACACACACGCGCGCCACACACACACACACACGCACACACACACACACACACACACACACACACACACACACCGGCCAGTTAACCAGACAATAGAGAGACACAGGGCAAGTGACTAAATTAAATGCTGGCATGCTGTCTGTTAGACAGAGAGACAGAAAGCGAGGGGAAACATCTGCAGTTTAACAAATGTACATGCACACACGCTGTGTGTACACATCATGTTCCAAAACTTGTTTGAGAGAAGGCGCCCGTGCAATTTTTTTCTTGAGTCCATATTTGCATTTGTTTTTGTGTGTGTGTGTGTGTGTGTGTGTGTCCATGTGGTTCCATTTAACCCTTTCCTTTGAGTGTGACACCATTTAACCTGTGGGCCGCTGCAGTGAGACTCCAGTTCACACCACATTTCCTGTTCGCTCAGCTGCATCTGGATGCAAATGCAGACACACATTCCCACACGCACGCACACACACACACACACACACACACACACACACACATCTATATATACACACATTAATCAGTGTTATTACCCTTGACTCCGCTGCATCTGGAGATGCAAATGAAAACACGATCAGCATGCCACTAACACACTCACATTTGCACGCACACACACTAATCTAACAAAAAAAGTCAGTAACTATCATTGGTTTTCTCCAAAGGTTTGTTATATTGTATTACTTGAGCATACCAATCATTAGGGAGAGATGATGAATGGGTTTGCTTTAGTTTTGAAAATGGTTTCTAAATGAGACCACATTTAAACATGTATTGAACATTGAACATGGTAAACTGCAGTTGGCAAGAAATATATTGGAAAACTAAACCCCATCAATGGAAATGCAACAAAAACTGCTTCTCAGCTCTACCATTTAATGTAACAAACTGTTGATGTGACTTAAGTTAGTCACCACAGAAGTCTGTCTCAATACCAATATGATCATATAGTAGTAGTTCAGACCTAGCGGCACCTTTACACTCTATTTTAAGATGGTTATTGCATTTTTTTTTCACCCTACAAAACTTTCACCAACATGAAAAAAAACACATTCTCTGTCGCATCTTGTTTTTGAGTGTGTGTGTGTGTGTGTGTGTGTGTGTGTGTGTGTGTGTATGTGTTTCATCACCTAACACCTCTGACAGTTAGTAGGAGGCCAGGTGTTTGAGCTGTCAGTGTGTATGTGTAGCATCCGTCACCCCCTGTTCAAGGTGTTTTCATACATCATGTTTTCACCCAAGCCCATCCTCCCTCGATTGCTCCTCTGTTCCACTCTCTGTCCTGAATTGACAGGTGCAGGCAGAAAAGTATTTCACAAGATGGTTCCTTGTGACAAGCTGTCATGTTTGTTGATGCATCACTGACTTCACTGATGTCCTGGTTGTTGTAGTTAGTTGTCATGGTTGAGTTAAAGTAGTCAGCTTTGGCTGGCATTTAAACAAGATGTACAGTGTGGGTTATGAGTTTTCTAAAACACGTTTTTCATCAACAGGTTGCTGATGTGATTTGGCAAACTTTCTGGGAGACACTTGTACAGGCTGAAGATGTGTTTAAACTGGACCCTATTTTACCATGTTTTTGTGTCTTGTAATTGATGGGAACAACAATCTTTGAAATTAGTCCATTATTAAGCTATACCAAGATACAATAAAAAGCCTTCAATTTACATCCACTAAAAGGGTTGTTTTTTTGTGTGTGAGTCAGTCACGGGGGGGGGGGGGGGGGGG
>NC_048427.1:16090844-16093223 GCF_013103735.1 Etheostoma cragini | reverse complement strand
GGGTGTGACTGAGCAGCCCCAACCGCTGCAGAGAGCCGACATTAAAGGGAAAATCATTACAGCGTACATCGATGTTAACGTGTGTACAGGTTGGCAGGATGGTCTGACATGTAGTGCACCGTCTTTCGCTGTACGTTTTGTTGGTAAATGTGGGATGTTTGAGTCACGTATAGTATCTCACTCCCGCTTGTCATTGGCTCTGAGTCACATACTGATACAAATTCTGGCACGTGGAACTGCTGGGATTGATTTAAATCGCGGGAAACTCCGGGTATTGGTCAAATTTCTGAAAATGTTGCGGCTCTCCAACATGAATAGTTTGTTTAGTGGCCTTTCGGCATGACTGACAATGCCCATTGATACCAGTTTAAACAGTCTTGGAGATGGAGACAGACAGAGTCACAGCTCGTAAAGTTGTACTTTTTGAGTCTGTTTGGCACATCGGTTATTACCACTGAGATGGCCCTAATGCTTGACTGGGAAAACTAATTGGGACAATGCATATGGAGAGACAAGGGGGAAGAAAAGAAGGAATAGATCGATGGAGGGATGTGTTGTGCAGAGTATGGGAAAGAGGACGATGGCTAGATGTAAGAGAGAGAAAAGTTAACAAACCAGTGAATACAATCGATCTAAAAGTTATTGTGACATTTCATTCAACACCACAAATGTCAACTGCATGGCGGTGACAGAGGAAATCACCAAAGTAATTAGGATTCTTTTTCTGGGGACCATGAATGCCTGTACCAAATTTCCATGCAGTAGTTTTTGAGATCACAGTAGTGGGCCAATCGACATTGCCATCCAACAAGTCACTCCTGCAGCATGGCTTAAGACAGAGTGATGCAAGTTAAAATAAATGAATAGACTGTAATAAAAATTAAAACGACATATTGCATCAGATTATACGCACTTCTTTTCTTAATTATTCTATATCCCTGAAATTATCACCACATGGTTGGCGTCCTTCAGTCTCTGCTCTGGTGCTGGCCTGGTTCTTTTGTAGGATGTCTGTTTTTTTTGTTATCACTGTGTGATATGAAGGGCATTCCAACAACATGCTGTAATCTGCTGCTGGTTTAGAGAAGCAGAAGGATTCAAAGCGTGGAACCTCATCATCATGTGAAATGTTTGCTTGTTAAATCAGTGAGAAGATGCAGATGCAGATTTGTTTAAGTCAGTGCAAACTACGGTGAAGATGCATCTACTCGCGTTTCAAATGTTGAAGTTTCAATGAGAAAAAGTCAAGAAAGTAGATCAGGTTTTGATGGTTTGAATACCAGACTTGATGGGAAAACTTGTTGGTACTTTGGCTTTACATCGTCCAATGATTTTGGTGTTCTTTTTGTACTCTTTTTCCATGCATGATGATTTGTTGATGTTAGTCTAAGAATTAAGTAAGACATTAGGCAGGTTAACTCATAGAGCTTGAAAAAAATAACAGATTTGCTCGGAATTAACTACCACCCCCTCTGCATATCCAACTGGTTTTATGTCCTTCATTAACTTCAAGTATGAAAAAAAAATCCCGGACGGAAACTGCATTTGAAGAATCAAATCTTTCGACACCCTTAACAACCACACCAGAAACATTTCAAGTGCAATTCTTGTTGAAGTCAGCCATAATTCTGTTATTACTGCGATGAAGTATTTTGGCGGATTGCTTCATTAAGAAAACAACTTGGAGTTATATGAAGCTCTTAAAGGAAAAAGAATGAGAACTTTTCTGAATGCCCTCCAGGAAAGTCCCTTCGATTAAGCTACTGAGAAAATGCCCCCCCCAATATCGGTCTGTGTGATTACTGTCTATGTAGAGCAGAATAAATAAGCATCTCAACACTCATCTGTGTGCTTAGGGCCACCGTTTCCTGCAAAGAAAATGTAATTCCTAAAATTCCTACAATGGAATAAAAGGATGTTTGGCTTTGGAATATGGTGTTGAGTGATCTTGACACGTGCTTCCTATAGAAGGAAACAAATCAAACACTATATAATTCCAAAGTCAAACAACAGGTTTGTGAACAGGGGAGAGAGAGAGAGAATCAACCAGAAAACTTTATGAGTCTCTAGACTTTAGTGTAAAACTGAATACTCAACACAGTCTGACTCTCATCGAAGACCAACATTTGGTCAGGTGCAAATTCCAATTTAATTGTTAGGGGCAGGGAAAGATTGTGGTTGGGATTAAACATGTTTATAATTTAAGTAACAATGACACACGGGACAAAAAGGGAGATCGAACCCCTATCTCATGGGTGAAAGTCCTGTGATGTTTGACCCATTCACCACCCCAACCTGCCTACTTACAGTTTTTCTCAATTGTTTACACACAAATTTTGGTACTTGAGACACAATGACCACAACGTGTAACTAAGTCAC
>NC_048427.1:16088542-16090744 GCF_013103735.1 Etheostoma cragini | reverse complement strand
GCAATTGTTTGATATAGCAAGACAAGTCAAAGGTTTTGACAGTGTAGCTTAAGTTTGGTGATTTGTGTTTAAGGTTTTAGGAAAGCGAGAGAAATTTTTCATAAATGTGTTTTAGCAACTCAGAAATACTGTAATTCAACAAACATAATGAAGTCAAGACAAATAAAAAGCTTAGTCAAGACAACTTCCAAATGCACATTAGCCCTACTAAATAATGTTGTTGAACTGATGTAAATTGGAGTTGACTCCACACAATCATTAGTCCATGTAATCCATAATTAGAAGTTGGCTCCACTAAATTGAAAGTTGTGTTTACAAACAAACCTTAGTTGGCTGAACATGTCATCAGTTAAGTGAACTTCCAACTGTTAGTTGAGAGAACTGATTGTCTCTTTGTTGCAACTTAATATCTAATTTCCAAACAACTTAGAATTCTAAGGCAACCAGGTTACACATATGTTTAAGTTGAGTCAACAAATATTTTTTTACAGTGTACCTTAAAGAACTACTCACACCACAAACCTCCCCACGTAACCCCCAGTCCGTAAACAAAGGACATTTTCAACACCCCCAGTACCAATCTCCGCACCATGGGGGATCAGGCTTTCTGCTCAGCCGTTTTGCGCCTATGGGATTCCCTCCCAGACCACCTGAGGGCTCAACAAACCACTGACTAATTCAAGAAGGGCAGCAAAAAAAAACTTTTTTAGGCAAGCTTATCTCGTAAATCTTTAATGTGTTGTTGTTTATCTTTATTTCTTTGCTTTGCTTCTGTTTTTACCCTGTTTTTATTCTCCTGTAGCAATTTGGGCTTGTTTTTCTTCAATGAAGAGTGCTTTACAAATAGAATGTATCATTATTATTATTATTTGATATTAAAAATGTTTATTATAGCAACTATAAACTACTCATTGTCAACAATGTAATGGAGCTATCACTTTTGTATTCACCTAATAAGCCAATAAAACATACTTGGTGGTATGTGCGTACATATCGGCCCATGAGATCAGAGGTAAAGAGAAAAATTGCTGTTTGATGCAGAGCAATGAGGGTGATAGAGTGGTGAAAATGAGTCATGCTGGTTTCCCCCTCCGTCATCCTGTCATTTCAATTTCATTTGAAACCTAAACACGGTCCCGAAACAGTCCAGACATTCATTAACACACAAGTTAATACATTTCTAATTATAGTCTACGCCCACTGTATGGACAGCACAAGACACAGGCAGTCAAGCAGCAGCCATTGTAATTCTTCTTTTTAATTTTACTTTTCTGCATCTGTAAAGTTTCAATAGATATTGGTTTCTGACGGCAGAGACTGACACCCTTGTTACTGAATTAAAGTTGCTATTGAACAGTGTGTTTTTTAGCTGATATTTATTATCTTAAAATTTAACATGCTTATGCCAAAGTATCATATTATTTTCAGTTTCTGACTACTCAGAGTTTCTTGGCAGGACAGAAGATCCTCTGAAACTGCATTATACCCTTACAGGCCATATTCCCCTTTGGTGTTGAAAATAATAAGAATTATTAAAACGTATAATAGTCTTGTAAGCTTGTTTAGAATTGTGAAGAAACTGTCACATCACAATCAATTTAATTAGTGCTTCCCATGGGCAAAATTAAATGTCACATCATGCAGTCAGCAAAGCACATAAATGGTATAAAGAGTGGTAGCGAGTAGTATAAAAGACAGAAAATTGGCTTACAGTTTTTCTCGATTGTTTACCCACATTTTCTGAAAGAATGCCTCATATTCTCAGAACACTACACACAAATCAAAAAACACACACACAATTGTCAAAACCCCTCATTTCTCCTGCAAAATTAAACTTTACATTCAAAGCAACGTTATTTCTTCTCAAAATGGTATTTTGTTTTCAAATGACACACACAAACCATCATATGAAAAGACATTCATAAGAACCAGTTGAACACTGATGTGCTCAATGTAAAACACTACGATGAATGGAAACCACTTCTTCTCCATTCACTAGAATGACTTAGGCCTTTTTTGTTCAGTGTTACACTACAGACAGTACAGTCATAAGTGTGTTGTAAAATATTTGAGAATATTGTTTTTATACTCAGAAAACACAAATACACAGTAACAAATATATTGTATTTGTCCCACTAAAACAATGTACACAGTGTAGATCCCATTTCCAACCAACACAAAGTTGCACATACACTACATACA
>NC_048427.1:16077990-16088442 GCF_013103735.1 Etheostoma cragini | reverse complement strand
GTTGCTGCTTTCACTGAAAAGATGTTTTGTGGAAACGATGGGATGTAGAGTGCTTGCTTGAGCCTCGTTTTCACTCGTCGGCCCTTGCTGTCCAGCATGCAGAGTTCGGTGCCTCCCTTCATTTTTGCCATCCCGCTCACCTTTGTTCCGTCTGCCAGCTCAATGACGTGGTCCTCGGGTGTGAAACTCTCGTCGACTGTTTTGAATTTTGTGGCGTCATTGATCATGTGTGTTGTAGCGCCGCAGTCGACCATGAGACCCTTCTTATTCCCTCTTTGTGTGGAACAGTCACTCAGCTTGAAGAAACAGAAAGATGTAGGCTCTGCCTCCGTCTCTCCGTCGGCTTTCTTCGCATGGTCACGGCCTCGTCCTCGACTGCGCCCTCTTCCACGCGGTAGAGCGTCCCATTTCCGCTCCTCTTTTCTCGCCTGGGATTCATCAGGACATGTCCTGGCCATGTGTCCCTTTTTACCGCACGTGTAACATTCGACCTCAGCCAGGTCCATTTTCTTTACTCTTCCTCTTCCACGCAACCTCGTTGCCCCGCTAGTTTTCATCACATTGTCTTCTTCTACATTCACGTCACTCCGCCCATATTTTTCAGTACTTTCATAACTTCGCAGTTTTGTTTTAAACTCGCTGAATGTTACAACATCATTTGTCTGGGTGACGTGCACGACGAACGGCTTGTATGAATCTGGTAGCCCCTTTACTACCATGGCTATTTCAAGTCCATCACTAATACGTTCATCTGCTCTTCTCAATGACGTGAATATAGTCTCTGCTCGAATAATATAGTCAGTTACCGTTTCATTGCTAGCCTTATGGAGCGAGGAAAGTTCACAACACAAACTCACAACACAGGGTTTGTCCTTTCCCGTATAGTGCTCCCGGAGAATCTCCAGTGCTCTTCTTCCATCGCGTTTGGCATCTCTCATTATCAATGACAAACTCTTGTTGTCCAGACATTGCACTAACTCTGCATATGCCTCTCCGTTCTTTGCCTCGTCTTCCGCAAGAGCCACTTCGTCTTCCTAATCTATCTGCGGGTCCTCCAGTATAACCTCTCTGAGGCCACGCAACTCCATGTGCACGAGGAACCTTGTTTCCCAGAGTTCGTAATTTTTCTCATCTCCGTCGAATAAGAGTCTGAACCACCTTTGGCCTGCATGACTGGGCCCATAACCTGTTGCGCTAGACATTCTTGCAGCAGTCTCTCGATAAAACAGTCACCAAAGTGGTTAGTTAGCACTCCTAGCATCTATATGGACGGTAGAAAAATGACAGACAGCCATTGTCTTTCTGCTCCGGGAACTGACTGTTTATTTTTCGCACATGCTCTCAATAGCACGCAGACACACGTTATAACTCGTCATCACGTAAGCACGTCAACATGACTTTGTTACCCCCATTGTCAAATATGCTTAACAGGAACGTTAAGTGGAATTCATTCATAATTTTGCCAAGGGGAAATAGATAGATACAAAATAATATAGGGCCAAGTACTGATCCTTGCAGCTCACCAAAACTTACATTGGCAAGCTTAGAGTTGCTATTGTTTTAGTCCACACATTGGGATCTATTTGACAGGTAGGAATAGCAGCATGATAAAGCTGACACCTGTATCCCAATGTGCATCTCTAAGCAAATCATCAATATTGTGTGGTCTGTTGTGTCAAACACGGCACTTAGATCAACAAGCAGTAACAGGGAAATTTGGCCAGAGTCTGCTGTTAACAATAGGTTGTTTGTCACTCTGGTCAGAGCTGTTGAGGTAGAATGACAGGAACAAAAACCAGACTGAAATTTCTCAAATACTATTCTGGGATAGAAGGGTTATGAGTTGGTCGGCAACAGCTCTTTGTTGCCAGACGTTCATCAGGATATTTGATAATTTAATGCAGCTCTGTGTCATCTTTGTGTCGGCAGCATGTTTAGAATAATCGTGTTTGGCTCACCTCTGTTGTGCCAGTGCACGAACCTTGGAGCAGCCGAGATCCGCCAGATGACGCAAAACCATCCTGTGCTTAGTTTCTGCACAGACTGCCCACACTGCCATGACACAAAGCTGGATTTAAATCAGCAAAACATCTCTTTAGGTTGACTGGTATTAGGCAACTTTTGTTCACAAAGTATATGAGTTATCTTTTATTCTTTTAAAATCGAACTTTACTGGAAGGTTGAACTTAAAGAGCATGTGTTGTCAGTTAAAGTAAGACAGTAAGGCTTAATATTTACTTAGCTTAGTTCCTAAGTTTTAGTAAAAAAAAACACATCTATCTTTTGTTTAGTGAAGTCAGTGAATGTGCATATTTGTATCTGTATGCATGAGTTGGATAAATGTGTGCTTTATGGATACATAGACCTGTGTAGAGCATGTGCACAGTTGTGTGTGTGTGTGTGTGTGTGTGTATGAAAGAGACTAGTTCCTACTTGACTGCCAAGCTGAGCGACCTTGCTACCCACTGGAGACCAATAAGAACACGATGGCCTGTTATTGCTTACCGGAACCTTGCAGAATATAAAATTAAAGCAGAAAGAAAGCTGCAAAAAAGACAACATGATCCAGAGAGTTTCTCTGAACAAATGAATAAATCAAGTTCACGGTATGGAACATTTCACACAAAACTACAAACTAAGACCACAAGTACATAGCAAGGAAAAAATACTTAATAGGGGACTTAACTGTGTTAATGATGAAGTTAAAGGTGTGTGTGTGTGTGTGTCTGTGTGTCTGTGTGTGTGTGTGTGTGTGTGTGTGTGTGTGTATCTGTGGGTGTGTTGCACACCTGTTGTGCTTTTGCAAGTGTACAGTGTCTGCAATGCATGCTTGTGTATAATACTACTACGACTACTACTACTACTACTACTATTACTATTAATAATATAGAGTGTACATGCCACGTTTAGTCACCTGTCACTTCTGTGTATTCGCCATATGTGGGAATGTGCCAGTGGAAAAACTCCTCACAATTTTAATGCTGCTTATTTCCCAGCACCTCACACCGGTCTTTTCCTCTCTCTGCTTTGGCACGAGACTGAGGAAAACCCTCTGTTTGTGTGTGTGTGTGTGTGTGTGTGTGTGTGTGTGTATGTGTGTGTGTGTGTACGCCCTCGCACCTCGTCACCTCTGATGCTGCAGTGGGAAGCCTATGTTGCCAGGAGAACCCCAGACTGGCAGGAATACCGAACGCCTACACACACACGCACATGCCTGTGCGCACTAACACATGCTTTTACACACACGTGAGCTGAACATATGCACATGTATTTAAATAACACACACATGCCTCTCACTTTCCACACACTTGTGTGAAACCGTTCCCATTATTTTACTGCTTCTTCTGCCACGGTGGCAGTGTTGCTGAGTCCACACTCCAATGTAAACAGTAGGACTTGAGTCTTACAGCAATCAGAAGACCAATCAGACACCAGGCGACAAAATGCAAACACAAAATAAAAAATCTAGAGTAGTGTCTCCAACAGTAGTAGTTGTCTTTAACTAATATTCTCAATTCCTCACATTGGAACTTATTCATCAGTATTTTCCACTGTGGAAAACATTGGAAAATGCTGAGATGCCAGAACCAAATCATGCACCCAAAATTTCTGCAGTGAAAATCTACATGCCTGTTTAATTTTTCCTCTAACCTTTATATATCCGGGGAAAGTTGACTGTGCAGGCCATGCCCTGCTTTTCTGATGCACTCACACAGATACACACTGTGTAGGGGCAGCTGCAGCTCCGTAGTAGAGCCTGCCAATCGGAAGGTTGGTGGTTTGATCCCTGGCTCTGCAGTCCCATTTCAAAGTGTCCTTGGGCAAGACACTGAACCCCAAGTTGTCATCGCACTTTAAATGTGTGAGTATTTTCTGATGAGCAGGTGGCATGATGAACAGTAAAAGCACTTTGAGTAGTCGTTAAGACTAGAAAAGCGCTATATAAGAACAGTTCATTTACATGTATACATTCAAACCATGTTTGTTAGGAACAAGTGTTAGGCATGTTACCTTAAACGTTTACTACTCATAAAGTATCAAAAATGTTTTACATTTTATCAAACAACAGTTTGTAGCTCGTAGTGATTAACCTACAGAGTATTGTCACCTGAATCTGAATCCTGAACAGCCTCTGCAGGCCAATGTTTACAGAGCGACAAAACTCTAAAAACACATCGTGCACTACCTGCTCAGCACCAAACAGCTGACAGACAGAAAGAGAATAGCTTGTGGGAAAATAGTTTGAATATTTTCTGTAGGGTGTTAGTGAAGACCAAAAACAGAGCAAATACTGGACTGGTGGACACAAACACAACTCCAAATGAAGGATAAATGTAACTGTATTTCTAAGGTTGTGTATTGCTTAAAAAGGTGAAAATATGCCAATGTTTTCAACGCACAGAAGTCAGCAACAAAACCTGTTATTGCAGGTTAAAGTGTAGTATCAGAACTGTTGTCCAAAATTAAACAATTTGGTAGCTTGGGTGCCAGTCAGAGGAAATAGTTTTCACACCTGTAGGTTGGGACATTTGATCCAAACTAGTGTAAAAAATGATACATTGTTGCTTTTTAGTTCTTGTCCATTTCACATACACACTCTATTACAAATGAACAAAGTACCTCTTTCATTTTACAGTTTTGGTGACAGCCTTCTTGCATCATCAGTGCTACATAGGGGAGTTTATTACAGTAACTGGCAACAAATACCAAAGCACTTTACTGTGACTTGTGTGCATATAATCAATAGGTAAGACAAATTCAAAAAATTCAATTCAATTTTTTAATTCAATTTTATTTATAGTATCAATTCATAACAAAAGTTATCTTGAGACACTTTACAGAAAGAGTAGGTATAGACCACATAATTTACAAGGACCCAACAGTTCTACTAGGTCCCTCCAGAGCAAGCAACAGTTCGACAGTGGAGAGAAAAAACTCCCTTTTAGGGAAGAAACCTGGGAAAGACCAAGGCTCTTGGTAGGCGGTGTCTGACGGCCGGTTGGGGTTGAAATGAAAAAAGAAACACATTTTACAACAATCCAAAGAAATACATAGGCTAGCCCCAGGGGGAGTGTTTTGCATTACTCATGTTTCCCCCTGGAATTACGTGTATACGTATCACCATGGTTACCAAATGGCCTTTCATGAGTACTGCTCTATCCATAAAAATTGTATTTTGCTTCTACCACATTTTTATGTGTTTCAGCTCTTATAACCCCATACTGCAATACCCAAGTAAGTGGATTTCCAAAATGTGTAACATAGTACACTCTTGTTTTGCCTGTGTATCAATCATATCCACAATAAGACCTCAGGAACATATATCAAATGTATGGGGGGGAGGGTATTTGTGGTCAGAGGGTATGACTTGGATGAGAATCAGCCGTGGCTAGGTTTTTCCAGTTGTGTACATGCATGTGTGGAATGGTTTGCATGAGACGTGCTTGTGTTCAGATGCCAGCCCTGCAATAAGGTATCGCTGGCAGAGAGAGGGTGGGATTAGGTTTCTTCAGTAAAATGTCAGTCGAATATTGTTACCGCCAGAGGATCAGAGAGAAGTCAGCACCAGCAAACCGTTTCCGGATGGAAATCACTTCTACTGGATTTCTCCTCAGCAGCCCGGCCTCTGGCCTTTCCCATTCTGCAAGTGTGGTTGCGAGCGTGCGTATGTGTGTAGGTGTGTGTCTGTGTGCGCAGGGGTACAGACAGAGGTGTAGTGGTAAAAAAAGAGGTGGGTAAACTATAAGTTCTGTGACCAGGTGGACCACGAAACAATCACCAATAAGGTGGGCCACGACCATATATATATATATATATATATATTTATATTTATATATATATATTTATATATTTATTTATTAAAAAACCCTATTGATTTTCTCCATATGAATTTAGATTATCAGCCATAATTTCTAAACCATCTGAGGTAGACTGACCCAGTTTCTGATCCTGATGAAGCTAGAAGTCTGTATGATATCAACCTTGTAACATTATAAGAAAAACAATGATCCCCTGTCTTACGTAGAAAAACTACATTACCAAAAATCCTAAGCGTAACAGCAACGTTTCTGATTGGTCCAACTCACTATTACCATGGAAACGTTTACCGCACCTGCGTAACCGCTAACAGCTAACTAGAGCGACAACAATAACTAGCGGACTAGCAAAGGGAGCTTTTGTCACTAACTTTAAGTGGCCAGAGAATGAAATAACATCCAGTTATTATCAGACAATATATCCTGTAACATCCAGTTATTATCAGACAATATATCCTGTAACATCCAGTTACTATCAGACAATATATCCTGAATTTCACTAATGGGAAAAGGTAGCTAGGTGACCTGCAACATCATGTCTGAAAGGGGTAGGCTAACCCAATCAATGCCGGGGCTTTTTGAGTCAGTGGCATGAATGTTCTAAGCCCCCAACGTCGCCTTCAAGGCAGCGCTGCGACCATGACTTCAAGGCACCCAACCTTTGCCCGATCCTAGTGTCTTCCAGACAACGCTGCCTGGAAGGCAACGTTGAGGGCTCTATACCCCAAACACCATCAACACTGAGAGTAATGCAGCACTATATGATAGACTTCGTCTTAGGTTTAACAACCTATGAAACTAATAATGAACAATATGAAACTAAAACAACAGAAGCTTAATTTAGAATGGCTTTGAAACAAAAGGCTATTCAGAGGTGGATAAACGCACTTTGGAGGTGGGTAAACGCCATTTCCAAATTTTAACAGGTGCATAAACGGCGTTTACGTGCGTTTAGCCTCTACATCCCCGGGTACAGATATCCGGACAGTCAGATAAAGCAATCAAGGATTTTGCATGTGCATGTGTTTTTTTCCATGTTTTAGCAGGTAAGTAAAGAGGTTTGGGTTGTTAGTTGTGATCATACATACGACTTTGAATAAAGATGGACAATGCGACTCCACTTCCTCCAACTGTAAAAAAGCGACGCCAAAATATCCTAGATATAGGTGCTGCTATCTTGTAATTTTTGTGCTGGAGCCTGTCCTATAGATTTCGGAAAGAGGAAGTCTCGCCCATTCACCTGTCCGATCAATCGCAATTCAGTCACAGCTGTCAACCGTCTTATTAGAAAAATGAACACTTGAACAAACAACAGCATGATATGAAGTACCTAAAATGACAGAACCCATCTTTGGGAAAAAATTATATGAAGTGTACTTGGATTACTTAGTTTGGTCAATGTCCTATCCACTAACATGGAGGGGGTAGGGTTTTATGACCTATACTGCAGCCGACCACCACGGGGGGGATCGAGATGTCTTCGCTACACATGTACAGTATACGCATCAACCTATGGTTGTGATGAGCAGAGGGAACAAACATACAGTACAGGGGCGATATGGCTTGGTAACAGTGATTTGCTGTTCCTGTTTCCTGTGTCAGGCTTTGTAAATACTGCAAAGTTTAATTTTCTTATCACCGGAGTACTTCCAGTCTGAAATATCACCTTGATAGTTGATACCAGCAAATCATTCAACGAAACACACAGTGGCGCGAGGCTTCGGCAGGCTACGTTAGATCCAGCGTGTGGGTAAGTAGAGATAAACAAACGCAAGAGAAGCTAACAGATGCCATAGCGACGTGGATAGCTACAGACTGCAGGCTTATTAGGGTTGTGGAGGACATCGGTCTGAGAATCCCAACAACGACGGCAGGTATGAGATTCCCTCAAGACGCACCATCACGATAAGAATACACGAGTTGTATGAAAAGGAGAGGACTGCAAAAGCGACCATGCAACAACATGCACGCGCTGTAGCTCTTACTGGGGACTAATGGACTCACTGAGGACTACTTGACTCACTGGGTAACCAGAATTATCTCGGAGTTCCAGTGCATTATATTGATGAAAAGTGGGCGCTGCATTCACGTGCTCCGACTGTCTTGAAAACAGAGAAGAGACATTATGCTGAAACATGCGCGGGACACTTTATTGAAGTTGCACAGCAGCGGAATGTGTCAAATAAAGTCATTGAAGCCTTCTGCCTTTGATCATGTCCCCTGCTTTTGTGTCTCCAGTGTTCTATCACAGTGTCTCTGCTTTACAGAGCATTGGACAGTGTCCCTTAGTGTCTCTGCTTAACAGCGCGTTGGACAGTGTTGTGTCTCGGCTTAACAGTGCGTTTGACAGTGTCCTTGCGAAGTGCAGAAAAGTTGTGGGGCAAATGCTGCAGAGTTAGAGCAACAATAGATGAACGTGTACAGAAGAAGGAGTCTTTGATGAAGACGTTCTAACCCGATGGAATTCATCTCTGGACATGATGGAGATGTACACTAAATATTTTATTTAACTGCTACTTTGCAAACACAATGCTGGTAAGTTTTTGCAGAACACATTTTACGGCACTTTTGTTTATATGGCAGAACATTTAAAAAAAAATTGCACTATTTACACTACTTTGAATTCATTATTTCATTTTGTGATTATGGGAGTTCTGACCATGCTCCTCTCTTTACCCTGTCTCTCTTAGTTATGCTGTAATAGTTTTCTTTTGACACACTGAGCTCCTCTTTCCTCTATCTTTCTATCTTACTATCTTTCCATTTTGTGTGCATCCATGTCCCAGAAATGCTTGTTACTAACATAGCTCTGAGGAGTCATTCTTCAGAGTCCTTCTGTTCTTTTTTTGCCCAGCATGTTTCCTTGGATCAGGGAGGCTCCAAAATCATTAACAGTTAACAATTAGTCGACAGTAACACCGCAACACTACAAGTTGCAGTTATTTAAGAATGTGTGAAAACTAGTTGAAATGGTAGAAATTAAATAGTTAAAAGTAGTGACTAAACACTTCAAATAATTAGCTAAATATAAAATAAATATTTGGTAAATGGTTGAAACATTTAGCTTCACTGTAGTAGTGGCGCTTGTACTAGTACAATTGGTAACTAAACCAACCTTTATATTGACATGAAATAATAACAATTTCCACTCTTACATAATGCATAGTGTTAAACATTTGGAACACACATAGGGAATTGATGAAGCGGTACGCAAGTTCTTCTGACAGGGCTGTGGGGCAATCTCAGACCAATACACTGTATTACCTAATACTTTGACAGACAGGAAGTGGGGTGGGACCAAAGCGACACAATGTTATTATGAATCCCACTGCTTTTCTGACATAATGCCGACGGGATTACGTTTTCTATTAACATGACGAGGAAATGTTGTCAATCTTGATTACCTTGCAACACAACACCCGTTAGTAGTGTTGATGGCTATATTACGTTTTTTTTACTGTTATATCAAGGCACTGGCAGCACAATATTGGGAAGATTGATTTATCAACATTCAACCAAATCCACAATCGTTCTTAATCTTAAACAAAGTGCTTAGCCTATGCCATGTCATCACAATTTAATCAGGTAAACAATTTAGTACTGTACAAATTTAATTTCTAAGAGATATGTTTCCAACCTCTTGTTCTTGTTGGTCTCTTTTTTCATTTTTAACTAATTATTTTTATTTGAACTGTAGTTTTAGATCTAATGTTAGCAGTATAGTACATACTCTGTGGCAGAGACATAAAGTACCCCAAATGTTATTTAATTATGGTGGGAGACCGCAGGATTATAGCAGGCAGCTCCAAGCCTCAAGTCTTTGTAGGTATAAGACTAATAAACTACATGACTTTAATTCAGTTGAGTTTGGGTCAGGTCTAGTTGGTTTTATAGTATCATAAAAAACCCTCACAATGCAAAAAATAAAACGCAGAACGATGACATGTACAGCATATTGAAACTTGTAACATAACATCCTAACAATTATGTAATGTATCTTTTACAAATGATAAGAAATCAAATGTGCCGTGACTTTTTTTCTACTTACTGGAGCCATGCTTCCCTCGCAGCTTTTAATATCAACCTAAATAAGCTTAGAACTGCACACACCCAACATATAATGATGTGGTAAAAGTGATATTAAAGACATATTGGCGACTTTTTGAACTAATGTTTGAAAGATTTATGTCCTGATTTATGAAATACGCACTATTTTTTGTCTGAGAGTTAAATTAAGAGAAATTCACAGAAAGCTACGTCATGTGAGGGACTGGATACTGAGGGACGAATGCTATATTTTCTCCAAATGAGGCATATAGGAAGAATATACAGTAACATTTCATTCTTAATAATTGTCAGAAATCTCATTCAGAGCTTAAGGTTATGCTTTTTAGTTTTCTAGTTTTGCATGAGCAGGACTTGTGTGTGACAGTAAGTGGTAGGGATGAGCGAGTACAGCATTATCTGTATCTGTATCTGTTTACCACATGAATTATCTGTATCCGGATCCGTACTCGGACTGGGCGGGGCCTAAACCGGAAGTGGACAGATTGAACCAGGAAGTGGGTAGGGTTCTCTTGAAATGTTAGGGGCTTTAACCGGTATGTTATTTAAGCATGCAATTGATATGAGTTAA
>NC_048427.1:16047206-16077890 GCF_013103735.1 Etheostoma cragini | reverse complement strand
TGCATTTAAACCGAGCAGCAAGTCTGAAACCCACGTTCACCAGAAATCTACTGGTTACTAAGTATGTAAGTACTATGAACCGAAGTTAAAAAAAAACTGAAGCTGAAGAAACCCTAAACGTTAACGGAACAGATCCGTAGACCCGATTGACTGCCTGACGGAGCGGGAGCGAGCGAGCGAGCGAGAGAGAGAGAGCGAGAGAGAGCAAGAGAGAGCGAGAGAGAGCGAGAGAGAGAGCGAGCGAGCGAGAGAGAGGTCGAGGGAGCGCATTTGTCCATGTTCTGTGTGTGTGTGTGTGTGTGTGTGTGTGTGTGTGTGATTGATCCGAGCGTGTTTGTAGGCGGGGGGGGGGGCGCTGTGTTTATCACAGAACGCTGCGCGCCCAGTTGAGGAGTTGTATTCAATCCGAGCACGGATATTGACTCATATTACTCGTATAATACTTGTACTCGGCAAAAGTGCTTTATCCGTACCGGATACTCGTTTCAACTGGATACTCGGATCACCCCTAGTAAGTGGTTGAGCTGAAGAGTTGCTAAGCTAAAAGTCTCAGCAAGAGTATTTTTCCGTGTGTGTGTGTGTGTGCGTGCGCTTGCTTTCACAGTGTTACTCAGTTTAATGATCTGACATACGCAAACACAGACACACACACAATGCAGGTATATTTTACACTCATCCCCTAGCTAGCTTGTAGAATCCTTGTTCTTGTGTCCAACGTAATGTTATGCTGTTGCATGTACTGTTTCACTCTTTTTGCATTTCTCATGTGTGTTTATCGCTGTCAGTGCATTTGCCAGTGTCGAGGGACTAATTGGGTCTGTGTGCGTATGGGCCCTTGTGCGTGCATGTGTGTGTACATATTTCCAGCGGCTCTCCCTCCAAGAATGCAGCATGGCTCTTCAGAAGGGGATATTAGTGCTGACCGCAGGGCCTCTTTCCCCTCTCCGCTTCCATCTGGTGTCGCATTAAATATTAAACTTTTTAATTTGATTCAATTCCCGACGACAAACATCCTCGATTGGATCCAGATGCCAGCAGGCAGTGGGCCCACCCCAGGCCTATTCTGTCCATAGGGTTTTGATATTCTTGAGCTCGGCACAGGAGCTGGAACTGAGACCCGGATTAAGGCTGGAACTTGGAGTGGAGATGCAATTGGTGCTCCAGTTTGGGCTGGGGGGGATGAAAGTACTACTTTTGGTAGAAGAGGCGGTGGAGCTGAAGTTGTCCTTTAGGACTGGAAATGGAAATAGAGCTGGCTAATTGGTTAAGACTGGTACTTAAACTGGAACTAAGACTGAAACTGGAATTTCAACCCCTTTCTGAGAAAAGTAAGAACCTGGGAAGCTGTTTGTTGGTAATACATATTCAAGTTGTCAAGTTTAACCAGACTGTATTTAAAGGTTCCACATTATGCACATTTTTAGGTTCATACTTGTTTTGGGTTTCTACTAGAACATGTTTAGTTTAGTTATGCCCCCCTCACCAAAAATGTTGTTGCGGCATTTTTACCCTACATATAGTATAGTTGTGTGACCACAACCATACGTGAGTCCTCGCGTTTTTTTTAAACTTTTGAGCTGTGTGCATTACTTACTCAATACCCATCATGTAACTGAAAGCATCTCGGCATGCTGAACTGCCTACTCCAAGTACACTACACTTTTCTTCACCACTACAGACTGTATGGGATTAAGCTACTGCGCCAGTGGGCCAAATGCTCGCACGAAGGAGGAATGCTCGGTGTGATTTAATGCAAGCAAAACCATACATTGTAGTCTAATCTTTCTTGATATGACTACAAAAATGATTAAATGCAAATATCGTTTGACTGGTTTGGTTTAGGAACTGGTTTGGCAGAAAATAACTTGGTAAGAGATGGGAAAGAATCCTTTTCATGGTTGAAAGAAACCAGCATTGACTGCCAGAAGGTAACAGGAACTTTTATTCTGACTCTTTTGTATTTGATACCTTTTCTGTTTTCCCAGTCTGTCCTGTTAACTTCCCTTCACGTCCCTTTCCTGATTATGATGGTATGAAGCTTAGGGCCAAGTGTCAGCCGAGGTCTTGGGATTGAGGTTTGGATAACCGTCTCTGCACTCCATCTGCTTGGGTTTCTGACTTGTTTGAGTTTGGGCGCCTGTACAGCACAAAGTAGCCATCAATGTCACAGTCTTCCCGTCTTGTTTTCCTTAAAATAAAAAGAACAAGTAATTTACGGTGCAGATGGGGTGAGATAATAGAATTTGTTGCCAATGTAAGTCACTTTTGCCTCAAGAATTTTCTTGAATCAGTGCCATAGTGTTGATTCTGTTGGATGCCTTAATCTGTCTTTTGCTTTGACATGTTTTGTTTGAAAATTCCCTAAATAAGTGGACAGTTTTTGGAAACAAGCTTAGAATTGTCATTTCATTGGTAATAACTTTATTGCAGCGTATCAAGTACATTTCTTTTAGACTGAATTACTATTACTATCGTTCTTAACCTTTTTTATTACCAATATAGTAAAAAACTAAACTAAACTAAATGTTTATCGCTGTATCTTTTACTGTGACACCCCGCTCTTTCCCTTCTTCATTTGTATTCCCATAGTGGTATGAAATGACTGTCTCTAATTGAGTGTATTACCTAATTATACTGGAGATAATAGATATCAGAGGGGATCAGAGCAGTCCAGGGGACCTGGGGCTAAATGGGACTTCCCTCTCCTGCGTGAGGAACTGACAGCAGGCTTTGGTCCAGGTGTCCCCACCCGCCATCCCATCTGTTGCCTTGATCCAGATGTCTCGGCAAGGATGAATCATAACTACATCAGCTTGTTACCATTTTATTCTGTTTGTGTTTTCCAAACGATATATTCTCTCAAAGTTTAGGCAGCAAAGAGTGTTTTAAAAGAGCATTTAAAACAGGGTTTGACAGACCAAAGAGACAACTTTTTAAATTTTATTTTGCATGTTAACTTTATCTCTATTGCTTATTGACTGATCCCTGTCCCCAAACAGCAGTTGTCCAGTCATAGCTTAGCGTGACAGGCCTAGCAAGCTTTGGATTCCTCCAAATGTTGAACCGCGTGCATGTGTAAGAGAAATACTCTAAAACCAAAAACACAAGAGAAAACATCTAAGGAATGGATTAAACCGTCTGATTATCAGCTCTAATGTATTAAATTGTGAGCATTTTCAGGTAACAAGCTTACTACCTACAGTAAAACCCAACGTTACTTCCGAAGCCAAGAAGCGCATAATTGACTCTTTGTTTGTTTGTTGGGCCACGGGTTAGGTTAATTTATTTAGTTTAAGCTAATAGAGTACTCTCACATTTGCAAACCTATCTTCACAGCGCTGTGTCAGCACTGAAGTATGTTCTGGCCACACCGCTTATTTTTTCTATAGGGGATAAAAACACTCTGGCTTGTTTGTATATTTTTAAGCCAATCACAACCGTCATGCAGGGCAAAACCAACCAACAAATCAACTAACCAACTAACTAACTAACTCTCCAGCAACTCCAGCCAATGTTACCATGAAATAGCGTCATATTTTAAGTTATATACTGCTTGAAAAAACATACATGCTAAACAGTGTTATGTTAGAATGAAGTAACAGTCTGAATTTGACCTTAACTTAACAATTGGAAGGGAAGCAAAGAAATTACACTGAAAAAAGTGACTGGAAGACAGTGAAGAGAGGCAAAAGAGACAGAAGAGACAGACAGAGGGAGGGAAAGTGATTAATTAGTTTTAGAGTTATTCAGTGTTTCCTCACTTACCGGTTTACATTCTGACCAAATCTGGCCTGCTGCCACCTCTTTTAGTCCTCGGCAATCAGAGGCAAACATGTAAGAGAATTTAGCACGATCTTGAATGAGCCTCTCTGTGGATCTCATGTTATCCAGTCTAACATGAACTTGAAATTCACAGCTTCTAGTGTGTACCTTTTCACAGGTCCAGGTGTACTGATTGCATGAGTGTCTATTTAAATTCAGTTACAGTTAAATCGAAAACATCAAATGTGGACTATTGAATAAGTCCCCATTCATGCATTTACTTAGCATCTTTTTTTCATAACTACCGCAGGAGGTTCTTTTCTGAATGTTATACAGATGAGCCGATTAGTATATTGTTACATAAAACGTTGCTGTATCTCAACCAACCAGACAATTCCTTCTGACTTCTGGCAGCTTAAAAAGAGCAAAACTCCAAGTTGTTCCTAAACAATTCCACTTTGACGAGGAGCCGAGGTGCTGCATGGGGTAAAAATGAGGCTTTTAAAGTTGATGAGATTAGATCTGATGAAACTGCAGTGATCTACTTTGAGAAATATGGTTATTGGTGCCACACAAAGAAATCGGATACATCAAAGAAAAGTTTTATATAAATACGAACAGAGTAAATGGGGGGTGTATAAACATATGCAACCGACAATAATTTACAATGACTACATCTGTGCAATTTAATTTACGGCAAATCTTCAACACCAAATGTAAAGTATTGAATTATGGGCCATATGTGCTCCTTGCATGTAAGCAAGTTTAAAATTCCTCTCAAAAGGAAAAAAAATCAAATAGACTGTAGTATATGTTTCTAGTCAATGTAAAAACGAAAGGCAAAAACATGGCCCTGTGTGTGGTTTGTACACAGTATGACAAGCTAATGTATGAGTCTCTCTCTCTCTCTCTCCATATGTTTGTGCACCACTGTATTGTGTGTGTGGTTGGCAGGGCTGATATACAGGCAGTGGGTTTGGAGGTGGAAGGAGTGCACCGCTTCAGATTATTGACACAATCCTGGCAGAACAAAACGCCGGGCACTCCAAGAAGTCTGGCCGGTGGTGCTCAGCGCTGCAATCTGACCCCCTTCCATCCAACACACAGCGGCAAAAAACACACAGGAACAGACTGTGAGGGACACAGCTCTGTCTATTCTTATACTTTTTCTTCCTTCTGTGTAACAGTCAACTTCAGGGGATTTTTTTAGACCAATTTGCCATCCTGTCAGTCTCTCTTTCTCTTACGGTCTGGCACTCAATCAATCACTCTGCCTCCGTCTCAAGACAACATGTAAACAGATGTTGAGGCCACATGCAGGCCTTCAGGTTTGAGGTCTGGGGCTTGAGGTTTGGATTACAGTCACAGCATTTTGTGTACTGAGCTGTTTGTTTGTTTCTGAAAGCATGACAGTCTGAATGTCTTTGAACATTTTCGTACAGCTGCCATTGGCATCACAGTTCAGGTGTAGAGTTGTCTTCCTCGTTGATGACTGCTGGAAGAGGATGGTGTCCTTTGGCCATTGAACACAGGAACATTTGGTTCTTCACAAAGCTGTCACTTTCCACCTTGAAATGTGTTGCTCTCAGATGGAAATCCATTTCTTTCAGATGACAGATCGTTTGCACTGCAGATGCATTGCATTCATGCGTTGGGTTCATACTTTTATTGATTGTGTTTCCACAAACTAAACTTTTACCCCCTTCTTTGTGATACTGTCATTATTTAAGCTTTTTATCAAAGAGCCAGGGGGTCAAGAGTAAAAACAAAATCCATAGATATTCATATTTGAACTACCATATCCAAGTGATAAGTCTTAGTAATTGTGAGCAGCAACTAGATACAAGTAAGTTGGCCAGTTTGTAGCAGCATACACGTTATGTTGACTTACAGTATGTTTAGTATTAACATCAACCTCTTTTGATAAAAGCAAAATCATAGCTACAATCACATAAATCATTGTTTCTAACCTGAAACTGCAATAAAGCCAGTGTATTCTGAGCTAATGGCTGTGACGTGCTGGCGTCAGAAAGTAAACTTAGATTCAAATTGATTTCACTCAATAGGTTACTCTTTAGTTAAAATACAAAGATATTCTGTCCCACTACAAGAAGCTACTATCCCAGTAGTGGGATTTCACTTCTAATGTGTCTTGGTTGTGATAAGAATGATTGACCCATCAAAAAGACACTCCAGAGTTTAACATTGCACCATGTGCCCTGGTGGCGCGTACCACATAACTGCAAGGTCCCTGGTCATACCTCACCTGTCCTCGTTTTCTTGTCATTTTCTATACTGTCAACTGCAAGACAAAGGCAAAATGCCCAAAATTAAATAATTTAAGAAGCAGAGGCTGAGATATCCCCAGTTTCAGTGTTGGTCATCAAACTCTGACATCGACAACATTGTTTTTGGAGAGCTCTCTCCAGAGCTACTAAAGAACTCATACAAAATTTTTTAAAGGCTGAGTAGTAGGCTATGTCTTGTCATGAGTAATTTGAACCTTATGTGGATTTTCCCTTTAGGGGACTACAAATTACCATGAGTGTGTTTGCATTGACATGAATAACCTGTCAATGAAGCTTATCCCAGTTATGATGTTTACAGAGAATATATTTGTTTGAATTACCTACGGCTAAAACACTATGACACACACATCAGATGACTGTTTATGCGTATACATGTTTTTTGTATCTGTCCTTATCTAAATAATAAACCTTTAATAAAAACACACAATATACATGATAAATAGTGTTGACCCAGTTACTGATTATGGCATTCTATTTGTGAAGGTGCTTCTTTTTTTTTTCAAAAACAGGGACAGAAACTTTTAAACATCACCATGCACATTTACTACCATAAGTTACTGCTAATTTCTCTTCTGTTCAGATCACCAAATTTGTCTGCTCTGAGCTGATACACAATTTTACAAGCTAGCTAGGGGATGAGTGCAAAACATACCTGCGTTGTGTGTGCGTGTGTCACATCTTGAAACTGAGTGACCCTGTGAAAGCGCGCGCACACACACACACACACCACACACACACACAAACACACACACACACACACACACACACACACACACACACACATACACAAACAATTTTTCATCAAAACCATTTCTTTATTGCAGTTCTTTTAAAGTTTTTCACAATCAAGGCACCAAATTACAATGAAATAAAATGATTTTGTAACAAATGAATGTATTGGGTTAAAGTAGTGATGAAAATAAATTAACTTCAATTCAATTCAACTTACATTTCTACCTTAGGGTAGATTGTCCTATATCCAATCTACCCTTCATCTCCAAAATCTCCAAAAAAACAGTTGTCTCTCAACTCCATTCTCACTTATCCCACAACAACCCCCATAGCATTAATAATCACCAACGACCTCCTCATGGCAGCTTATTCTGGACTCCTCACCATACTCATCGACTTGAGTGCAACCTTTGACACCATCTGTCACGCACCCTTCTTAATAGGCTATTTTCCATCGGAATCACCCACACTCCATTAGACTGGTTCACATTATACTTCTCTGGCCGCACCCAGTTCATTCAACTCAAGCCTCGTAAATCCATTCCCTCCTCCGCCGGTTCAGGTGCGCCCCAGGACTCTGTACTGGGGCTCCTACTCTTCATCATTTACCTACTTCCCCTTGGCAATATCTCCTGCAAATTTAACATTCACTTCCAGTGTTACGCCGATGACACCCAGCTCTACCTCTCCACCAAACCCTCATACACTCTGCCGCCCACCTCCCTTGCAGATTGCATCTCTGAAATAAAAACTTGGCTCACCCAAAACTTCCTCAAATTAAACAGTAATAAAATAGAAGTTCTCCTTATTGGCACCAAATCCACTTCATCCAAAACTGACAGTTTTTTCTCACTATTGATGACTGCTCCATCTCACCCTCCAACAAGGTTAAGAGTCTGGGTGTCATCCTTGACAGCACACTATCCTTTCAACCCCACATCAATAACATTACCAGGTCTGCCTACTTCCACCTACAAAACATCAATCGCCTTCGCCCCTCCCTTACCCCCCACACTCCCGTCATCTTTGTCCACAGTCTTGTCACTTCCTATTTGGATTACTGCAACTCTCTCCTCTTTGGTCTTGCTCACAAATCCCTCCATAAACTTAAAATGGTCCAAATTTCAGCTGCCCGCATCATAACTCAAACCCGCTCCATCCTCCACATCACTCCTGTCCTCCAACAGCTCCATTGGTTCCTGGTCCAGTTCCATTTCCAATTCAAAGTCCTCCTGTTTGCATTCAAGGCCATCCATAACCTCGCCCCTCCACATTTGTCTGATGTCCTCCAGCTTCCTTCAGCGTCCCACTCCCTCAGATCCTCGAACTCCATACACCTCTCTGTCCCCTCCTGTCTTACCACCATGAGAGCATTCAGCCGCTCTGCTCCTCATCTCTGGAACTCATTACCACCCCAACTTAGAAACATCGATTTATTCCCCCCATTTCAAATCACAACTCAAAACATCTGTTTAAAACTGCCTATTCTACTTGAATGTTTATCGCTCTGCCGATATCTGTTATTGTTATTAGTTTGCTGTTTTTAAAATGTCCTATGTATGTTTACCCTGTACGGCGTCCTTGAGTGTCAAGAAAGGCGCCTTTAAATAAAGTGTATTATTAATTATCAAAGAGGTAGGCCATTCTGATAGACATGTCCTGCCTAACAGAATAAGCTACCCTTCTTTTAACCACATTTATACATTTATCGAAGAGGTAGGCCAATCTGATAGACGTTTTCTGCCTGACATAATGACATTTGTCAGGGAGGTAGCTGTGACTACCACTATGTAGTACAGGTAAGTAGTGGATGTAGATTCCCAGCCTATTTGATTAACAAAAGACAAAACTCTGTTTCTTCATTGGTCCAGAAGTGTGAGACGCCGCCATTGTTTTTGATTGTGTTACGTCCCTTGGCTGATGACTGCGCAGACAGTAGGTGCTCATTAACCTGGTTAGGTGTATACCTGCAGCAGTATACCCAGTTTCTTTTGGAGTACTCCATTTAGCAAATTCAGGTCTCGGGCTAAGGGGTTATCCGCGTTTTTTTAAACTGGATATGATGTTTACATGCTCAAACACTATGTGATACGCCAAAAACTCCATAATGAACAGGTTATTCATGCACATGTAAACACACTCAATATGTTTGGGGGTGTGTCCACAAACAGAAACATATGGGTGACATCACAGTTGCTAATGTTTACAGTAGAAATACAGTTTATATGGTAGATATACCTGATCTCTGCAGACAATGCAAATATTCTGCAGGTGATTTTTAGTTCAATGTTAGAAGCATAATGATTTACATGTTACACAAAGACCAGCAAATGTCAGATGTAAGTGTTTTTTTTATAAAGGCTACATTAACCTTCACTCCTATCATTGGATACCATGCTATTGCCTCTACGTTGATTGATACAGCAGGATAAATGATATGTTTTAAATTCATGTTTATTTTTATTCAATCATTGATTTTATTAATGCTAACACTTCAAAACACACCAATAAACAGTTGAGAACATTCACAGCGCCAAAAACAAGCTCCAGTGGAGTTGAGCATTTTGTGCTTTTCTCGAGAACAACTTGACACTAGGAGCTGAGAGCTGGCAACACATTTTCTGATTCACTCTTCAGATTTTCTCGAATCAGAGTTTAACCATCTGTTTAATTAAAGGTTTAATTCTTCAGTCAAACTAACTTTTTGAAGAAGCCATCTGAAATAGGCTGCATTGAGAAAATGGACAATAGTCTAACCCTCCACTTTCCCTCTATGTTTAAGCTATGTTTTATCATAGGACCTGAGTAAGGGTTAAGAACATAAGCACTGCCATGTGTCTTGCTAGGCAGAGTGGGTCTGTTTTGCCAGGCCAATCATCTACTGTTGGCTGTTTAAACTATGGAGCTGGGACTTTCTATTGCCAGTCTCTGTTGCCAGTGGACCAGTGGACTTGGCTAGGTACAACTCCCTTTCTCTCCATGGCACTTAGTACAACCATATTCAGCCAATAGACTATGATCTTTTGCAGAAAATGGGCTGGAAACAATACTGCCGATGGCTACAGGCCTGGTTATAATCTTCAGCAGTATGCCCAATACTCTTGGCTTATCCGGAGCTGCGCTCAAATACCCTCTAATTCTACTAATGCAAGGTTTGGCTAAGTGATCCGCACAGACAAAAATTATGCCACTTTGTTGCTTTTTTATTATTACTTTTTTTTAATTCTTCATAAGTAATACCAAAGCAGCTGTGCTCCTGATAAGCTACTGTTTATTCTCACATATTTATGCAATCTGTGATACATGTATACCTTAGTCAAGTCAACACACACAGACGGCCCAAAAAAACAGCTTGGGTGGGGGGTTCCATTCGACCATTCCTTGAATGTGTTTTCTGAAAGAACCATTCCTTGAAATTAAACACTCTTAATCAGTTTTTTTGCAATAGAACATGAACAAATTCACATTTTCTTCTTTCAGGAAGTGTTGCCAGTTTACATAAAAGTCATACATAGCAGCAATTTGCTTTGTCCTTTACATGTATGTCAGGAACATACATCCTTGATCATAAGACAGCTGTGACCATTAGCACAAACATATACAGGATCTAAATAATTGGCAAAACATCAATCCAAATCCGTGCGTTCCAGTGCCAATTGGCAAACAACTCAAACATTCACTTGATTTTTGAAAGTGATCACAGCGGACAACAAAGCAAGGGAACAAAGTGTTTTTTTAACATACTAGGAAGTGGTGTGGTTTTGGAGCACTGGCTCCTTGTTTCCTGGTTTACAGTAGAAACTAAGTGTATAATGGGAGCCCAGTAAACCTTTGGTGCTGCGGTCAGAGAAAGCTGCATCACAGTTAACATAATTAGGACCAATACCACTGTGGTACCACATGTAGGACTTTTTCACACTGCTGGACCAAGCTGAAGCGACCTATGTTGAACCCAATTAACTGAGGAGTCAAGGTGATGTTCATGATCTCTGAATCTGATATTAATGTCTTTTAAGGCCCCAATTTCTTTCTGTAAAACGATATGGACCCCTCAGTTTGGCCAGGAAAAACATGCTTTTTAAATTATAATTGGAAAAATGTTGGGATGTGGCAATTTTAGGGCATGGGGTGTCTAGAATTGGGAAGAACACATTTTTAAAATGGGTCAACACAATATACATATTAAAGTCCCCTTTAGAGTGCAAGAACAATTGTTAAGTTTGTTGACTCTCACACTGCGAGATGAAATATTGGTCAGAATGTGTCCAATTTACAATATCCATATGAAGATGTCAGATTTGTGAAAAATGGGTGGTGAATCCTAGAGCTACAACGTGAACACAAAAAGCTATATGAGAGCAAAAGGATGTCATTACCAAGCATAACAAAACTTCTAATGTCCCTTTTAACTTTTATAAAACATGATGCACCGACCACTGTATTGTCACTGGTTGATTTGGAGACAATGGTTGAAGCAGCTGTCACATTGTGAGAATGCGCAGGCTGTCCTTTGGTTAACCTTGAGCGAGAGCTGTATTCTTGCAACTTGTCAGGCTTCAACTAATGCGTTTGATAACATTGGGAGCTGACTGTTCATTCAAAACAAAAATGGCAACTCCTAAAGAGGTTTTATGTAGATGCTGTAATAGCATCAGTTATATCATAACTGGAGAGGATTTCTTTTTTTATATGAGCAAAGAACAGCACTGAAGGCTTTTCTCAGTGGAAAAGATGTTTTAATTTTCCTCCCGACTGGCTATGGCGAATGTTTGGTTTACCAATTGGCTCCATTTGAGGATCTGATTGGGTAAAGTTAGACTGTTGCGTAGTCCAATCACCTGTCAATTATTTTCTAAAAGTGCCTACCAATTTATAAAAACAATTTCCAATGACGGCTTTTCAGATGGTTCTGGGTATCAAATCATCTGGGGCATCAGGTGGGTCTTTGGTTGCCAAAGCTTCATATCTCTTGTTGCGCTGAAATTGTTAGCTGGGATGTGATTTAGGAAACTTCTGCGTTGTCAGCCCCAAAGTGGATCAGCTGCTGTGTCCTCCTGTGTCCTCCTGTGTGATACAGGGCGGTATATGTAAGCATGTAGCGATGTATCATAGGCCGTTAATATTGTATACGATCGATGCGATGTATACGATCCATTCAAGGCAGAGAAATGTGGGACAGTTGTGCAAATCAACGTTAGTCATTAGCGTTAGCGATTAGCATTAGCATTGCAAGCAAGCGATTTTTAAAAAGTTTCAGTTAGGAACATGGTTGCAAGTATATTTGCACAGGACTGCATAAACCACAAAACAAGACTGTCGTAACTTTTTAATCAATTATTTAAGCCGAAAGTACTTACAGTTATGTGTCTTTCTGGTCGATGCAGCAGTCACACACTGCTTGTGTGTTTTCAAGTAAGGTCGCGTCCACACTCGGTTTGTAGGGGTATACACCCCTTGGTCAATCCCCTGCCCCTCGGTCGAAATAGGTATTGGGACAGAACTAGGTCCCGCGTGAACGCGCAAAAGCTAGGGGAAGGGGTAAGGGGAAGAGGGAAGGGGAAGAGGTAAGGGGAAGGGATGGGATTTAGCCTTAGTGTAACATCTACTCAAAAGGCTACTTAGTGACCTACTCTTGCAGGCACGCTAACAGCTAAAATGCTAGCAAGCTAGGAACATGCTATGATCATTAACTTCCCCCTGGCATTTTGTTCTCAGGATGGTGCATTTGTTCAATTATGTGAAAAAAAGAGCAAGCTTGCAAGGTACAAGGTGCAAAATATATATTTAATCTGACAGGGAAGTTTATGGTGCAACACTAGATCAGCACTTTGAACGGTCACTGATGTTGAGCTCATTGTGATTTTTTTTTTTTTTTGGGTATTTACTTAGATGCCATAAATGATTCTTGATTTGATTGGACTAGACTTTGCTATGAAACTTCACTGTTTGGAAGGCTGGTATGATCGAGCCAGACCTTAAGTACAGATGTGGTAAAAATGTAGCATCATTTCAAGGAATATCCGTGTCATCTACGTTGACATCTACATTTCTCTGCAGATGATTGGATAACCTGCCTTTCCCAGAGCCAAGGGATTTGATTGCATTTTACCACAGATTGTCCCACGTAACGGAGTTTACAAAGAAAGAGGCACAGAGAGATAATTGTGTTTTAAGGGTGGAGTTGCGGGCCAACGATAGATTAAAAGTATTTTATTTTGAAGGTGGTGACAAGCTCTTGGTCTGGCAGAGGTAGCCAGATGGCTAGTTGAGAGGAAATGTCTGGCTCAACTTATTTCATCTTCTCAAACAACTGTTAAGTGATCGCAAAATAAGTCTTATGATAGAGTGATGTCGAGGGAGGATTTGAGTGTTTTGTATGTGGGATAATGAGCTTCGCTGTACGTTTTGTATATTTATGTCTATTGGTACACATATGTTTTTTCCTGGCAGCTTCTGTACTGGCCACAACTCTCTCCCCACTGAGTGACTGATCAAGCATTAACTTTACTGATAATACACAAACCCTTCCACATTCTCTCTATCACTGCCTTTCTCCCACGCACACACACACTCAGCAACTGCAGTTTGGCACGTCATATTCGGCTGAGTTTAGGATCGCTGGGGGTTTACTTTTATTGGGAATGTTATCTAACTTGCATGTTAGCAGATGGTCTATGTAACTCTGTGTTACCCCTGGGAGAAGAAAAAAAAGCTGAGCATTTTTAGAAGGAGTGAGGTCTCAACATGCAACATGTTGCAACCCCATTTAGATTTTGTTTCTCGCTTGTTTTGAGAAAACTTAACCACCAGCGACGCCCCCACCTGGATCATGTGCCTATGTGTTCTCTTTTATAAGTGCTACATATATTACCTTTCTAACCACTAATTGAAATAAACTGCGTAACTTATGTTATATGGTAAACAAATACAACCCTGTTCAACAAGTCTATTACATTAAGACTATTACTGTTTTTATAGAGGGTGATACTGCTATCTATAGAGCAACACTAAAGAGGACTTACTCCTTCCGTGGAGTTGTTCATCAACATAGAAAAACGTAATGATCATAATTTATCAAAAGACATAGCTTTTCTTTTTTTCAGCTTTATCTCTGTGTACTTGCCATGATCAATGGCTTTTTAGCTCGGTAGCAATTTGTGGTGGAACGAAACACCTTCTCTTCTCTTCAAGTTCCTTCCAAACTCATCTCAAAATAATAAATATTTCAAAAGTAAATTCATGTAAGGTCAGATTGTTTCAATCATTCTCTTTACTCTTTCTCTTTACTATAGCTGCCGTTAGGGCTCACATTGCAGAATCCTAAGCTTTGTGATTGGATGATTGTTATCCAAATAAACTGTGGGAGATGTGTAGATTGCCAAAAAAACAATTAGACCTGATGTGAGGAAATGTAAAATGTACTAGATGTCCATTCATACTGAAAGTCTTATTAAAATGATGGATTCCATTAGTTGCGCACATCACCATTTCACCATATTTCAGGCATACAAGGAACAAGCACCCAGCAAGATCAGAACATAGCGTAGTAAACAGTTAAAGGTTGTTGTGGAAAACCAAGCAAAGCATAACTTTAACAACAGTGCTGACAGAAATTATGAAAAATTTCTGTTTTCCAAATCTGTTTTTCATCACAATTGATCATGCATATGTTGTGTAAGGACATTCATTTCTATATATAACTTAAAATAATAACAGGAATCCAGTCTTTAGTCACCAAACAGAAGAAGGATCTAGGTTTGCTAATCCAGCATCATCTGGAACGGCATTTTTACAAATTTGCTTTCATGAAATGTTTTGGCCGCTTTGCTGTGTGGTTTCTAGTGTTTCTCATAATTACTTCTTTCAAATCTGCCTATATTTTCATATTTACTAGCATGCATTATTCAGTTCTTGGCCAAGCACTTTCTAAATTCTTGGTTGTAATACAAACCGTCATGTCATTTTGATGACTTTATTATATCCAGCTGATCCCCAGCAGAATCACTGCAAGTATGGCACAGTAACTATAACAGACACTGAAGTAAACTGCTGGACTGACCCTGTTTCACCTCATGTTTTCTCTGGTTTTCCTAAAAGGCTGCAGGGTTAAAATACCTTGCCGGGGATTCCTGACTATTCCTTTTGCTCTTCTAGTTATAGAGCAGCTGGTGTGCTTGGATTTACAAACATCTGATGGATATTACAAGCTGTGATGTATAATATTGGACCAAAAAACAGTATGTCATTGATGCACATATTTTATAGTCAACAATTTGCTTAAAGTGAGATCCTATTGCAGTTCATCTTGATTGATATGTTGTATTTTTTAACTTTACAGTCCATGAATATTACAATTTTCCCCCCTCTCATATTAGTACAAACTATAGTATAGTCTACTACTAATTTTACTACTACAAAATGATGGTGACAATTAGGCATTAAGCTTGTAAAATAATTATAAATGACTACATGTGAATTAAAACGATTAGTTCTTCCGTTAAGGGGAAGAAGAAGTATACTTTATCAATCCTTTAAGGGAACATTTTTTATTATATATTCACATACACACAGGCCCGAACAGGACCTCTACACATTCATTACTAAGGTGGGATGTAAGAGAAAGGGGGCAGCATAGAATGATGGCACCCCTTGCAGTTGGTGGTTTGGTGCCTTGCTCAATTGCACCTCAGCAGTGCCCAGGAGGTTAACTGGCACCTCTCCACCTACCAGTCCACACTCCACACTTGGTTTGTGCAGGAAAAGCTGACATACACAGTTAGCAACTACTGTCTCACAATGTTAATGCAGGGTGAATTTTCCCAGTCTCAAAATAATGGTACCAATTATTTCAACACCACATGAATTTTGGCACAAATGCCCTCGCAATGCTAACGAAAGTTTAAAAAGACTTGTGTATCCACCCCGCAATTCGGATCCACTCCAAGATGTAATGAGTTTGTCCTTGGCCAAGGACTTAAGGAGTTTCAGCGCTTAACCTTGACCCATTTAACTAAACTGAATGCAATGCAAAACGGGGATTGGCTTGCCCATCTTGTTGATAGCCAGATGTTCATTTCAGCTGGCCAGTTTGTAGATGTTAGTTAGAGGGCCCCAACATTTGGCCTAATCATAACTGGCCTGGAAACCCAAAAGCCAAGGTTTTATGGCCCGCTAAAATCAGCTGACGTTACCTCTGTCCTTGGCTCATGCTACACCCTTTCACACGCTTTCATATAAATCAGGCCAGTGTTTTTTCTGTAATCCTGCTGACAGGACACAACATGACCTTCATGATCGAGGTAACTAACAGATGAACATAGAGGGGCATTTAACAGAAAGAAAGACAGATATTTCTCTCAAGAGTTGATGGAGACCAAAAACAGAGCTAAAAGAGAGGCTCAAAGCTCAAAGGCTAAGGAACCCCAACATGTTGAAAATCTGATTTTTATTTTAGTGCGTCTGCCCCCTCTATATGCTCAGTGTGTGATGGTCAGATTTTACAGTATGTGCTAAGCTTATGACTGGCATGGCATGCAGAAGAGATACTCTCCCCTCAGAATAATGAGAACCAGAAGCTTGCGCCCTGAAGAGACATTTCCACTGTACACCACATTGTACTGCTGATTTGACATGTGACCTACATTATCCAAACTCAACAGTAACAATATTTGCAAATGACTCATCTGTTCTTATTGTATTTTTTGAGTCATACTGTATATCTCATTATCGCCACATCTTCATGCGTCACATTTTGCAAGAAACACTCATGAAATGGTAATGTCTTAAGTAACGTTATCTCCCGTCTGATAGTTCATTGACCATGAAAACTGTGTCCCATTTTGGAGACAGACAGCCAGTTGTATGCCAAATGGGTACAACGAATGTCAATGAAGCCAAGTAAAATACGGCAAATTAGAATTATGAAATTGTAACTATTTTCAGAGGCTTTAAGGATCTGTTAACTAGATAGTAGAGAAACATAAGAGTTTTGATTCAAAATATAGGCACAAATTAACTGCACGTATAAAAGGACTATGTATTTCTGGAACTAATGAAAGGTAGATGGATCCAGGATAGCAAAATGAAGGAAAACTTACACAATTGCTGCCACTGTATGGTCTTGTGCTGTTCTGGCAGTGCCTGTGTAGCAGAATGTGTCGGCATATAGTTTGATAAAGATCTCAGTTCCATTGCAGTCTGGGTCTACTGCTTCTTACAGGACAGCTTGTAGAGATCTCATTCTTGAATTCTGCTTCCTAACTCTGACATTTACAGACATAGGGTTCTGGATCATCAACGCTCACACAAGGGCATGGAAACATAACCCCTGCTGTCCAACACCCCCACCCCACAAGCCTGCCTCTATCCTTCCTCTCCCTGCTATTATAACCAGTCCCAGCTCCTATAAAGCTCTCTGGCTGGGCTACGGTCCTGGCAGGCAGCTGGGCTCCGCTTTGCGCTGCTTGCTCTGGTTGCTCTAGTCTTGGTGCCAGCTCTGGAAGTCAATCCCAATGCCCAAGGTGACCAACATCTGCTTTCCCTGTGCTTATAAAGTGGCAGCCATTGTAGTTGTGTCACTTGATGAATTTCTTTAGCTCTTGTCCTGCAGAGAATCTCTTAAACAGTTATCAGTCTCATAGGGAATATCGTCAAATCAAAGTTATCTTCATCTGCTTACAACTGTAGTGTGCCTACCTGTAGTAAACTATTCCAACATCCATTCTTCTCAATACGAGTCTACCCTGTCAATACTTGCAGTATATCACATCTTCCTATTCATGTTTTCATCCATTAAAGTCATATGTGGGGAGATAGTGCCTTTGGCAGAGCAAGGGCAGTATAAGTAAAAAACAATTGGGCATGCTGCAATCAGCAGTGACATGTCTAATGTTTAGGACAATTTGGATGATGTTACACTTTTGTAATGTGCCTTAATCAAGGATTGGTTGGACTGAAACCACCGGTTAATGTGGGATAACTGTATTGTTCTACTGTTTTACAATCCTTTTAGCACACAGATATTATTAAAGCACAAGAAGCGTGATTGCCAACCTGTGTGGATGTTGTTTCTGCATTAACTTTGAGCAACTCAAGCCACACTCCCCAACTGTCTAATATTGCTGGGCATGCAAAAATTGTCTTTTTGTCCTTTCTGCAACTCAGTTGCATCAAATGGCCCATTTAAGCTGCCTTGATTGTCAGGAATGAAAGAAAGCAGGGATGGCAAGGTTGAGCAATCCGCTCCCACGGATTGGTCAGATGCCATTTAAGCCAATTTAATTGTTTAAGTGTCACTTTTTGTCATTTTTCAAATTCAAATCCCAGAAGTAGAGCAACCATGAATGAGTGATCAGTGTGTCAAGACAATAGCAACAAAAAAGAAGAAGCCAATTATACACAAAGCTGCGCAAAACAAGAGAAGAGAAGAAAAGGTACATTGTGTGGACAGAAAGGAGAAATCATGAGTGGTCAAGTGGTTGGAAACAGTGAGGTTGTGACAGGGCTCTGTGTGTGCGTCTGTCTTCTCCTGCAGCTCTCCACATCATTTGCTTCACCCTCTCTCTTTCATCTTTCATTCCTCAGGTCAGCGCTACCTCAGCCTGACACACCAAACACACTGCCAAGGGAAAAAACAGGATGCACCACTGCGGATGACGTCACGTTGTCGACTGCTAGGTGGTGATGGAGCGATGGGCTGTGTACGTATGCATTTGAGGTCATGTGTGATTTTTGTAAGTGTAGTGGAAGCTGAGTTAGTCAAAGAGCTACTGTGACCCCACTTCTGCTTCATTTTATCCCAATTTACCGCTAATCATCCACACACGAGTGTGTGAAGTTCCTTATGGGGTGATAGTTAGATGTCAATGGGCTTTCACCCGCACTACACTGACTTGAAAACATTCAATGGAACATTCAAAACCACTAATGGCCTCTAATGGTGAATGACATCAGAGCTGTCATGTTTCTTGTTATTTTTCACTTTTTCTCTTTTTATTACAGTCTCTCACTCTCTGTCACTCACTTTCTCTCTCTGTGGTGAAGTGTATGATCCTGTACATGGACACTAGTAAAAGCCCTCCGCCTCTCTCGGCACGTGCACTGATAGATTCAGTAGGATGGAGAGGGTGTGAATCTCTTCAGTAAGTGCCTTCTGTCGGCTTGGAGTGGAAAAAGACTGAAATCTGACTGAAAATGGTGTAAGAAGCAAAAAGAAAGGGGAAATTGTACAGCTCTTTATCCGAACAACTCTTTCTAACTTGTCGATCTACTGGTCGTTCTCAACACAAACTGACAGCATTGTTTGAAAGACTAGTAAAAAAAAGGTTGTCACATCTGTTTTTGGTTCATAGAAATTTTAGTCTGAAATGAGGCGTCTGCCCAAATGCCAGTTGTGTCAGTGATTTGGCTTTATTTAAATTTTTGTGTCTTGTTTCGCTTACGCAAAAGCTGCCAAAACAACTCAGAAGAGTGACGTAAGATTTACTTGTTGTCAGGAAAATGTTGACATGGGCTTACTTGAGTGTGAGTGTACATTAGGTATGGCTTAGGATCCTGTTTTGTGGAGATTATCCCTGTGGTTTAAACAGTAGCAAAACATTTACAAGACATGCTATTAAAGATTTTAAAAAGTATCAGTTGCATAAAAGGGATCAGAAATAGGTGCCACGTAATGGTAAACCCTTTAAGAATACCTCAGATTCACTTTGGAGTGCGCTGCAGTTACCAGATGGTAAATGGAAAGATTGTGGAATAGCTCAATTACTCAATATCCAAAATTGCAAACATATCCAAAAGTAAACTTAGTGTAGTGAAGTACTACAATATATGTTTAGCTGTTGCCTCCACCCACAGCAGTACATTGCTCTTACTGTCTGTTTCTCTAAACTGGAGACATGCCGACCGCCATGTGCTGTAGGTAATACACTGGCAATTTTTAAGCACCTCATACACACCAACTACAGAAAAAAAACAACTGGGGCGTCTTTGCCGCGTTCCAGCTGCGTTCCGGTTTTGTTCCGTCCTCCGCCATGCACCATACCACATCGGGAGCGTCTCAGAAGTGGAGCGTCTTGCTGCCCTACTTGCAGAATTTATTGTATTAGAAAGTAGCTAGTATCTGACTTCCATTTCAAGCACTCCTGGAGTTGATCTCCATCCCTTCTCTTTTCTGGCATTCTGTGATGTTTTTATTGGGGGGGGAAAGGTGAATAGATAGTTTGACTTCCTGGACGGCCGTTTGAACGCTGTGATACTCGCGGCTACACACAGCTAAATCATCAATGGAATTGGTTAATTGGTTGGTTAATTGGAACCGGTTGTCAGACTTGACACTGTGACTCAGTGGTAGAATGGTCGCCTGCTAATCGGAAGGTTGGTGAGTCGATCCCTTGCCCTGCAGTCCAATGTTGAAGTGTCCTTGGGCCAGACGCTGAACCCCGTGTTGCCCAAAATACAGCTCCATTGGCGTGTAAATGTGTGTGAGTGTTTATATGATGAGCATCTTGTACGGCAGCCTCGGCCACAGTGTATGAATGTGTGTGAATGTTGAATGGTTCCTGTACTATGTAAAAGAGCTTTGAGTAGTTGTTGAGATTATAAAAGTGCTGTATAAGAACAGTCCATTTACAATTACATTACTTTGAGGCTGGATTACTTCTTTAGCCAATCAAGTTGAGTTGGAAGTACTAATCGTACAATACCACATACATTTTGCAGGCAAACACAGCGCACATCAGAGGCTTTCAGATTTGGAGGTGAACCTAGAGTGAGTTGACTCAGGGGGTGTTTCCCAATGTCAAGGAAGGATCCTTGAAAGCCTGAATTTGGAGGATGCCACGTCATCAACGTCATCAACGTCCGCCGAAGGACCGTTCCAATGTCAAGAATCCTCCGAATTCCTCCAAGGACTGAGTCCTTCATTCAGAAACTTTCCCATAGACAGAGAAGGATGCATCTGTGTATCCTTCGCGGTCTCAAATCACCCACAATCCTAAGCGCGGGCCTTTGCCGTCTCGTTAAAAAAAATAATAGCGGATCTCAGCGGGAGTTCGAGCAGCATCGCTGACGGTGAAATAATAATTTAAATGTAAGTATCTTTAGTGTGTGCCGTACATTTGTTATCACCGTTAATGTTTTACATCAGTGTAATGCTTAACGCTTTAAAGCTTGTACAAATTGCTTTAATAATTAGGTAGATACACCCCGAGCTAATGTTAGCTAACTGAACCTATAATTTAATTTTTGGCTGTTAGCTAGCTAGGTTGCTGTCTTTGCACAGTTTAATGTATGGTGGCATGTTCATCTCTTTTTAAATGCCGTTACCGCATATGGGTAACGTTAGCAGACATTTAGAAAGTTGGTGTGTTTATCACTGGTTGTATCTGTAGACGGGAGGTAAAACTGAACCGTGTTAACTTCACTAGCAACTTTCAACGAAGGCTGACATGTATGAGTACTTTCCCATGTAATAACGTTATGTTAAAGCATTCATAACGTCAACATCTTTTTGTTGTGTTAACTTAAGGTGACCAGATTTCTCAGACAAAATCCGGGGACATTTTCAGCTCAGAAGCGTATTAACCTCCAAAATAAGTTATGTTTTTACTTTTGTAAAACTTAAAACGGGGACACTAGACCTAGAGGTGTTCTCATTAGGGGCTGAGCCCCCCCCAGGTCTGATCCTAGACCCACCCCTGCTGCTACTTCATACTCCACTCCACTACAGTCCTAATAGTCCTAATATTTCAAGATTGAAGGTCTTAATATTTCAACATAGAAAGTCTCAATATTTCATAATGTTGTAATGTACTGAACTACTGAAAGCTTTTGCTTTATTGCTCAAGGCTTGTTTCTGCAACAGCTCCTTGAGAATCAGATACAATAAAAACTATTGAGGACATACTTTCCTTTGACATTGATCCAGTATTAAACGAGATCGCTGCAATCGCTAGCAGAGAAACAAGCTGCAGCTTGAGTTAATAGGATAATTGTCCAGCTTGTATTTACGTTCATAAAGTGCTTGTTTTGCTGCTAACAGACTCAGATTAATATTCTAAGTGTCTGACAACATTATGGGAAGGATTTCTAAGGAAGTCGACCTTTCTGTTAAAGATAAGATCCTTTTTAAAACTTAAAAGTCTGCGAAATTGCGTTCGCTAAACCCACCAGACTCCATGTAAATAATCAGTGATTTTAGCATCGTAAAACACGGCTTCTAAAACCTCTCTGAGCACCGCTGGCTCTGGCTGCCTTCAGCCTGCGGGCGTAGGGTGTCCGACCATCGGCTACGTTTGGTCAGTATTTTCTTTCTTTCATTCCAATTTCGGGTCTGTCAGTCACAGTGAAAACCGGGGACATTTCCGGGGACAGATCCAGCCGGGGACAGGTCGCCAAAATCGGGGACTGTCCCCGGAAACCGGGGACGTCTGGTCACCCTATGTTAACTGTCTTTTAACAGGGACTAACGGAGGCGGTCACGAAGGATGGCAAAGCCAAGGACCAGCAGGGAGACAGAGGCCAAAGAGAGATGTTGAATACGTTATTTGCTATACTAAGCTAAAGATTGCCATTCTAACAATAAATGCTTTAAATAAACTGGTTTGTCTGTGTCATTAAGTTCTTGGGCGTATGTATATAATATAAACTTTCGTTAAATTGTGACCTGGAATTATTCAGATGCTATCTGTTGTAATAACTCGTAAGGTTTACATGTATCTTTACTATAACATTTATTCAAACATGACTATGTATTGTATACACAAGTATATTCAACATGAAGGGCGATCAGACACAGCTGCCGATGATGGTGTTGCCTCCAGACTACAGACAAGGAGAAAGTTTTAGGTTAGTCATCCAACCTGTCCTGGTAAGATATTACAGTTGTATCACAAGTATAATTAAGAATACAGTTAAAATGTAGTTTTCTTCATCATGAAGGTAACTGACCACTCTTGACCATTTAACACTGTTGAATCTCATCTTTAGAAAATACTCTTATCATTATGGTAATATTATTGGTTGCTGTATTCAATGTATTCCGGTGTTACGTTTAGGTAAGGTATTACGTTTCTTTTTATACCTGCGTGTATGCCTTGTATGTAAATTGAGTTCCTTTGTATGAAGACAGTGACGGATGAACAGAGCCGTGCATATATGTGGAATAAATAACTCTATGAAACAAACGCTCCACTTATACTTCGACGTCAAGTTAAGCCTGCGCAAGTCAGCCAACTTAACAAACACACTAAAACTTACCTTTACTGTGTTAGCAGGTGTTTATCAATGGTGGTAAGACCTTTCATATGTTGATTGACGCTTGTGTGTCTAAAGTACTATTTAATCTCAGGTAGCTCATTAGCTGTTGGCGTTTACCTTGCTGTACTTGCTGATCATATTTAACATTTCTTGACCTGAAAAATAAGCTAATATATGCAGTAAACTACAAGCTAATTTTAACTGCTACTTTTCTTTTTTTAAACATGTATATGTTACAAGTTATAAAAACAGATAGCATCTGAATATAATTATTGTTTGAAGTTTCCTCTGTCCAGGTCACAATTTGATGGAAAAAAGACATTGAAAAAAGTTTACATTATATACATATGCCCAAGAACTTACAGACACAGACAAACCAGTTTATTTAAAGCATTTATTATTAGAAAGACAATCTTTAAAATAGCAAATAATGTATTCAACATCTCTCTTTGGCCTCTGTCTCCCTGCTGGTCTTTGGCCTCTGTCTCCCTGCTGGTGCCGATGCCGCTCGAACTCCCGCTGAGGTCCGCTATTATTTTTTTTAATAAGACGGCAAAGGCCCGCGCTTAGGCTTGTGGGTGATTTGAGACCGCGAAGGATACACAGATGCATCCTTCTCTGTCTATGGGAAAGTTTCTGAATTAAGGACTCAGTCCTTGGAGGAATTCGGAGGATTCTTGACATTGGAACGGTCCTTCGACGGACGTCGATGACGTAGCGTCCTCCTGTCTTTGGAGGATCCTTCCGTGACATTAAGAAACGTCTGCTAACTCATCTTCTACATCCCAACAGCATAATTAAACAGCGCAGTTAACAGTTCCACAATCCTTTCATCCAGTGTTTTAAAATGCGGCAAAAACATTCAATGACTTGAGACCGCAATGACGTGCACTTGATAGCCTGTTCCATTGTACATGTTCTCCAAATGCTAAGGAGGACTCTGACCTGATCCTGAAGGATCCTTCCTTGGAAGGACTAGTCTTGCCAAGGAAGGATTCTTGACATTGAGAAACGGGGAGGATCTCCTCCCTACTCATCCATCCATCTATCCCTCCATCTGGTTTTCATTTGTGTGGATGTCTCTCATCCTGCAGCTCCTGCCCCAACAAACCCCATGTTCCCCCAGTTCCCCCTCTCCACATACTGTTGGTGCCAGCCTAGGGCTGAGACAGTTGAGGTTCACTGGACATGTTGCCTTACTGAGATACACTGGAAGGAGTGTTGGTATAAATCTGGAAGGAACAGAACACATTGTTCTGTATGGGAGCAATGGTCTGATTACCGGGATGATAAAGTAGGCAAAATTAGACAGGCCTGGCTTTGGGGTGAAATTCACAAGGTTTTAGTTTATATGCAGCCTGGGTTGGAATAATGGCTGACAGTTCATGGATGGAGATGGGATTAGATCTGGCGGAAAAGAGATTCTCTAGTCCGAGGGGAAAATCTGGCTTGATAACTAATGCATCCCATTGTCTTTGGATGTCGGCGGACTTGGCACGAGGCGCAGGGTGACTGTTCTGACGGAGCGCGCTCTGTGGAATGACGCAGTAGCTCATCGATCATCCCTGTTTCCAACTGCTGTGGATAGGCCTCTGTGTGAAGACCGGAGCCCAGACTAAGTTTAGACACATTAAAGTCACCTCGCTAGAGACCAGAAAAAGCGTCACTGTGTGTGATGGAGTTTGTCCAATATGTCAGATGGCGGTAGTCTGAGAAATGTGTGGTTTTGTGTAATGTGGTTGGTTTGAACAGAGCTACGCTCTTGGACTGTTTTGCTTTTGCAGCTTTAAGCTTTAGCTGCTTGACACCTGATTGATGCTTTGTGTGCCTAAAATATTACCTTTTCTTGACAAGGTTTGTTCAGACAAAGTGAAGTGTTTTTTGCACAAATATGACAGCTGGACTGTCTTCATTTGCCACAAATAGCCAGTTTGCTGTACAGACTTTGGTTGTAAACTAGCTATCAATGTACACAATGAATGTCAATAGTGGGAGTGTGTTCTCTCTGGTTCTTTTTTTACCTACAGTCTCTTTCCTCTTCCCTTCGTCACTGGACGTTTTATGAAGCAGATCATAAAGCCCCAATATAAGCACAAATCCTTCTGCCACAGCCACTGTATTTTACGCGTCTGGAGTGAGAACGGGTTGGATCTGGCTTCATAGTGATGACATCTATATACTTTTTCTTCATTTTTCTTTTCTTCATCAGTCATTGGAAACAGGAACCCCAACTACAGTACAGCAATGCACGTGGCTCTCACTGGTGCAGGTTTGCCAATTTATAGACTGTATATACATCAAAATAGGCTAATCGGTCACTGACTCCATGACACTTATTTTTGATTCTATGACTGAAAGCATGGCTGGAGCTGTAGAGCCATAAAACATGTTTTTTTCCCAGTTTAAATGAGAAAAACAATCAGTCCAAGACAGGTGTTGACCATGCCATAAGTGCTGCAAAAAATGGGAGTAAACACAAATTAAAAACAGCCAGGCTTTAAAGGGTTAATAACAATATGCAAGTCATTGCACATCGTTTTAAATACCACTGGTGTAGATCCTGCTAATATATTGATGACTGAAGAAGAAAACGTTCACCATTATGGATGATTTGGTGGTGCAAAGGCACACACCAACAACATTTATCCCTCTCAATCGACCCAGCACCGCAAAACATGATTACCCTTTTTGGAGCAGGCGGGAGTTTAATTTTACCAGAAGTTATGTAACATGTCTGCATTTTTTTTTCATTCCCATGCAGTGCCATTTACTGTAATATGCTGGCATTATTTCAGCATTTTTTTTCCTCCACAGAAACTGTTCATGCAAAAACTTGTTTGAACCGTATTTATCATAGTATCACCTCACAAACAAGAATCATAACAAGGCTTTTTCATCGGTCATGTCATTATAATTGGCCACTTATTTTGTCTGTGCCTAGGTAAATGAAACATGTGTATTGGGTATGACGCCATGACCTTGAGATGGGCAAAGGTTATTTAGGGACACCGGTAATTTGCGCGCTCTCTCTCTCTCTCTCTCTCTCTCTCTCTCTCTCTCTCTCTCTCAGTTTGCAGAATCAGGAAGTGCAGCCGGGTGTAAATGTTTGAAGGCCAAACCTTTTGCCTTGCGGTAGGTGCCATGTTCATTAAACATCTACAGCATGTAACGTGAGAGTCTGTAAGAAAAGTTGTTCGATTAAGAAGTGCATTTGTTTTCATGTTTAGTGCAGAAGACGGAAGTGACGGAGGACAGGTTGCTGTATAGGCTGCTGCTTTTTAGATGGGCTCAAACTTGGAGCAAAGATGATGATTGTAAGCTGTAAACCATGAAAAGGTATCAAATATAGTACAATGTAACTCTGAGATGTTCAGTGTGTTGTCTTTGTTTTTCCTTTTAAGTATCGCTCATCATGACATTAATACATGCTGCTGGTCTGAATGAAACATAAATGACTTCACGGTACTGCATACTGTCTCCTGACCATTTTATGAAGTATGTTGTGTCCTTAAATATGCTGGAAAGTGGTCTAATAATATATTGATCTTTTTTGAAGGACTGTCTCCTTGAGAGCAATATTGACTGCCATTGGTTTTCCCCACATTAATTTAGGGTAACAGGCATTTAATTGAATAATTAGTTTTTCTTTCTTAGTTTATTATTCATTTTAAATATTATTGATGAGTGTAGTGAAAAACTGCTGACAGGCATTGTACAATTCTAGAGTTGGTTATAGACTCAGATATAGCTTTAAATACCTCATATTGCCTGCTAGTGTGAATTGAGTCGTAAAGACTTCTATTATTCACTTTATGTAGTGAACAATTAATGTCTGGGTTTTATAATGTGCAGTGGTATTTTTTTTTTACATTCAATTCAATGCATCTTTGTTATTTATATCAAGTGATTGTGTCGGTGCCGTTGCACCTTCCCCCTAACGTCCCTACTGGCCATGCTGGCACTGTTGGCCTTTTCCTGTCAGTGTTTTTAGTTACTGCGGATTTTGTGAATAAATTCAATTCATATTTCATATGTGGGCACTCCTCCTGCTTCGTTCTGGACATGTACATGTTTGTAAAAGGAAGGTGTCTAGTTGTGTGAAGGTGCCATACGGGCAAGCTTCATACCTTTGTAGAACAAATTTGTTATCCATCCCTGAGGCATTCACTCCATTAGTATGTTTCATTTGGCCAGGTGAGAATGAAGCCATTTGTAATGGCGTCCACACAAGAATAATTGCATTAAGCGTTGACGGCAAATGCAGGGTTTCACTCCACTGCCAAACAAACTGTTGTGAGGTCCATTATAATTGTAATCTGAACCAACAACAATTCAATTCAATTTCAATTCAATTTTATTTATAGTATCAATTCATAAAAAGAGTTATCTCAAGACACTATACAGATAGACCACACTCAAGAATTTACAATAACCCAACAGTTCTAGTAGTCTCTTCCAGAGCAAGCAACAGTGCGACAGTGGCGAGGAAAAACTTCCTTTTAGGCAGAAACCTTGGTCAGACCCAGGCTCTTGGTAGGCGGTGTCTGACGACCAACAGGAAACAAACCTCAAATCGTTGAGGAGGCGGATGTTGACATCTGATAGCCAGGAGTTACTCCCGCTTGGAGAGCCGACCATGACAAAATGAACTGAGGGAAAACCACAGTCTGGACAGATGCTTCATGTTTAGCTATTTTTTTTCACAAGATCACATCAGCTAGATAACTCTTTCTCCATCTTTTCTCATTGTAAGGCGGGATTAGCTGGGAGACTTCTTCCAATCAAGGGCACACTTGTGGATACCTACAGAACAGGGACATGGAGGTAGTTCTTTTGGAGATTATGGTGAACTAGTCTATGTTGTAGCAGTGTTTTGCCATTAAGAACAAACTAGCATGCTAGTGCTAGCATGCTACTGTTAGCCCCCTCATCTTGGCTAGTGAAGTAGAAAGGCGTGCAGATTTTAAACAGCTCAAATGAAGACTGAAGGTAGAGAACATTCAGAAAGTGGATCTCACTCAAAACAGCATGGAGAGTTTTTTTTCCAAGTCCAGAGCTGCCAACTTTTCCCCATACCTTGGAGTGAGATCTGGGGGGGCCAACCCATATTTTGCCGCGTACAAAGCAATTTCTTTGGCTCTTTTAGCATCATTATACTTCAGGGTTTAAATTTGGATTTGTTATATGTGGCGGGACCTCCCTAGGGGGGTATGGGGGTATGAACCCCCCAGGAATTTATTTGGAAAAATAAACCAATAAATGGCCCTTTCTGGAGAGTTTTGTCCCAAAGAAATTGAGAAATCAAGTCTTGCAGGATATGTGCAAAACTGCAGGGTTAAGTGCATTTGCATTGTTGTTGTAGTATCAACAGGTGTTAGGACATTTAGCATTTACATTATTTAGATTATTAACTTCTTCTGATATAAGAACTGACCCAGACCAGGTGCCAAACATAATGAGCCACATGAAGAGACAGTAGGTCTGTGGTGAACAGGTCCAGGGGTCCCTGGTGTAGGGACCAGGGACCCAAAGTTAAATTATTGTTGAGGGATCAACTAAGACCACTGAAATTCTAAAGAATGAAAACCACTGATTTACATAAAAATAAAGACTATTTGTTTATTTTATAAAACATCAAATTAATTATTTACAGTTACATTTAGAGATGCACAGAGGTTAGAGAAGCACAATAGCGGCCCAACGTTGCAGTATTGTATATATTATATATAGTATAGATGTGTTTCATCAGATTTCTGCTCATGTTTACAACTTTGTGCACATTCTAAATATAACTCCTCCCATCTCTGTTGTCAGAGATTTGGAGAGTTGTAATATATTCTGCTGTGCATGTCAATGCTCCGCTGATCGGTTTCAGACCGTCTGACAGACACAGGGGTCCATCTGGGTCTCTGGTCTCTGAAAGAGTTTAGATGTGGCTGTACACTGCTCATTATCAGAGGTCTACGCGCAGAGACAACGCGTCCCTGTCCCCAGCAGAGCGAGTTCACTACAATGAACTGAAGTTGCTGCACTACCAGCCGCGCTGCTCACTTCTGTTGTTCCAGACAGAGTGGACTAGATGCCACGGACGGGTCTGTGATACTAGGAGCTCATACCTGAAGCCGGGTAAATGCACCTGGGATGGATCGGGAATTTTTTTTTTTCAGTTTGCGACAATTCGAATCTTCCACAGACAGGGAGCGCTCTTGAACACCCTCACAGTCTCTGAAAGTACAACTAGTCAATCACGAGTGGCTCAACAGGTAGATCTATAGATAAACTCATCTCTCAGAAATTTGACCGACTGGGTTGACATTTCAGCGTGACAAATCGGGGGTGTGGCGTGTGAGCGTGTGAAACCAGTCAAATGCGTGTGTCTCACGGCCAATGCGTGAGAGTTGGCAGCCCTGCAAGTCTGTATCCGTGTGGAAGTAACAGAGACACAAAATAACTAAATCCCAGAAAAAGTGATTTATCCGTGTGGAAGTAACAGAGACACAAAATAACTAAATCCCAGAAAAAGTGATTTTCTTTTCATAATATGGGCACTTGAAGCAAGTGTTACACACCGCCAAGCCTCCATAGGTATGGTTTTACAAAAAACTAACCACACACATATTACAAGAAACATATGAGAAAGATCGAATACATTTTATCCATTTTACACAATGTCTTTCTTAGGGTATAAAAATAAGGCGGGGTTAAAAATTTAAAGGGACAAAAGGGGGGGGTCAAGACTTCTTATTAAGGCGCCCCTCCCTCCCCCCCCAAGAACGGCCACTGTGAGTTGATGCATCTTTGAAGAATAACAGCAGGTGTCGTTGCAGCAGAAGAAAGAATAAAGTGGGAGATGGTTTTCATGTAGCATGCGTCATTATCTCTCAACAGACAGGGTCAGGACCCTTGCTATGTGGTGCCCCACAGTTTAGGATTTCATTCAACTCCCCCTTTTATTGCGGGGGCGGAAGCTATTGTGTTGATGATCTGGGCTTGGCGTGATGTGGAGACGGAGTGTGTGAATGCATGTGTGTTTTAAGCTGGGTGGGGTTGGCAAAGGGGAGGGGAGCTAAGCTCGATTTGATGACATCTTCATTGTGAGTGTGAGTAGCCCCCCCTACCCCCCACACACAAAAACACACATACAGTACACACACAAACACACACACACACAGACAGGGATTTTTCTCACATGCCACCCATATTGGAGAGAACCATTAACATGTCCTCTCAGGTCACTCTCTCCTGACATCGTATCCCCTTGTTGTCACTCGCTCTGGGAGTCTGGGTTACCCAGGCAACACGTGCATGAGCAGGATTGAGTCATTGGTTTGTTGGGCCCCCTGAAGTTTGACAAGCCTCTGTGTTTTTTTGCTTAACAAACATCTTGATTAGCATGCAGAGGGGAAGGGACAGCGGAAAGTGATCTGGCATGAGGTAACACACCGGTGAACGGCTTTAACTTCACTTCATTTTTAAAGTTTTAATCAGCCGGGTGTGACAGCACTCCTGAGTATACTGTAAGCAAGGACAGAGAGCTGTCACAGCGTGCCACACACAAACACACACACACACACACACACACACACACACACACACACACACACACACACACAAACACACACACACA
>NC_048427.1:16037232-16047106 GCF_013103735.1 Etheostoma cragini | reverse complement strand
TTATTTAACGGTAATTTTTTGGCGCCCCAGCTGCCGGAATATTACCGTTTTTTCACAGTTTTTTTTTTTACAGTGTAGCTTAAATTTGATTGGTCCTCTCGGTCGCTGCATAATGCTGATTGGTCTCCAAGAGCAAAGTGAAAAAGGGGTCTAACATCCAAGTGTTGTGCTGCTACCAACACAAAGACAGTAGTATTCCTATTCGTAATTCTTTAAGAACTACTCCACTCTAAACTCAATCAAGCACTTTCCATTTTCATTTCGCGTTGAATGCCAGTTTGTATGAATGTGGATGTCTTGATCGAGGCCATAACGAATCTTTGGAGCTGGCACGGCACGCCTCGTAGCTGAATGGCTAACTGCATTAAGGGATTGCAATGTGCTTATTCATTCTCAGGTGAAGTCTCCGTCTCATTTTCACCAACTGGCTGGTGTCCCTTCTTCCCTCTTGCCACTTCGTCACAATCACACCTCTGTTTCTTACCCTCCTTCTCCACGGCTCTTTACTCCCAGCTGCTGCTTTTACTTTCAAAAACCTCCTTTCTTTCCGCTCTTCCTTAATGCTCTCTGTTTCACCCTGGTTCTGCCATCGTGTTCATTATTCAAGCTTTCCTGCTGATACAGCCAAAGCAGAGGGCCCATTTGCTATGTTGAACTCCTGCCGCACTTTTAACTCTATACCCACGAGGAATGTTTTGGAAGCACCTTTTTCCGTGGTGTAGCTCTTCCTTCAGCTGTTGGTCAGGAAATGAGTTGGTTGAGAGGCATTTGAGTTGAACCAACGATACACCAACATCATGATTCTTTAAAACGTTCAAGAGAGTTTCTGCCTCAGTGGTGGTATTCAGAAAATGTACTACTCCAAATCCACTTTTCTTAGTGTGACGGCAGAAATAAAGGTCCATACGCCGGGTGCATGGTTCAAAAGGCTTGTACTTGGCGTCTTCATTCATTTATAGGTGTGTTTTGGACGTAACATGCAATACACCTTTTTTTTAAATTTTATTTTCAGGTTCATAATTGTATTTTGAGGTTGTCCCAGAATAGGTTTTACATTTTCCAAAAACACCATATTTTTGTTGTACTGCACATTGCTGCATGGGTGCAAAAATATGGTGTTTTTTGTGATACTAGTAGTGGATTGGTGTTTGTATCATTTCTAACACTGCTATGAGGTATCACCATATCTCATTCTGTTATCTTTAGATTATATGAAATCACGGGGAATGGCTATAATTGCCCAAAATGTCTTGATACTGTCATTAGACATTTTTATAGCCTGTCTATATGCAGTGAACTTGTTGTCTAGGGATAAGTAGTTTTAGATAAGTTTTAGACTTATGACTCAGTCTAAAAGAAATGGTAAAGTTAATATAAACAATTAAAATACTTGTGCCTGCTGGTTGGGGAGGACCATGATCCTGTGTGAAATGTCTAACAAATTTAGGCATCGTCAGATCTGCTGACTGCGGTGCGAGCCTCTCAACCGGCGGCTCTAACGCACTCACTCCCCTAAAGCACGAGCTCTCCACCACTCACTCCCCTACAGCACGCGCTCTCCACCGCAACTTTGCCACCACACAAGCCCCTGCCTAACACAGCGACACGTTTTCACCAAGGGAAGAGGTAAACGCTTAGAAATAACACTAGGGGGGATGCCTTTTGTCCCTATAGCTAGATAAATGTACCAGTACTTATCTGAACTACATGATCCCTGTCACTAGATAGAAAGAAAACGTTGACATTCACGCGGTGCTATTCACTGACAGTATAAAGTCATCTTATGCACTGCTGCGTTGCTAAATGAAGGAGATAAATGAAGGAGACTTCCCCAAATCTTGGCAATTCTTCATTTGCCCTCTCACGTCTGGCAGGTTCGTAATTATACGGCTGCTGGCCTTTCCACCTCTTCCACATCCCAGTCAGTCGCCGTAGTTCTAGTGCCAGGCTGAGCCTTCGCTCCCCACTATGACGTCATCGCCAGTTGACTTAAGAAACCCGTAAAATCCAAAAATGACCGAAAACTGACATTTAACACTATTTTGAGACATTTTTTAAAATGATATACATATCTTGAGTGCTTTTTGTACCAAATAATCAACAGTGGTGGTTAACTTGCAACATGGGCTTTAAGGTCTCTGTTTTAGCTACAGAGTGAGGTATTTCACTTCTATACTATACTTGTTGGGAATCAAACATGCTCAGAAGCTAGGTAAGATCACATCAGCTAGATAACTCTTTTTCCAACTCTGGTCAGTACAGGAGGGATTAGACTTGTGGAATATCTGCAGAACAGAGACATGGAAGTAGTTCTTTTGGAGATTATGGTCAACTAATGTGTGTTGTAGCAGTGTTTTTCCATTGAGAACGAGCTAGTATGCTATGCTACTGTTGGCCCCCTTGTCTCGGCTAGCGACGTTGAAAGCTGTGCAGATTTTGAACAGCTCACCCGGAGACTGAAGGCAAAAAACGTATCTCACTCAAAACAGCATGGATAGTTTTTTTTCTCCAAGTTTGTATGCTCATGGAAGCACCAGTGACACAAGATAACACCCCAAATCCCAGAAAAAGGGTTTTTCTTCATTACATAGGCACTTTAATCTTCTGTATGTGTGTGTGCTGCTGCACTTTCCTGTGTGTGTGTGTGTGTGTGTGTGTGTGTGTCTGTGTAAAACAAGTGTAGCAGGTATGGAACATGTTTGAATGCCACCAAATATCCCTCATTTTACGGCTTATTTTGGTTTTGGTTTGTTTGCTCTTTAATTAACAAAGGGTTAATGTTTGTTTATGTTTCGGTTAAGTATTTTACATAGGAAATGCGCCCTCTGCTGGGTGTTTTGGGAACGTACTGTTTGTTTTCCCGGCTCTCGTCAGACGATGTTGGATCTGGCCGTGAGCGGTAGGTAGCTTGTGTAGCACCAGTCAGATGCATTAAATACAATATTCAATTTATACTTAGTGTTAGACAGGGTGATTGTGAGTAGTATAGGTTTTTAGCAGTTGTTCTGCTTAATTCTCTTCCTTGTATTTTTGTGTATTGTTCAGTTATGAGTGTTTTAGTGAGCTAGCTCAAATGCTATGTTTTCATGTGTATTTGCGTTGGCATTCTCCATTCTGTGTTCAGCACTGCGCCTGTATAGTATGTGTATTTCTTTTTATGTTGTAAGGCGTGTGTTGAGGGCAAAAGAGGAATGCTGTGTTTTTCTTTCCCTAAAACACTCAACAGGTATGTTATTTGCACTGAACTTATATTAGATCTAAAATGTATATTTTGTAATGCTGTGAGGAATTGTGAGGCCTCTGAAAGCAGTTTTATTTGGGCTACATATAACAAAGTATTCTTATATTTTCTAGTTGTATTTTTGCATTTATTGTTTAATATGTGCGTTAATATGTATTTTTATTTCATTGAGAAATGAAAAGACAATGTTGGATCTGGCCGAGAGCGGCATGTGTTGACGGCGAATGAGCAACGCTGTGTTTTTCTTTCCCTAAAACACTCCACAGCACTAAACGTCCTGTGCCAAGGCCTGAGTCTCCAGTCGTCTTCACTCTAGACACAACGCAGGTAACCGGTACCAGAGCTGCCCACTTTTCCCAAAACCTCGGAGTGAGATTTGGGGGGGGCGACCCATATTTTGCCGCGTACAAAGCAATTTCTTTGGGTCTTTATCTTTCAGGGTTTAAATTGGGATTTGTTATATGTGGGGGGGTGGGGCTCTCCCTAGGGGCGTCTGGGGGTATGCCCCCCTAGTAAAAAAAAATAGAAAAATACAGCATTAAATGGCACTTTCTGGAGAGTTTTTTTGCAAATAAATGTAGAAATCAAGTGTTACATGATATGTGCAAAACTGTAGGGTTAAGAGCCTTTGCATTGTTGTAGTATCACCAGGTTTTAGGGCATTTAGCATTTACATTCTTTACATTATTAATTTCTAATGATATAAGAACTGACCCAGACAATGTGCCAAACATAATGAGCCACAAGAAGAGACAGTAGCATATGTCGGCAACAGCTGAGAAGATTTGGGTCTGTGGTGAGCAGGTCCAGGGGTCCCTGCCTGGTGTAGGGACCAGGGACCCAAAGTTAAATTAATGTTGCGGGATAAACTAAGACCACTGAAATTCTGAAGAAGTAGAACCACTGAGTAACATAAATTCTAATCCTTTAACCTTTGTGCCAAGGCTCAGTAATGTTTGGCCCTCATCCTCTGTGCCCCACTTACTGGATTTACTTTTTGGGGAAAATAAAGACTATTGTTCATTTTATGAAACATTGAATGAATTATTTACAGTTACATTTAGAGATGAACAGAGGTTATAGAAGCACAAAAGTGGCCCAACGTTGCAGTATCGTATATATAGTATAGTATATATAGTATCGTATATATAGTATAGTATATATAGTATAGTATAGCTCAGATTTTTGCTCATGTTTACAACTTTGTGCACATTCAAAATATAACTCCTCCCATCTCTGTTGTCCGAGATTTGGAGAGTTGTAATATAGTCTGCTGTGCATGTCATTGCTCCGCTGATATGGTGGATCTCATTCAGACCGTCTGACAGACACAGAGGCCCATTTGGGTCTCTGGTCTCTGACATAGTTTAGAGGTGACTGTATGCTGCTCATTATCGGAGGTCTACGCACCATTGCAACGCGTCACTGCCCACAGCAGAGCGAGTCCACTAAAATGAACTAAAGTTGCTACGCCACCAGCCGCGCTGCTCACCTCTATCTTTACAGAGAAAGTGGAGACGAAGCGACGAACGGGTCTGTGATAGTCAGAGCACATACCTGAAGCCGGGGAGCGCTCTTGAACCCCCTCACAGTCTCTGAAAGCACAACTAGTCGATCGCAAGTGGCTCAACAGGTAGATCTATAGATAAACTCATCTTTCAGAAAATTCGACCGACCGGGCTGACACTTCAGCGTGAGAAATCGGGGGTGTGACGTGTGAGCGTGTGAAACCAGTCAAATGCGTGTATCTCACGGCCAGTGCGTGAGAGTTGGCAGTCCTGCGGTACTGGGGCCAGACCGGTTACACAAGCATAGTGTGCACGTTGTGCAAGAGCCTAGTGTTGCAACTAGAGATTTTCCGATTACCAGTATCAGAAATGCCTCCGATACTGCCGAAAATGCTAGCATCGGTATCGGCGAGTGCTTAAGTACAGGCACCGATCCGATACCACATAGAAATAGGAATCTATTTACTGGTTAGCTCCGTTAGCTCAGACACAGTTCTTCTTAGCCGCTCTTAAACTAGTTTTGCTGCTGTTTTAGAGGGGCGAAGAAGAATTAATTACCTAACGCCTCCTTAAAACAAGCTGACATTAGCGCATCTTGTCGGCAGTACTTTATAGTGGATGTGCCCACCGGACAGACGGCAACATATGCAAAGAAGCAATTTCAAGGGTTGGCCCGAGTGTTTCAAATTTCAACACCAGCAACTTAATTAAACATTTAAGCACGCGTCACGTTAAAGAGCTCAACAAATTTACAAAAGCTACAGGGTAAAAAAAGGACGAACTGCAGCAGGAAACTCTTCCAGCAACAAGATAAATTCCCCAAAGACAGCCAAAATGCAACAACGATAACTAACAATGTTTTGGAGTTTATTGTACTGGATTACCAACCCCTGTCTGTTGATGAAAATGTGAGATTTTGCCACTTAATGGAGCGTTTGAAGCCAAGGTACTGTTTGCCAGGTTGTAAATATATCTCCGAACCGCGCTACCCAAATTATACGAGACAGTTAGGGAACACATTTCGTGTATGCTGAAAGACGTGCATGCAGTCAGCTTTACCACGGACATTTGGGCGCTCCAACATGTCTTTGATAAGTTTAGCGTCCCACTGGGTGGACAGAGAGTCAACATTTACCCCACCAAGTGCGGTGCCGCACGCCACCGAATTCCGAGGGTCACATACTGGCACAGCAATTGCCGAATCAATTGAGGGAATGCTAGTAAAGTGGAAAATCCACAAGTCCAACGTTCATGTTGTTTTGCGCCACAACGCTAGCAACATGAAGAAAGCCATGGACGAGATGGATGTACCGAGTTTGGGATGCGTCACACACACTCTCCAACTGGGGGTGCATGAAGGGCTACTATCGCAGAGAAGTGTGAGTGATGCATTTTACAATATTGGGGCTGCACTTAATTTTTTATACTGTTCTATTTAAAAATAAATGGCTTCCATTTGCTGTATTATTCATGTTTTATAAAGTGTTGAACCTGAGCCAGGCCTTACCACAATGATGATTATAATATCAAATATCTTTTTTTTTTTTAAACACACTGGTATCGGTACTCGGTATCGGCCGATACCCACAGCACAAGTATCGGAATCGGTATCAGGAGGTAAAAAATGGTATCGGAACATCTCTAGTTGCAACATAACAATGAAATGTGGTCAGTGGCGGTCAATGGTGCGATCACTTTCTGCTGTCGCAAGATAGCAATACGCCCAGAATGCACCTGAACACACCTCCCTGTAAGACCAGGTGCATATCTTGCGCAGGTGCATTTGTATGTAAACGACACGGGCGTGTGATGGTAAATTAACAACTGCCTTGGTCTAACAATAGCAAAGACCCTGCATCAGACTCTGCGTCGGGTAGGGCTGCACAATTAATCAAATTTTAATCGCGATCACGATTTTGACTTCCTACGATCAAATTTGCCTGATCGAGCGATTCATTTTTGTAAGCGTCATTTCTTAGAACTCTACTGGTTTTTTGCATAGCGCATCTACCGCTCGGTCAACCCGTCAGATCATGAGCCAGCCAGAGTAGTTCCCTGTACCCCGTTTAGGTTAATTTCGAGCTGTAGACAGTCACAGAGGACAGAGTAAAGGGAGGAAAACTCAACAGATAGCAGTCGGTTATATGCCGGTCTCAAGGTTTACCAGTTTACCAGTAAACGCTGGTACACTTTGTCCCGTCTGTTGTTTTTCAGACAACAGCAGTGAGCAGTGCTAGTCAGTGCTGGTAGCGTCTGTTAGCTGTAAGCTCCTCTAGGACGCAGCGGTGCTAATGTCCTCGCATCCCATGCAATGCCGTTTGTATGGATATGGTTTAATTTTGCGTTACATGACCCATTTTGTCTGTAAAGCCGTGCCTGTGTTGGATCTCTCCTCTACTCTCTCTCCGCGCCCTGCCACACAGCTGTCGCTGGTCCACACTTCTGACATTAGTCCACAGTCTTAATTGTTATTAAAACAGCTGTATATTGTTAAGTATGAGGGGCAAACCTGTATTTGTACCAGTGTTTCCGGGGGTAACCCTGCTATTGCGGCCGTCACGGCGAAGAACACAGAAGAAGTTATTGAATGCAACTAACTTCAGTTGGTAGAGTAACAGCGGGTGAGACAGAGCTGCTGGACCTGGACCTGGACCAGGGTCAGAGATGTGACCCATGGCCAGAATATCACAGGACATAAACATGCAGCGCAGTGACGATACAGACCCTTCATACACACGACGTGTGTTTCCGCCGTTCGACGCGTGCTGGACCCGTTCACAATGAGTCACTCGGTGAGTAGCGTCCATCAAACTCCCTCTCGCAGTTATAAATAGCCTATGTGACGTTAACATTTGTTTTGGTTAAAATCAACAAATAATCGCGAGAATAATCGCCATCAAAATTTTGATCAAAATAATCGTCATTATCATTTTGGCCATAATCGTGCAGCCCTAGCGTCGGGTGCAAGATAGGGACGTTAACCTCCTTTATCAGGACCCTTGTTCATGACGGACACTATCACTCTTACTGTCAGAACCTGATTGAGAAAAAAAATTGTTCACTGCCTGGTACAGCTAATTTTAAAGGGCCAATTCATCCAAAATCAAAACTACATCAGGCTATTTATCATTGTAGATTGTTTTGTTGTGAGTTTTCCAGTGTTGGAGTTATCGGCAGTAGAGATGTTTTTCAATATAATGGAAATAGACGGCACTTAGCATGACCCAGTTACTCAAGATAATCCATAGGCCTGGTAGTACACCGTTTTAATGTAAAGGAACAATTGTCAATGTACTGAACTACTTCCATCAACCACGTAATGCAGAGTGAAGCAGATCAATGGACAAGAGGCTTTTTTAATGGCATCCTCTTTGGCTGAGGTGCGCTCGCTTTATATTGGCAATAAGGCAGATCTAGAGCCAATATCTTTAACAATGGGTAACTCACAGCAAAAAAATCTAGACTGATAAATAGCACTGCAGGTAAGAGGAGATATTCGTATTTTTGAAATTGGGGTCAACCGCCCCTTTAACAATTTGCACTGTTGGGTAGTTTGATTTATAACGTTGTTTTATATTATACAGTATAAGCTCATATATTTTGTGTGTAGTTAACTAGCTGTCAAAGTTCCATGTATATATATAATTATTTACATTTCACCACTGTACTTTAGTACTCCAGGATAAAGGTATATCTTCATTGGGTACCATGTCTGGGGAAGGCAGACTACCCGTTCCTCCCGATAGCTTCCAGATGTGCCCAATCTCTCACTTTAAGACACACGACTGGCCTGGTCTTTGTCAGCAGTTTTTAAGTGCTGATCTAGATTAATTATTCCATTTGGGGCGTGATAGAAGGGAGCGGTGCATCCTGGTCAGCAACCGTAAATCCCCTCTCACAGTTAATACTCTTAATACACAGTATGTTCTTCTTTCTTCTTCCTTACTTTTTGGTTTTCTTTCCTTTTTTTTTACAGGAAGAGTAGAAGTAATTTTGGAAACAGCCAACAAGGGACCAAGTGAAAGCATAAAGAAGCACAAGCCTGTGGTATGTAGAGGTTTAACTTATTAAAACTGGATACAAATTTGAATTCCAGCCAGCCCCTCTCCCCTCACCTCTCCCCATTTCTTTCTCCACAGCCCTGAGAAACGCTGGCTTAATGGAACTACAGCGTGTTCTCTGCTTACCATCGACTGTCTGGTAAGGTCTGATGGAGCGATCTGCCTCGTTAGTTTATATTAGATTCAAGAGGGTTTTTGCTAGAGCAATTACACCATGAGTGATGGTGGGAATATTACTGCACTCTGATGTCTTCTTATCCTTCAGGGAGGAAACATTTGGAAAGCATTTAGAAGATGCTTTCTGTCTACGTTCTGTGTTATATCTCCTTCATTACATTTCAAAACTTGCAATCTCCCTTAACTTTACATTGTGTTAACAACGCAGCCACGCAAACACACGCCTCGAATCAGTATCAGTGTGTTTGCTTGGCCTGTGTGTGTGCACCCAGATAGCGTGGGTGTCCAGCGATAAGGTTAAGTGAATGATTCCCTTCAGTAAACAGAGAGGAGAGGGAGACCGAGCAGGGGCAGGAAACCTGCCATGGGAATCTGGATAATTCATTTAGCTCACTTTATTAACATCATTATGGCAAGAGAGAGAAAGAGAGTGCAAGCTGCAATGGAGGAATGGAAGGAAGGCGGAATAGAGTCACAGATGGAGGTACTGTGGGTGGAGAGAGTGCAGAAGTTGATTTTTGGGAGAAAAATGTATAACGGTGGGGAAAACTAATGAGGGTTCAGAGGTCAGAGGAAAATAGAAGCATGTAATTGAAGCTTCAGACAAAATATTAAACCTCCTCCAATTAGTCTGCAACAGTGGAATCGCTTGAAAAGTTGTCTGTTATAAGGGCGCCATCAGCCTCAATGGATGCGTCTGTTCAAAGAAATTAGCCCTTGTGTTGTCTTTCCGGGCCAAAAAATAACGTTTTTTTCAATGTTTTTGTAGCATTGTTTGACTTTTTATGCCTATGGCCTATGTGAAATTATACTATTCAATTCAATTCAATTTTATTTATAGTATCAATTCATAACAAGAGTTATCTCAAGACACTTTACAGATAGAC
>NC_048427.1:16029295-16037132 GCF_013103735.1 Etheostoma cragini | reverse complement strand
TTGTTTAACGAAAGTCACTGAACATGTAAAGAACTGTGAGTGCTTAGGCAGAACTACTATAAGAATACGTGTTTTAGCAGACAGTTAGCCGCTAATATATCAAAAAATAACAAATTGAACTAGCTTAGTATTGAGTGACCAGCAACGCCTTGTCAACACACAAGCACAGGAAACAAGTACAGGAAACGGAAATGAGTCAGGTACGCTTACCGTCAGGAAGATTCCTCCTACTAACTAATGAGTTAAAAAAGCAGAAAGTTTGAATAATTCTAATATACTAACTAATATTTAAGATCAAATGAACATATGTTGATGGATAATCACAGACTGTCAAAGTGAAGTCAGAATAATTCTATACAATTAAATAAATCACCAAATTTGGTTGAAAGAGACCCAAATGTTCTGATATAGAAACTTTGAACATTGGTCAAATTTGACCCAAGGACAACTGGAGGGTTAAACTAAAATTTAGACAAGACACAGCTAGCTATTGAACCTAGAGCCATATTTTTGCGTTTAACGTCTTACTGGATAGGAAGATAGACAGAGATTTAGTGCTATAGACCCATGTGTGTCTTATCTAATCTAACTAGAAATCGAGGATTCTTTGTGCGCGTGTGTCTCAAGCATGCTACATTACTAGAAGGCTCTTTGATTGCGGTTTACCAGTTCTGCTTTATACCCAGGTCTCCCGGTAGTGAAAGTCCTGCGTTCTGGGATTTTTTACCCAACTGCCACCCCAACCTTCCTACTTACATATCGATTTTTGGTCTATAATTCTACTTTTAAAGGTCCAAAATGTGATACATTTACTGTAATAAATCCAAAAATGACCCCAATCAGATTAACCCTGCTAACTGCTAATGTTACCGGAGGACCAATCCAGCGGGCCATGGCTGTTTACAAAGTGTAGCCTTTTTAGCAGCCGTAGTTGACAATGGTCATTTTAAGCCAAGAGAGAGGGCTGTAAATTGGGAAGATAGGACCGTGAGTTAGCAGTGTGTTTACCGATTGTTGCCAAAATTCTAAGCCAATAAAGTCTGTATTTAAGTCACGTGGAAAAGGACGGCGAGGTAGTGGAACTTTTTGCAATTCCTACTACCATTCTCAGCCGAGGAATTCTAAGCTGAAAATGTGTGTCTGTCAGTTATAGGTACAGATCTCCACGTGAGCATGGGCTTCTCAGATTGTAAATATAGCCAGCCTCTAACATTAACTACTCCTCTGTGCTGTGAAGTAACGTCAAGCTATGTGAGACAAGCGTCTAGCAACATTGTTGTGGATGCTGCGGTCTCATCCTAGCAACTTCAAATCTGGGGAGGAGGGTGGCGGGGGAGACAACTCTCTCCAGTATTTTGAATTGTAACTATTTCAAACACTAGCTGTCAGTATTACATATTGCACCTTTAACCATTGTCGCTCTTCATACTACGTAATCTCATCTGCGTGTCGGCTCCATGGTCCACCGTCCGTCAATACTCACCAGGTCCGGATTTGTTGCAGAACAGCTGCGGCCATGACTGACAGCTGAAGTCACGAGGAACCACGAGATATTGCAAATTCATGTAGAATAGAACCACAAAACCAACAACAGTTGGTTTCCATCCAGAGGAATAGAGAGGAAACAACTCTGTGCTGTGTTTTCAAGGTGTAGTGCAGGGAAATATGATCCACCGTGAGCCCGGCCTATTTTATTTAGAAAATTAACCAGATGTTTTATTTTGTTTCTGTCCTTGATTTCCGGTGCCGCACTGCTGTGTGCTGAATTGCTGCGGAGCTCTCCGGCATCTGGCAAAAATAGAAGCTCTGCGTTTCTGCTCCGGAGGGCTGGGGACTGCGACTGAGATGGAACGGAGTCAGGACGCAGCCGTTTATATAGTACTTTGGCCTGCTTTATAATTAAAAGAAAACATGGAGATGGGACTTTTTACAGTATGGGACCTAGAAATCTCTAAAGATTCTGAGCTTAAGGCCTTAAGGGGGACATTGGTATTGGGCCCTGGATGGATCTTTCAAACTGGACAATCCGGATTAAATTTAATCTTTTCACCAGTATCTGTTTACGCCACACTACTTTTATTAGACGCTACTGATTGAGAAATTGTTGTAGCCTCGGATTCAAACAAAGCCTGTGATCGGATGATCAGTTTTCCATTTCCCACACTGGCTGTGAAAGTTTGTGCAGGACAAAGCCACTAAGTAACTGACTTCCATTATATTCTTCCGTGGGGGTCTTAGTTTCTCCTAAAGAGCTGGCCATTAGTTGTAGACTGCGGTTGAAATGGCAGCTCCCAAGTGTAATGTGGAACTGCCCGAACGTTAAGCAGAGTGTCTCTGAAAATGATCCTACATGCTGAGTCTTCCTTCTGTAAATAACAATTTCAGAAAAGAAAATACTGAGAGAAGAGAAATGGTTGGACGCAGAAGAAAAAGAACGCTTAATCTTTTTTATTTGTGAGATAATCAATTCAAGTTAATTTGTTTGTAGCCCAAAGCGGCGGTTAAGCCAGGTCCACACAGGCGTTTTTTTTATGTCCTTGCTCTCATCCAAAAGAAAGCTCATTTTACAATGTTTGTCTTTAGCAGATTTACTTAATGTCCTTATCCTCTGTATGTTGTCAATTATGTCAAACTTAGTGCCTTTTGCTGGAAAATGCAGCTCAGAAACAGTGAGCAGACCCAGCGTGTTGAGAGGAGAAAAGAGGACAGCCAGGAGTGTCGCACAAACAACTTTCTCATTATGGAAAAAGTAATGAGTCCAATACTGATTCCTCTCACATCAAGAGATGTTAGGGTTTGGGTCACACAGGTTTTGAGGTTAGTGTCCGTTGTGATGGCGACATGACACACTGGAGACACACAAACACACACAGAGATAATGCTCTACATGTGTTATTGGTTCTGGATCACCCACACGCAAACATTTTAAAACGTGCACTAAAAACCCTCACTAAAACTCTGATGACACACCTACACACACTGCTTCACACACACCTTCAGCCAGACTGTTGGACACGCCTCAATTAGCCTGGTGTGTAACTGTCTCTGTGTAACGAATGGCTTGTGTCCTACAGTCACGGGTCCAGTCAGACCAACAGCATTACAGGTCCCTCTACACTGACCAGACACACACACACACACACAAACACACACACACGCCCTCAACACTACCCAGATATCCTGCTTCTAGCTCCATCTATCACCTCCACGTCCACGCTATACGCTTCATATCAGAGGCTACCTCAGTCTCTCCGGTCCCAGACCTGAGCGCTGTTTTGGGCTGCGTCGTTGCCACACTTCCTTGGGTGTCATTCCCATGTTTAAGATGCACCATCATGTCCCCCGCTACCGCCACCACTTTCTCATTCTGTCCACCGCTACTGGCAGCGGGATATTATGTCAAATGGGTGGATTTTTATGGCTGTTTTTTCTTCCTATTTCTCAGTTTGTGTTGAGAAAACAAACAACAACCATAAAGACTGAAAAGATTAAAACTTTCCATTTTTGGTGATGACTCAGCACAGCGCAGTTTTTTGTGCTTTGACCTTTTATGAGATGTGCGTGTGTGTGTGTGTGTAAATGTGTACACTATTGGTGTTTCTCGGTGATGTGTATAAATGGGAATATGTGTCTAAGTATGAACTCTACACGCACATGACTATGGGTGTGTGCAGAGGATGAACAGAGGGATAAGAGACTTGGAGGAAATCCAATGGGGCTTTAGATGTTTCCTTCTCCTGGTTACTGCAACTGGAGTTTCTGCTCATTCTGTTTTCTTATTGTGCGGAAGGTAAAATGCTAGGCGACTGCTGTCCTTATTTTTAGTAAGGTAATATTAGTATTTAAAGTATTTACATTGGTAAAGGTTGGCATGTAGGCTCAGTGGTTAGCACTTTTGCCTCACAGCAACATAGCCCTGTGTGTTTCTCTGGATGTAGGACTTTTTGTGGAGTTTCTTCTCCCTGTGTCTGTGTGGGTTTTCTTCAGGTTCTTTCGATTCCTCTCAAAGTCAAAAGACTGCTGGTTAGCTCCAACGTGTGATAGTCTGGAACTACGGTTCCCATAATGCCTTGGGAGATGTTAAAGATCCCATGACATGGTGCTTTTTGGATGCTTTCATATAGACCTTAGTGGTCCCCTAATACTGTATCTGAAGTATCTTTTATATAGACCTTAGTGGTCCCCTAATACCATATCTGAAGTCTCTTTCCCAAAATTCAGCCTTTGTGCAGAATTATTTTAATGCCATGGGACCTTTAAGAGGAATTAAATTGTTTAATAAATGTCATATATTCAGTGTTAGACTTGGAGCTACAGCTTCAGCTCTGTGTTTTAATCAGGTATTTATTTATTTGTTCACGATTTCTGCAAATTGGCACCATTAAAGTTATGCCGAATTAGCTATCAGCAGTTCCAGTGTACAATGTAGCCGTGGATGTACGGACAGTTATCTCTGACTTACGTTGATACTGAAGAAAACTTGTAGTATTGATTTCCATTTGATTGGCAAGTTCTGGAATTAAGATTAGTGTCAAATTTATTGATAATTATTCATCACAAATTACCTATGGACATCGAAAATAGTTCTATCCTTGGATCCTGATCACAATAAATCTAAACACACTCTATGTGTATCATGTCGGTGTGTTCCGATTTGACTGAGATATATGACTCAGTCAAGTCCTATATTTTGTTATGCAAAATATGGCAATCAGGCACTCAGGGTTTTTAAGTACCTTGATTGACTCTACCAACTGAGGAGGTCACACAATAATTGACCTCCTGTTGATTTTCAAACACCGGCATGCACCTGTCTCGGTGCCTCACAGTTTTCAGCTGCTGTAGCCTAAAGCTGCTTACACATAATCCGAGGTAAAATGGCTCTATGCTGGCCATGTTTTCCTATTCCTTTTGTATTCGTGTTTATTCTATTTTATTCCTGTTTATTGTATTGCGGTTGAGACAACTCGGAGGAAGCACCACCCTCAGCGTGGCTCACCGCTTGAAATTGCTGACGTGCGCTGCGCTCAAAGTTCTTAATTTTTCAACCTTGACCATGTTGCTGTTGATATTTCAAGGTGCAACCAACAGTTATAACTACGGTGCACTTTGCCTCTGAAAGTGCCATTTTGCTTTAACCCTTGTGTTGTCCTACCGGGTCAAATATTTTTTATTTATTTAGACATTTTTGTCCCTTTTTTTTGTTTTCACTAACACCACCTTACTTCCACTACTTTTACAGTAGCAGGAATTCATCTTCAATAACCCTCATTTACATAGAATTATGCCAAACATTTGAGTAAAAAAAGCTGAAATTATGATTTTGGTTTTGTTCAGGCACAAAAACAAATTGGTTATGATGGTGGCTTGGGTTAAAAGGAGTACATGTTATGTTGCTTAACATCCGGTTACTCAGGGAACGCCACCACTCGTGAATATGAGTTGTAACAGCTGCTTAAACTTATGGGGGAGTTTTTCCGGGGGGGCACTTTTCAGGAAAAAGGTAGGAAAGTCTCTATTGCCTCCAACTGTTACAGTGTGCACAGCAGACCAATGTTATTATAGGTCAGCATTTTTCATAGATTTTATAAATTTTTTAAGTTTGACTTTTTGTTTTCAAATTCAGTTTAGTTTTAATTAGTTTTAAAGCGTGTTTATTAGATTAGATTAGTTAAATCTTTTTAGAAAATGCTTAAAGGTGCTGTAGGTAGGATTGCGAAGATCCAGGATTTAGCCAAAGAATTTGAACATCAACAACTTCTTATAACCTCAGATTTCCAAAATCCCCACCCTTTTTTAGACCCGTTTTTAGAGGCAAAGCATCAGTTTGCGTGTTAAGGGAAATATCTCAGTTTTTCAAAAATAACCATGCAGGCATAAACAGGGCCTTAGTTAGTTTTGCAAACAGACTTTACAGTTTTACCCCCAATTTTCACCGGATGCGTAACGGCTGCGGATCCGCTCCAGAACGATGGCGGAGTCAAAAAGTTTCCATTAAAGTCAATGTGTGCATTTCCGCTGACTGTAGAACGGCTGCGTCCCAACTTTGTCCCAGCTCCAGGAGTCCCCAGCCCTCCGGAACAGATGCACAGAGCTTCTATTTTTGCTGGACACCGGAGAGCTTTGCAGCAATTCAGCACACGGCGGAAAGTCGAGTACAGAAACAAAATAAAACATCCATTTAATTTTTAAAACAAAATAAACCATGCTCACGGCGGATCATATTTCCTTGCACTACACCTTGAAAACACAGCACAAAGTTGTTTCCTCTCTACTTCTCTGGATGGAAACAAACTGTCATTTGTTTTGTAGTTCTATTCTACATGAATTTGTGAGATCTTGTGGGTTCTTGTGACTTCAGCTGTCAGTCATGGCCGCAGCCGTTCTGCAACAAATCCAGACCTGGTGAGTACTGACGTACGGCGGAGCACGGAGCCGTCACGTAGCGGAGCTGCTCCTCAGCCATTATGCATCCTATGTAAATTGGGGGTTAGTTAACTTCTGATTCTTTGTAATGCCTCGTTTTTATTTTTATTTTACTTAACAACTATACCTTTGTTATGACCTTGCAGCAGACTCCACGTGGTTTCCTGTTGTTTAGCCCAGAGACCCAGAAACCCAGCAGTACATCTATGCTAGAATGAAACTTGCTCCCAGATGGCAATTCGATGAAACACAAATTTGCATATCATGTAAACACAATTGAAAAAAAATAATAATTAAGATCTCCAAACAAGATTGTGACAACAAGGGTCCTCTAGAACAGTATAAAAAACACATCAGAGGTGTATTTTGTATGTTTATGTTTTGGTTCACTCATCTCAAACTGATATTTAGCATATTTTGCTATGATATCCAGGTTATGCGGTTATAATATACAATACTTCTTAGTTGTCATGTACTTGAGTATCCAACTGATACCCAGTAAGCCTGAGGCGTTTGGGGCGCCTGTGGGTGCCCGGCCCAGGTATCCTGGGTGATAATCCGGATTTGGAACCGAATAGTCAGCAAGTCTGCACTTTTACCAACTCAGGAGGTCTATGATTTAACAAAGAATAGCCTTACATTTTGGTGAATTTAGCTTTTTTCTGAAAGTGGCAGTCAATCCTTGCTGTTAACATACACAGGAAAAGCATTTCCTTATTGCACACACTGACTTAGACTGCTAAGACAGGAATAATTGTCATCAAGTTAAAAGGGCAGAGTGACATTAACATTAAGTAGTTTTTGTACCCAAGTATTTGGTCTATGTTTTTTATTTTTATTTATTTTATTGCATTGCTTAACATCCCTGTAAATTTGCGAGTGCTAGTCAGCCAACTCATTTTCATTTTAAAATGTAGTCCTTCGGCCAGATCTTTTGCAAACCAGAGCGACAGGAAATAGCAACAAATGAGTTCAGGTTAAAATGTTCAGAGAAAATTTGTAATTTTTTCCAACTTTGCTTATCTAAAACCCCTCAACGCTCAGATTTAACTGAGCTTCTTATCATCTGTGTGAAAACAGGCGTCCGTATTGATCGCAGCCTACCAGTACTGACAAATATTGACCCATTGTGACTTCCCACCAGTTTCACAGATTAGAGACAAGCCACAGTGCCAGTGGGAAAGCCTGGGTATTTGCACGTCACAAATGACCACTGTCCCTGTGAAAAAACCAACTGTATGTAAACAGCAGAGAGACCTTGAGTTATTGGGCTTCACAGCTCTGCATATTTTGGCATGGATGATGTTAATATGTTTCCGACCTGGTCAACACATCCACATTGCCACCTTAAGTTAACTGTTTTTATCTGTCTCAATCCTTGGTTTTGCAGTCTGTCCCTTGTCTGATTATA
>NC_048427.1:15992742-16029195 GCF_013103735.1 Etheostoma cragini | reverse complement strand
TGCTTTTAATTATAAACTATTTAGGTGCTATTACTTCAAACAGAAAAAGTCAGAGTTAACTTAATAAGTAAGCTTTATTATTGTTATATAAGTCATGTTATGGGTGAGGAAAGATCTGGAGCAATAAACTTTATAGGGATGATGTTTGGAATTCTTTAGTCTAAGTACCATTGCAACTATATATATATATATATATATTTGTATTTATATATATATTTATATATGTGTGTAGACTATTCCTGTACTCATTTTTTTAATCTGTTTTTAGTTCTGTCAAACGCCTAACATATTTAATCACAATTAATCTCATTAGTGTCATAGTTAACTCGCAATTAATCACACATTTGTATCTATTCTAAATATCCCTTGATTTCTTTTTGTCTACTTATTTTTTCTCTGTTTTAATGCTTTTATAAACATGGAAAAGTGGATCGGCTTTCTTTGTGCAAATGTTTTTTTTTTAATTGAAAACAACATTGGCAAAAAGCCGACTGTAGTGTTCAATTTTACACATAACATTCTCAGTTGGAGCAAATAATCTCTCACACAACGTAACACTGTCCATCAATAAAAGGGTGAAATGGGATTGTGTTAATGCCGTTAATAACGCTTTGAACTGACAGCACTAGTTTATACTTACATTAGTGATGTAGTGAGTGAAGGTAGGATTAAAAATTCTGTCAATAATCAGACTTATAGTCGGCAACCTGATGGCAGTCAGAGGAAGCATTGAGCAAGCTGAGGTGTACAGGCAGAGAGTGAGGAAGGTAGCTAGGTAGGAAGGAAGGAAGGAAGGAAGGAAGGAAGGAAGGAAGGAAGGAAGTAGAAGTGTAGCAAAACCTTGACTTCATATACTGAGGCTAATGGGGAAATCAGGAACAAGGTTGCAGGCAGGTGGAATGTAATTGTAGTAAGTTTTTGATATTTCTTTTAACCATTTAGCATTACTGCCCCCATTAATTAAAATGTATTGTGAAAATGGATAAGGGCTAAAACAATATTATGGAAGTACACAAAGTACATAAAGGGATGGAAAGTAGCACCAACCACCCCCCAAATTCAGAATTTGATCAACCCTACTGTAAGATTTACATTGAATATAATACATGCATTTCAGATTTCAGATTTTCTGTTCGCCAATTGATGCACGTCATGATTTGTCAGCTGTACATGGTTAGTCTGTGTAAATAGATTGAACGATAATCCAAGACACATTTCATATGTTGCCCAAGGTTTGAGCGAATATAATCCATATAGATTCATAACACGTCAGCGTGATTCTACATTTTTGTACGTTTAGTACTGACCATGACATGGTGTTGGAGCAAAAGAGTGAAGACGACAGATTAGACGTCTCTGGAGTTCCTTTACCCCATAGGGGTAGGAATGGTAGCAACCTGCCGAGAGCCTGGCACATGTTCTGACTTCACTACGATTAATGTTAAAGAAGAAACCAGAAGACAAGCATTGCAGCTATCTTCTTCTAGGGGTCGGAGACAAAAGTAGAGATATCTATAATACATGGACATTAACAAAGGCAGAAGCAAAGGTTTTAAAATCATGCTATGAGCAAAGCATACGTAATGCCAAAGTCGCATGTCATTTTCACACACTACAAATTCCACGAGAAGATTCAGGGAGCTAGCGAGCCTTTTGAACAGGCAACAAGGTGGCTAAGTGGTTGGCGCTTCTGCCTCACAGCAAGAAGGTTCTTGGTTCGAATCAAGGTCGTTCCCGGCCTTTCTGTGTGGAGTTTGTCTGATCTCCCCGTGTTTGCATGGGTTTCCTCCGGGTGCTCCGGTTTCTTCCCACCATAAAAACATTCATCCTAGTTAGGACTACAGTTGAAAAATAGCCAATTGGTTAACACCGGCACATTTACAGACATTTTCATTAATATGCATTGTCCTAATCAAATAAATAAATAAAATTTAACAGTTTGTCACGGAATGGGGAATGCTTGTGAATATGTATGTAAAAGCTACTTATTGTCGGATCTGATTTGATGCTGGATAAAGCAATAGGGATTGCTAGGTCTCATGAAATAGCACGTGTAGCAAGTGTAGCTTAAGACAAGCAAGATGGCAGCAACAGTTTACATGAACAGGCTGTTCACGCAATTGGCAGGCAATATCACAAGAAACATGCTTTGAGAGCACGCCAAGAGAGAACAAAAGGACAACTCAATGACACAAAGAGTATAAGCCAGCCAACTACAGTGTTCACGCTTAAATCTGTGCCTATTGCGGAAAAAAGGCCCATGCAGCTGCCCAACAAAAGGAAAACCATGTAAGATATGCAACAAGTGGATCCATTTTGAAAATGTATGCTGTTGCAAGCAAGTAAAAGGAGTCTATGCAGTTATTGATAAGGAACCAGATGACTATGCAGACAGTGACGATTTCTTGATTGATGCAATAACAGAAGGAAACAATTGCCAAGATACCAAACAGGCTTTTGAAAATGTACAAGTGGGACCAGATCAAAACATAGTCAAATTCAAGTTGGACCCTGGGGCCTCAGCTAATATTACTCCCACACATACTATCAAGGGATTGGGACATTCTCATGCATTGCAGGATCAAGCAGGATCATGATGAAAACCTCTGTGCCATGCTGCAACGTTCCAGAGAGAGAGGAGTTAAGCTCAACCCAGAAAAGACCTGTGCCGCTAAGGTAGGCTAATTTTGGCACCTCATCACCAGAGATGGAGTCAAGCCTGATCCAGCCAAGATTGCAGCTGTCAAAGAGATAAAAGCCCCAAAGGACAAAGGTGAGCCGGAAACTATCTTTGGCATGGTGAACTGCTTATCAAAATTTGCTCAAATGGAGTCTAAGTCTAAGAGTTCAAATGGATGCACAGCATGACGAAGCATTTCAGAAGATAAAAGAGATCATCACACCTGATGAGTCGATGTCAAGAAACGTGAATTTGGTGCTGTTTTGTCACAAGAAGACAGACCGAATGTGTATGCATCAAAAGCACTCACTAAATGTAAAGTCAACAATGTGCAGATCGAAAAAGACCTTAATGCCATTTTGTTCGGCTGCAAGCGCTTTCATCAGTATGTTTATGGACACCACATCACAGTGGAGAATGACCACAAACCACTGGAATCCATCATTAGCAAACGGTCTTCACATGCCTTGAACACAGACCTTCCAACACCAAGGAGCCCATGATCAGCCACAAGATCCCTGATTGGGCATGGCAGACTGCTGCTACGGATTTGTTCCACTGGAACAATGAACAATTCGTCATCACAGTGGTCTATTACAGCAGGTTTTTTAAGCTTGACAAATTACACAGCACAACAGCCTCTTCTGTAATACACAAAGTCAAAGCCTTAACCAGACATGGGACCAGGTGAAACTGACTGTTCCGATAACACATGTTCAGCTGAAGGAAGACAAGAATACAAGAGAGCCAGACGCCACCTCCTTTCCACTAAAGAACACTCACATTGACAAAAATTCTGAGGACACACCGCAGACTCCACACAAATGCACAACTCCTACTTCACAGACCACAAATGAATTTGCCCCTCTTACCACCACGGACAAGATCAGGACAAGAAATTAAGCCCAGAGCTGTTTTGGACTTGTAAGACCATGTAAAGGGTGTTGGCGGATTGTTGCCCTTCCATCCAAAAAGAAAAAATAATGTGATGTTTGGTTCTGATTGAAACTGTGTCATATGTGATACCTAGTTCTGTTTGCAATTTTGTGATTTTTGATAAATCTTTTTGAAAAAACTTGCAAATCGCACGCCGGGGGAGATGCGTGCTATTTCTTCCTTTCTGGTTTTCATAATCCTGCTTTTGCTGAATTATTATCCCCAGTGGGGACAAATTAACCCCCCCCCCCCTCAAAGAGATCAATGCTACCTCACAAATAGACAATTATAAAACTAAAAGAGAACTATTTAAACAAAGCAAAGCGCTGTAACTTGAAAAGTTCATAATGCGATACAATGATAAAATATACAGAGCTCCAGGTAGACGGCTACCAGCGGCAGTTGTTTAGCCACCAATAGGTGACTGTGAGCCGGATACAGGCACCGCCAGATGACGTCTCTTTCAGGGGCCGTGGTAGTAGAGTTAAGCCAGAAAAAGTGAACATCATGCGGTGGTGACAGTTATAAGTCTAGGCACCAAAACGACGCCTTAAGTTTAGGAAAAATATTATGGTTTGGATTAACAAACAAGCGTTACCTTGTTGAAAATACTTTGTTTTTGTTGTGAAAGGAACTCCACTGTCCGGTTTGAAAGCGCTGTACTTTATTTTGACAGCACGTTGTGTTGTTTCATTTCATGATTATTTTTTATTGGATATTGAAGTTTATATATAAGTGTTTTGACATGGCTGGCAGAGTGGCGCTATATCCGGGGTATTAGATGGGGGATTTAATTCTTGCATGTTTAGTTTTGTTGATGATTTTTTTCTGAAATCGCACCCTGGATGTATGGATGTACTGTATATGGATATTGGACCCCAGAAAGACTAGCTTCTCTTCTTGGCGTTGGCTTGTGTTGATGTTCATTACATATTATGTAATGAACATCAACACAGGTTCTGCCAATGGGGTTTGTGAGCTTAGGGACAGTCTCTGTCAAGACTGCTCAGACTTGTTCCAAACCATTCCATTACCAGAGCCACACCGCCCAACTCAAATAAATAATGTTGCAATAAATGGTTGAAACTTTGACGATTTGACAGGAATCGGCTCCTTGCTGCTCCTTGTAACTGACTATGACTGCAGTTAATGAATCAAGCGGTGGTGGAAGACATATTCAGATCCTTTACTTAAATAGAAGTATTAATACCACCCTGTTAAAATACTCTGTTACAAGTAAAGGTCATGCATTGGAAATGTTACTCAAGTAAAAGTATGTAAATATCATCATGTACTTAAAGTATCAAAAGTAAAAATACTCAATGCAGAAATAGTGGATCGAAACGATCCAAACAGTTCTGTCAATCAGCTAAGTGTTTAATCGGCAAATTATTTCAGCTGGACTTATAGGTCTATATATTGTTGGGTAGTTTACTTTATGATAAAACATTGTAATTTATAAACTACATGTTTTGTGTGCAGGAATCTTAATTTGTAATGTAACTAGTAATTAAAGCTGTCAGATTAATGTTGTGTAAAAAGTACCAAATTTCTCTCTGAAATTTAGCGGAGTAGATGTTGAAAGTGGCATGACCAGAAAAGACTCAAGTATAGTACAAGTACCTCAAATTAGTATTTAAGTACAGTATTTGAGTAAATATACTTAGTTACAATCCATCACTGGAAACAAGAAGGCCTCTAAGATGAAACTCGTTAGATACTTAGTTACTTAGTAAGTTAGTGAAAACTGTGTATGTCCACCAAGTGATGACTCACCGTGTTGTGTAAATCCAGAAGTGAATAGGTATTCCCCAGAGGCATTATTGGTTTCAATCCACCCCCCGTCCAGCCTCCAGGCCAGCTCTTTAGGTCAGCACAAACAGCAGAGGGAAGACAGGGTAGCTACATCAGGTTGTGTGTGTTTCTTAAAGTCTTAGTGATCCGTCCAATTTGAAAAAAAGCTTCTTATTAAATAGTTTAATAGACAATTATACCACATCATCCATTGTGTGTTTTTTTTGTTTCAGATGCATTCCTGCATAGCAATCACAGCAGTAGGTCCCAGGCGTGTGCGGTTTTACACAAACACACACACAACCACACATACACAAAATCCGGTTTTTATGTCTCAATTAATTTCTTTTGGTTTTTCTTTTATTCCCTCACCCCCATGCCTTCACCCCCTCCCAGGGTCTGATGATGTCTCTGGAAGGCAGCACATGTATAGGATTATCAGACGCTTGTAAGGGAGGAGATAGTGTTTCTCTCGCTAATTTTCCAGTTTTTTTTTTAAACCGTCTCGCTTTGTGCAATGATCAGTCTCTGCCCAGGGTCAGGCTCAGGTGTCGGGTTACTCGTTTCTAAAGAGACTGTGGGTGGAAGGACTCATGGGTTAAAACCAATAATCTCGGTCTTGTTCTGCACGCTGGCACTGAGGTGTTCTGCCCTCTTTCCAATTAAAGTGGAGGCCCTTCGAATGACCTTCCTAACAGTGGTATCACTGTGCCGCTGGACACAGAGCAGAGGAGATGGACTCTCTGGTGATGTTGGGATAAGATAAGATACAACTTGATTGTCTGGTCAAACAGGAAATGTTCCTGCATCGTCTGCTCCAACAGATAACATCTGTATAGTCACTCAAGAAACATCTGATAGACCTTTCAGTCACACACACACACATACACACACACAAACACACACACACACACATACACACAAACACACACACACACACACTCAAAAACACACACACACACACACACACACACACACACACACACACACACACACACACTCACACACACTCACACCTTCTCCCAGGGCAGTGACCCTGTTTGTAATAAAGAAGAAAAGGGCATGTCTTTTTAATTACTTTCAAAGTAAAGGGGTTTAGACGAGCAGCTGAACCATGCTGAAAGCAAGCCAACGCACTCCGTCGCTGGCACAGTGCTCAAACTGTCCTTCTGGTCTGTAACCTGACCCGGGAGGAGCTCATTACAAACGGGAGATAAAGATCAACAGGATTTTTCAAAACAAGAACATGTTACCCTCCTCCTCCAACCGTTTTTTTACAGTTGTTTCCACTTCCGCCCTCCCCTTCCTCCTTTTCAAACCTGATCATATTATTATCGTGTCTCGGGCCAGATGAAATCAGTGATGCATTTGTGTTAACTCAGTCAGGAAAAATAGAAAGCTAACAGGAGCAAAATTGCAACACTGGGCCTGTTTTATCTTTTCATATTTTTACTTCTGCCTTTGATTTAATTTATCTCTGTCTTGATTTTGAAGTTATCCCTCCCTCTTGTCTTATTCCGAAACCTCAGTATTAAATCCAGCCAACCACCGACGTTTGGCCTGTGGCTTTTTTTGGGGGGGAATAATTGAATACACAGTCAGGGCGCTGGCATCAGGGTTTGGGAAAATAAACTCCCCTGCACCGCAGCCATGACAGTATGGCGATACAGCGGGATTTCATTGTTGTGAAACAGATCATATGTAAATGCTAAATAAATGATATCCCAACTTCGGTCCATAACAGAAAGTCAGCTCTTGATGGAGATCTTACTCTACATTGTTATTTTCCAGTAAAGGTTTTGCAATTTTACTTTTACATGGTTAACTACACAAAAATGTGGCCATTATAAAGCAAAATATTACAGGTATCTAAAATCTTTTTTAGATACCTGTTGCAAATTAGGTTGCAACAATGACTACACCTACATGGAATATGCCTTGGTGAATGTTGCAAACATAAACAAACATATAAACATATTAAACATTAAATAATATGAAATAAACAATACATGCACAAGACGAATATTAACATGCAAAGTAACTGTTGCATTATAAAGAAAAAAAAGGGCTGAATGGGTTGAGTGCAGAATGTGCAATGGGCTGATGTATAGTTCAGGGAAAAAAAAAGGTTTAGGTTTTGGGTGAAAACCATGGTTTATAAAACAACCTAAAAACTGATCTCATGAAATGGCGTATGTATGACACGTAAATTTGTATGCCATTATTGGCGTGTTATTAAGACACATACTTACTTTTTAGCATGTTTGACTTGCATTACCTTTCGCGAGAATTTACCGTACCGAGTAGTATGAGAGGGCGAAAAACCGCATAGGGAGGTTGGTCACAGGAGTGGATGGGTAAAACACAGGACATTTACCCAGGAGACCAGGGATTGTCAGATATGACAGATATTGTCATATTTCCTAGGAAGCAAATCCCATTCTCTTTTTTACTAAAGCCAGCCCCTTTCTTCTTTTCCTAAACCCAACCCTGCAGCAACATTTCCTAAACTCAGCCGTTGCTTTCTTCTTGTGGTAATAACACGGCAAGTGTGCGTTTATGTTAAAGCCCACTCTATACCGCGTAGACACACACGTGAATAGCCCAATGTGTACAGATAACAAGCCACTTGGGTTAAGAAAGTCAGCGTGTATGTTTACGCTGGCTGCATACAGCGTAGACTTATAGACGGATAGATCTAAGTGCGTACAGATATCATGCCACTTGGCTTAAGTAAGTCCGAGTGTATGTTTACACAGTGTCATGATGCCATGTCATAGAGACAGCGTTTGAGGTGGAGCCCCAATCATTCCCAGTTGCTCAGTGGCTCATGATGCCTAAGAAGTTCAACCTCTGCTTCTACAATTATACAGATGATCGTCTAGAGACCTATGCCAGCCGAGGCCGGCTACTTCTGGTTTAGCACTCAACTAGTCTCACATTGCCACCCTTCCACCACAGCGCTGTAAAGGGAGGTCTGGCTATTCCAAATGGCAAATCCGGGATGGGAGAAAATCAGGCTCTGGTTTATTGGCATTTCTTTAAACCAATCACAATTATTTTGGTCAATTGGTCATGGTCGACACTAAGCGCTGGGAAAAGTTGTGTGCCGCTTCTAAATTGCCTCTGGAAGGAGCTTGTTTTAGTGGGTCACGTGTACATTCAAATGTTGTTTTGGTTGTGCAACAGAAAACTCAGATTGGAAAGATAATCAAGCTAGCTTTCTGGATTGAACCTGCAGAGATCTGAGGAGCAGGTAACTACAGTCCTCAGAAATCCACCAGTGTTAAAAATTCCAACACAAACAAAACCGATGGAAACAGACATCCGGCCTGAATAAGTGAAATCCAACGGAACTTCAGACAGCAACAAAGCAATCCCGTAAGTGGAACTTCATGGATATAAACTAGCACTCAGCTAACTTGAATGGGGATACAATGATAATCATGCAGCTCTTCTAGACTTTCTAAATGTTATCAGACCGAATAGATCAAATTCTGATAGTGAAACAAGTCCTTTTCTGAGATTGTGCGATCAAAAATAGATTTATAATAAATACATATAAAACATCATATATATATATATATAAATATAATGTGTTCTATTTATATATAATTTATTCTATTTATATAATTTGCCTGCCACACTTCCTGGGGGCCTGGTTAAAACGCATTGTTTATGTTGAAAATTAAAATGGATAGGTCATCAATGGATAAAGACATACACACCTTGCAACCTTGTAAAAGAGGACCATGTTTCACATGGGGAGACATCAGGAACACAATTTCAGAAGAGCAAAAACAAATGTTTGAGGGGTAAATGTCTCCCGGGAGGGAACTGGGTTCAGTGTGTAATGTTTGGGATCACAGTTCACCTGGACCCTCCAGAGTTTGTGTGCTTCTGTTCATGCATGCGTATGAGGAAGTGTTTTTGTGCATGTAAGTGTGTGTCAGGGGAAACCCCGGGAGGTTGATCTTTATCCTAAAGGTTAACCAGGGGTGGTCCAGCTGAGGGCGAGAGGGATAGGAGCTGTCTGCCAGGGTTAAAAAGGCCTGGCTTGTTCTTGTTATTAAAGTTTTCTTTTCTTTTTTTAACTGCATACTTGGTGAAATGCTGCTGCGGTCTCGGTTCTCATGAGGAAATGTTTGGAAGATACACGTTTCTTGCTTGTTTTTGCTATTGTATTGTACAGATAGCTCTGCTAACCTATCTAGGCTCTAGGACCGCTAACTAACCATTGTTTTCTCGATTAATCGATTAGTTGAATGTCAGATGCCAGTCAGAATATTATAAAAAATTCAATAAAAAAAAAAAAAGACGTCCTCATATGTCTTGTTGTCCAAAAATATCTTAAGTCTTAAAAATATCCAGTTTACTGTCACAGAGGAGTGAAGAAACTTGAAAATATCCACATGTAAGAAGACTTTTTGGTAGCACTTTACATTCCACTTTATAAATAGGTAATACATAGGTAATGGCACAAACTATATGCGACATCTGCGTAATGGTAATATAGGTAATAATATCGTAATAACATGATAATAATAGGGTAATATATGTAAGAGGAAATGCAGGAGCTTAGCAGGAGCGATTTCTGATGAGATCCCGGGCCACCATACAGACGCATGGGCTCGCTCCCTACACTTTGACAAACCTTGGTGTCCGTCGTGTATTCGGTTCAGGATGTCTGTTCTCAGCACATGTGGAATCAACATGCGGCTGCCTCCGATGATGATCCCATTGTATACAGATAATTAAGCTTTCATGGGAAAGTACTCTCTGATTGCTGCTGGGACATGGCATAACTACACTGGCCACCCCGAATTTATGTACTGTAACACCAACTGAAGGTTACAGTCCGCTGCTGTAGCTGTCTTTATGGCCTCAAGCCTATGTGGAGTTGCCGGTATGGCGTTGACAACGGCTGATATGTAGCACGCTACGTCTGAGTGAGTGACAGCCTCCCTATCCAGACACTGTAGTGGACTCTGTGAGAGTGCGTCTGTTAAGGTCTTCCCTGGTGCATATTCGGCCACTGGCTTAAATCTCATAAGTCTCTAGAGTTGCCTTTGGCACCGTATTGGCACGTTGTCCAGGTCTTTCTGATTCATGAGTGGCACTAGGGGTTTGTGGTCGGTGACCAATTTGAAGCTCTCAAGGCCACACGGGTACTTTTCAAATCTTTCATAGGCCCAGACACCCGCCAAACACTCCTTCTCAATCTGTGCATATCGGGTCTCAGCATCAGACAGACGACGTGAGCAGTATGCCACAGGTTTCCATTCCCCTTCATGTAGCTGCAGCAGTACTCCACATAGACCATAACTGCTGGCGTCAGCTAAGACAGCAGTAGGGCGGTTCACATCGTAGAACTTCAGGACTGGATAAGTGGAAAGGATGTCTTTAATCCGCTGGAATGCCTCCTGCTGAGGGTGTTCCCACATCCATACTGTCTTGGACTTTAACAGGTCATAAAGTGGTTGACCTACTTTAGACAGATTGGGAATGTATTTCCCCAAGTAGTTAAACATGCCCAGAATACGCTTTAGGTCTTGCACATTCTGTTGTGGTGGAAGCTCGCGGATTGCCTTGACTTTATCAGGGTCAGGTCTCACACCTGATTTGTCAATGACTTGACCCAACAAGTGAAGCTGGTCCTGCCTGAAATCATATTTTTCTTGTTTAGCTTCAGGCCGGCTGACTCAATCCTTTCCAGCACCTTGCTAAGACTCTAGTCGTGCTGTGCTGGAGTATCTCTATACACAAGGACATCATCCATGAAGACAGCCACGCCTTCCAGTGCGTTCAGTGTCCCAGTCATTTTGCGTTGAAAGATTTCTGGAGCACTTGTGATCCCGAATGGGAGTCTTTTAAAAGCATATCTCCCAAAGGGTGTTATGAAGGTGGTTAACTTTGTGCTTTCGGAGTGTAGAGGTATCTGCCAAAACCCGGAAGCAGCATCCAGAGACGTGAACATGGTTGCGCCACTGAGTTTTGCACTAATTTCCTCTGCAGTTGGAAGGACATACCTCTCTCTCCTTACAGCCTCGTTTAACCTCTTCAAATCAACACAGATGCGCACCTTCCCGTTTTTCCTTGGAACTGGCACCATAGGCGCGCACCAGTCAGTGGGCTCAGTCACAGGCTCAATCACCTCATTTTCCTCCATGTGTCTTAATTCTTTTTTAACTTTTTGCAGTCAAGGCAACGGGACACAACGAGCGGTGTGGCTCAGCATCATCTCTTAACAGGATTTTTGCTGTGACTTTGGTCAGCAGATTGTTTGCGTTACGGCCAGTGATGACGTACACAGGAAAAGAGTAAGGCTTTCCTTTGTATTCTGTGATGGCCTCAAACGTTCCTAAACAGTCCAACTGACCACCTGGGCTGCACAAATTATAGGACTCCAATTTCTTGTTGGGAACTAGTGTCTTGAAAGTCTCTTCTCCCATAATGTTCACATCTGCACCCGTGTCAATTTTGAATTTGACTGGTGTTGTTCCAATTGTAAACTGTATTTTCCATTGTTCATCATGTCTGTTTTCATTTGTGACTGCACCCAGGAAGTACGGTGTCTGTGAAACAGTCTCTGTTACTTCTCTGACTGATTTACTATAACATTTACTTTCCAAGTGACACGCCTTCTTACACTTGTTGCATGTAGAGTTCATGAGTTCATGTCTGGGCACCTTTCCGGATCTTTGTATTTCAATTTTCCATATTTCAAGTCTCCTTGATCATTTTCTCTCTTTTTAGGTTTCCACTTGGGCTTTCCTCTGCCTAATCCTTTCCCACGGATTTCCTGCACTGCTGCATGTGACTCCCCCTGCAGGTGAACTTGGAGTGAAACCTCCTCGGACTGGCGTACAGTTGTAATGGTTTGGGCAAGTGTAAGATCAGCCATTAGCTGTAATTTACGTGACAGTTCTTTGTCCAAAATGCCCACAACAATGCGGTCACGGATGTGTTCTTCTCTATTTGCACCGAAGTCACAGTGTTCTGATAGCTCATACAGGGCTCTGATAAACATTTCAGCTTTGTCACCGGGCCCCTGCAATTTCTGGTGAAAACAGGCGCAATCATGAATCACGTTGCGTTGAGAATAGAAGTATGCGTCGTATTTTCCAAACACACCGTCAATGTCACTCTCATCCTCCTCCGTCTCGAAGGTGAAAGACTTGAAGATGTTTTTGGCCTCAGGCCCCATGGCATAAATCAGCGAACTGACCTGCACCACGTCGTCCTTGTCACTTACCTTTGTGGCTAGCCGAAATCGCTGGGTACATTGCTTCCAGTCAGCCCATTCATTCGGTCGATCAAAGGCAAAACTTTCCGGAGTGTGAAACTTGGCCATCTTTCGAAGAAGCAATGCGCCCGTCAAACGCTTCTGACACCATGTAAAGAATTCAAATGTCCACACGGGTCTTAGACTTTCATGAACACGTGTAATGTCAAGCAGACGAACAGAAAACATACAGGCATGTGTTAAACTTCTCTTCACAACTCCGCGAGTCTCAGGGACGTAACAGAATGCCTTTAAAGGTATATAGCCCCATTCACTTGGGCACATTACATGACACTTGGTAATTGCATGTTATTACATTGTTTACCTTCTTATCACCTTATTACCCCGATATTATTAGCTTCTTACTGTGATGTATTACCCAGTTATTACCTGTTTTAATATCATCATTTAATCTTTGCAGCTCCAAACAGCTCTAAAGGGGAGATTTCTGTTGAAGCAGAGAAAGCACAGGGGTGTACCCACTGTATGTTGTATTATTGTAAGTTATTCTATGACTTACAATTTCAGTATGCTGTATATGCATTGTTTTCCCCCTGTAATAATATCATATTGTAAATTAGGGGCAGGACTTAATGAGCATTATGCTTCCGCCTGGTCCCTCTCAATTCACCCCTTTTATAGTATATTGACTATTCAAGATTAATAAATAAAAAATAATCTAAACTAAAGCATTAAAAACATTAACAACAACATGATGATGATTCCATTAAATGCAAGTCTCCAAGGGAGTAAGCACACATAGGGTGTCCCAGCAACTTAAATGGAATGCAGTTACCGTTATCAGTCCCACCTGTGCTTTTCCTGCTATGACAAGTCAACATGTCTTGTGTGGAAAAAGGTCAGCTGCTACCCCTGTCCACAAACGTTTTACACAATATTAAGTTCTGTATGCATGCCCATAGCAGAGCCCTTAAATAGGCTAATCATTTCCTCTCTCCCAGGCAATAATAAGACAGAGAATGACATCATTGGTTAATGTTTGTAGTGCATAGCCGTAGAGGAAATGCTAGCCTTCCACACACAGGTTTCTTCTACAGGGTTAATGTTGTGACTGCTCTGCTTGAGTGAGTGATTGACTTAATGTCTGTATCACACGAAAGCTGTCACGGGCTTATTACAGACAGTAGGGTTTTTTTTATACTTTGAGTCATTGTTTTTTTTCTTTGTCGTTCCCTCTGTTGCAATGAGACTTTTTTGTGAAATGAGCGCAAACTCTTTGCAGATTTAATGTCGCCGTTAGGGATGAGCGAGTACAGCATTATCTGTATCTGTATCTGTTTACCACATGAATTATCTGTATCCAGATCCGTACTCGGGCTGGGCGGGGCCTAAACCGGAAGTGGTCAGATTGAACCAGGAAGTGGGTCGGGTTCTCTTTGAAATGTTAGGGTCTTTAACCGGTATGTTATTTAAGCATGCAATTGATATGAGTTGATCAAAAATTGTTATATTTATTGCTGATTTGAAAACTATTTACATGACAGCATCAAGCTTCAGATCAATGGTGTTGTCATGGTAACAAACAAACTAGGCCTATATACAAAACGTTTTGCAACAATGAATACAACACATGCGGTTGCAATTATGAAGTAAAATGTAATGAACAAGAGTTTTCATACTCAATATAACTTTCTTTTTTTAACTTTTTATTTTTTTATGATGAGTGGGATTTTTTTTGTTTTTGGTTCTTTTAAAAAAAATGTATTTCTTTTATTTCCACACAAGGTATGTGTGTGTGTGTGTGTGTGTGTGTGTGTGTGTGTGTGTGTGTCTGTGTGAGAATGAGTGAGTGAGAGACACAGAGAGAGAGGGGGCGGGGGGCAGCTGACAGTAAAAAAAAAAAACGGGAGTTGCATTTAAACCGAGCAGCCTCTGAAACCCACGTTCACTACTATACTATAAACCGAAGTTAAAAAAAACCTGAAGCTGAAGAAACCCTAAACGTTAACGGGACAGATCCGCAGACCTGATTGACTGACGGAGCGGGAGCGAGCGAGCGAGCGAACGAGAGAGAGAGAGAGCGAGCGAGAGAGAGGTCGAGGGAGCGCATTTCTCCATGTTGTGTGTGTACTGTATGTGTGTGTGAGAATAGTCCGAGCGTGTTTGTAGGCGGGGGCGGGTCGCTGTGATTATCACAGAACGCTGCGCGGCCAGTTGAGGAGTTGAATGATGAAAGGTAAACAATCTGTAGATGTCTTGGTCATTCAACAGCATTGCAGTGATTGTTTTTCAATGAAGGTTCGAACTGCATAGCTGGAGACCTGCAGCCTATCAGTGCTGAATTGTCCAGAGAGACATTATTAGTCTGTTTTTTTTCTCAAACCTGCAAGTCCACGTGTTATTCTTTAACAATGAATATGTTTCTGGCAGCAAATCCTTCAGAGTAAAAGCAGAATCTCAAATGTAAAAGAACAAGTCCAAATTGTTCTACTTTACTTAATGTCAAGAGACTTATTCATGACACTGTAATAAAAGCATTTCATAGTGTAAACAAACTAAGTTCAAATTTGTGAAGGAATGTTAACACATGAAGCTAAACGGTTTCTGATTTCTAAGTTTGGGCCAGCTGTGACATATTTGTGACAGGTTATGTTGGCTTGGTTAACGTCAAGTTGTTATAACAAGTTGTTATAGCAGGCATCTCAAACAATGCTAACGTAGCATTAAAAGGTCTCAGCATGTATCAAATGACAGTCATAAACATTCATGTTCCTTCATGTTCACGACAGGTGACAAGTCAGTCTTATGCACAGCCCTTCAAAGGAAGTGTGCCAAAATCTTTAATTTGTTTTAGAATAGTATGAATGTCAGAACACAATTGTGGCCTGTACTTTATCCTCACACTAAGTAAATGACAGATCTTTCGAGCTTATCCTCGGGATCTGTATTGGGGCCGATCTGATTGTTGTTACATAAAATAAAGGCAATCAAGATTCAATCCTTTCTTGACTATTTCCCCCAGCTTGCTATTTGTAGTTCTCCTTTATGGCAGCCAGGCTCTACAGTATAAGCAGTTTACTATTTACTACTTACATATATATGCCAGTTAACCTACTTTTTGAACCAGGACCTTAAAGCCCATGTTGCAAGTTTAATTTAGCAACGAATTTGTGCAATTTGCTTGTTGGTAGTAAATATTTGAACTTTTATCCATTGTATTTGATGGTGTTGGATATCGCAAAACTGAATATAATACGAAAAGTAGGCACTATTTACAGTGTTTCCTTTTTTCTCCCACAATGCATTGCATGACGTCACGTTGGGGAGCAAACAGAGCAGCCTACGTTTTATTTGCCACTGGTCTGGCCTAATGTGGCTTCCGGTATTTTAAAATTAACAGTCTATGGTCTCAACCGAGTCCATGTGACTTTATTATATTTATAATACTATTGGAAGGAAAGGGTAAACACAGCTTAGACGGGGATGTTGTTTGGCTTTTCACAAATTTAGACAGCTAGCTAACGCAACGCCGCCGGACGTTAGCACAACAGCGTTAGCCTAACCTGCTAGGTAAATATTACAACTGCTTTTGGTGTTGCCTATATATGCGTCCATGTTGTTAACAGCATACATGTGGCATTAGTGCACCTTTTGTACCATAATTGTATTGAATGAAATAGTAAGCTTCGCTCCTACGAGATGGGTGGGTTTTTGTTACGTTACACACAAAGCTAACTGGCTATAGTTAGCCTGTACGGATGCTGGCGGATATAGCTAACGTTGCATGGCCGGCCAGCAACTTCGGCAGTAGAGTTTTGGCAAGCTAACCACGACAGCGTTGTCGCCCACAATCAACCTGCAATGAGTTTTGAAATGGAGACACGCATATCGTTTCTTTTACCGGAGATCCTGGACATTATTTTCATTTATGAAGTTAAATATAAATGAAGAGTAGCCCGAGTGTGCGCAGCCTGGAGGGACGCGTTTTACCACGAGTCGGTGTGGAAGCCGAGCTACATCAGCGGCGAGCAGTCTTCAGACAAGGGGAATGAAGTTCAGATTCTCAGTTTAAGACCAAGTCTGAGATCCATGATTCATCCAAAGCCTGGACTGGTGTGGATGTTTCAACCTCATAGACAACCGACTCGGACAAGCTTTAAAAAAAACTTTTGAAGGATACAACGGTGTACAAATACGTGTACTGTTAAGTATACTGTGAAAATGTTTTATGGAGTTCTCCGCTAATTGTAATCCGTAAAATATTGATTTTGCTCCAACCTGCTCCTTCCTTAAAAACTTCCATATGGATTTATTATAAAATGATGCGCTTTGTTCTCAAATAAAAAAACATATGTTAAATTACACTCTGTTCATTGTTGTTTAACCAAACTTTAATGTTTTCTGAAAATACATGTCTTTTTCTATTAATAATAATCCTACTACTAATAACAATATAATTCAATATTGTTTAGGGAAGGCATAAGCCAACCATATGGGTACACTGTAATACTGGTCACTTTTCACTTCTTTCCAACACTACATCTGGAGTAAAGCTATATTGTCAGAGAGTTGCTCAAATGCGCAGTACTAGTACCTACTGTAGCAGTGGTAACAGTAGTGGATTGGTGTTTGTAACATTTCTAACACTGCTTTTATGAGGTATCACCATATCTTATTCGGTGTTCTTTAGATTATATGATATCAAGGGGAATGGCCCATAATGAGTGTCTTGGGGCTGTCATAAGACGTTTTTACTGCCTGTCTGTTTGTAGTGAACTTGTTGTCTAGGGATAAGTAGCCTTTCAAATGACTCAGTCTAAAAAGAATAGTAAAGTAAATATAAACAATTAAAATACTGGTGCGTGCTGATTGTGGAGGACTATGATTCTTCCTGAAATGTCACAAACGGATTTAGGCATCGTCAGATCTGCTTATTGCGGGGCGAGCTTCCCGACCGGAGGCTCACTCCCCTACAGCACCCGCTCTCCGCCGCGGCTTCGCCACCACACACACAAGCACCGGCCTAACAGAGGTAAACACTTAGAAATAACACTCGGGGATGCCTTCTATTCCTATATCTAGATAAATGTACCAGTACTTAGCTGAACTAACGACATGAGTCCTGTCACTAGATCAAAAAAAAACGACGTTCACTCGTTGCTATTCACTGACAGTAAAAAGTAAAGTAATTGTATACACTGCTGCGTTGCTAAATAAAGGAGATAAATGAAGGAGACTTCCCCACAATCTTGACAATTCCTCATTTGCCCTCTCACGTCTGGTAGGTTCATAATCATTTGGCTGCTGGCCTTTCCTCTTCGCTGTCGCCGTTGTTCTAGTGCCAGGCTGAGACTTTGCTCCCCATTGTGACGTCATTGACAAATTTACTTAATAAACCTGGGGATACCAAAAATGATAAAAAACTGACATTTAACACTATTTGGAGACATTTTTAAAAATGATATACATATATTGAGTGCTTTTAGTACCCAATAATCAACAGTGGTGGTTAACTTGCAACGTGGGTTTTAAGTAAATTGATCCAAACCATACATCTACATATGTTATTTATTCCTACCATTTTATACAACGCATAGGAGCGTTTCATGAATAAATTGCCCTTGAGGGGGCAGGAAATATAACCCAGGAGCGTTTTTAGTCCTTATAACCTAAACCAGAGAAGGATTACGCTTTTAAATACATCTTTAATGTTGTGAAAGGGTAAGCGGTTCAATAAGGCATAAAAACAACATGGTTGTGCATGGAAAAAGATCATGGTTTGGGTTCAAATTGGTACATCATTTATGTTACTTCTCTTCTGATTACGCATGCAACTCAGAATGCGGTTCAGTTTGTTTAATAAATAAAAAAAGAAACAATTTTACTTTGGTACACGAACAAGTGGGACACGAACCCTGATGTGAACCACTATGAAATGTCCTGTGTTTTGTTGACCGGCATTCTTTGTTGCTTCCGTCACTATAAACGTGGACATAAGTCACAATTTGCTCGGACAAACGACTTATGGGGGCATTCTTCGTGGAAGAAAATCATCTGTGGATCATGTAGCTTGTGAAACACAAAGTGTCTATTTCAGCGTGTACAGCTGTTATTTCTATCTGTCCAACACACATGTAATCAGCATTTAGTTTAATAGACTTATCAGATCGGATTCTGAAATTGCACTTAATAAAGCACTCTTCAGCATCGGACCATTTTTGGTTCAAGTTTGTTGTGTTTCTGAGCCATTACATTGAAGTTCACATGAGGAGAGATGACAAGGCAAATGTGAAATACAAGACAAGAGATGCCCCATCAAATCTCATTGTCCCGCCTGTTGCCTGTCAGTCCCCAGCTCACCACAAGTACACAATGAGCCATCTAAATCTATTAGACCTCGATCAGCTGATCTGTTGTTGTGTAGCCTGTTGTTCCCCTATGAAGAATGTTTCAGTGTCATCAAATATCACACAGCTATGCAGAACAAGGAAATGAGTTAAAGGTAAACACATTCTTCATCGTCTTGGCAAGGTTTGTATCCATGAATAGCTGTCATCTTTTAGTTGTCCTGCTCAAATGGTTAGCTCGTCACCATTTATCTCCTAGCCTACAAGGTCTTTCCCGTCAATTATATACAGTACTAATCGGGGCGGCCTATAGCTTTGCAGCTGCCCGGGTTCAAGTCCGACCTTTGCTGTGTGTGATCCCCTTTCTTTCCAGTCTATCCACTATCGAACAAAGGGCAAAAGGCCCAAAAATGATCTTCTAATGTGTATTCATTTATTGTAAACAATACAATAAAGTGAGTCCACTGCTGTCAAAAAAAAGAATATAGACACAGTTTTTAGCCTCTAAGTTACAGCTTCAATTCCCGACTCTCGACATGGTAGCATTCCAGGTCCCCACAAACCCTTCAAGCTAGCGTAGCCGCTACCTTGCCAGCAGCTACCTACTGTTGATGTTAGCTGGTACTTGCAATTTCTAGTCAGCAACATATTTTGGACTTCATTTAATAAACATAACCTGTAGCAGTACACAATCATTTTTTTGTTTCGATTACAATGTGCTTTATGTTGCCTATTTATGTCTGTTTATTTCCATTTCTCTTGTTAATCACCGGCATCTGTACGGCATCAATAGGTTGACATTGTTGTGTACAAATTCATGCGTAGTAAATTACAGGTGTGACTGCCGTTCCAGGGCACTTTCACAGGGAGAAGGTTGTGAAAACACGAGTTACGCCTGGAACGCAGCATAACAATAGCAAACAGCTGGTCTAATTAAACTCTGTGTCCCACCTGAATGCAATTAACTAATTAAGAAGCTGGCAGAACAGAGGCAGCAACCTGAGAATGTAAAACATAGGATTACATGATATAAAGCTCCCAAAGTTAGATTTTTAAACTATTATACTGCTGTCATTTGATCCATAACAAATATTATTATGTTATATATGGTTAAACCATTCCATTTTCAAGATTCAAAATTGTCAAATGTCTGTCAATTTTGGCTTACACCTGTCTGTGTTAAATTAAATCAGCTATAGCTAGCTGCCTATCTCTCTAATTGAGATAACAACTATGTTGAAAAACCCCATCTCCGGCTGTTTTTTTTGTCTTTTAAGCAGACTTGTTTTGAAAGGACAACCTGTTGTAAAATAGTCTTAACTATATACGCAATAGCTACATATGAGATACTGTGCTAAAAGCCTAAGATTTGTTGATCCTTGAAGGAACTTAATGGTTCTGCAATTGAAGTGTAGAGCTAATGAGTCACTGTATTATAAATACAGTAAACACTCTTTATAGACTCTCTGATTCTTGAACATGTTGTTTCACTCCTGAGCCAGAGAAAAAATCACTAATAAAGGCTTCTAAACCAAATACCACACAGCTGGACATGTTCCAGCAGTAATGTGAACTTGCAACATTGTCCACCAAGATAACAGCTATAAGGCTTTAGCACGTAGCTACTGTTGTTAGCGGTTGACACTAATAGAATGTAGCAGCACTTTCTAACTTCAAAAATCGCTGATAAAGGCTTCTATACAAAATACTATATAACTGGAAATGTTTCAGGAGTAATTGAGACACAAAATTTAAGAGAATTTAAGAACATTGGAAGTCAAGATTACTTAACTTTTACTGTGGTTAGCATGCAGCTACATGCACAACATTACAGGTTGTTTAGCTGACGTTTTCGTCCCATGTCTTGCTAAGGGAGACATTGGTTGATGATACCCAGATCTCCCACACCAAAGGCTTGTGTCATATCTACTGCGCCATCACCACCCTCGAGAAAATGTTAACAGTGCAGCAGAGATGGGTTTCTGTACTCAAGTAGATTTTTCTGATTTTGTTTACTTGCTATTAGTTTTTTGGGCGACTTTTTGCTTTTACTCCTTACATTTCAACACAAATAACGGTACTTTCTACTCCTTACATTTTACGAAACTGGCTCGTTACTTTAGTTTTGTACTAAAGGTCGTCTCCCAGGTGTGACTGTGAGTGCATGCCGGAGAATAGCACTGACACGTGCCTCACACCGCATACAGGCACGCACGCCAGACGGAGAAAAAAGAGAGAAAAGAAAAACAGACTAGCTGTCCGGAGGATAATCAGCTGAGATTGTGTTTCATTTCATTTTATTTTATTGGTCTATAGTTCTGGCAAAGTTAAAGTTAGCCAGTTGTTGTTTGTGTTCTTCATATGTTACCTAGGTTAAACCTGGCTGTTGATTCATAATGGAGATTGTGGAACGCCCTCGCTCACGTTTGTATTTTAGGTGCATTATTTACATGCTACAGAAGGCTAGTTACACTGCATTAAGATAATGTAATTAATATTGGGTTTATTGTTATTATTTAGTAACATATATGATTCCTATGCATTGTGTATGTAGCTTTTACAATGCTATTTACTTCTTTGCAGAACCACACACACAGCCATAGCAGAGCTGCCCTGCCCATGTTTGTAGGCTACTGCTGCTTGATTGTAATAAAGTCTGTGTTGTAACTGACACACCTGGGGCCAAGTTGGAAACCAGAATCAACTTTAAATCCAGACCTAATCTAGTCCTCACTAACAAGTTTCAAATAATTCCAGTGTAGTTTCCGTTATTTTGTGCGTCATCAATACCAAATTGAATTTTATTGGATGGTAATATACAGACTTGTCACAAAATATCACAATTCATATCTTTCTAGTCAGTCAGAATCATATTAACCTGGTCCCAGTCTCTGTCACAATAAATAAGCTATATGTTTTAGGCATTTTGGCAGACAACCATTTAAGATGTAGCCAACGGCATATAAAGAATGAAGAACCTTTTTTCCATGTTCACTGAAAATTCTCAGCATGCTCTCTAGTAACATCTGTCTGGTCCAGGTAGCTTTGTCATTTGCAAGGCTACTTTTACTTGTATACTTTAAGTACATTTCCAAGCCTGTGCTTTGTTACTTTTACTTGAGTAAAGAAGTTAAATTAGTACTTCTGCTTTTACCCGAGTAATTTTTGAAGTTTTTTTTAAAGTATCTGTACTTCTACTTGAGTACGGGAAGTGAGTGCTTTCAACATCTATGCACTGCGGTAGCTTAAAAAAATCCACTCCAACTCTGCCTGGCTGGAGCAGATGACTAATCATAGAACACAGGCTTGGAGTTGCGTAAAACTGGTAAAACCGGAGTGGAAATCTGAAAGTTTTAGTTCAAAGGGATTTCCTCTGAAATACATTTACCTCATTATGTATATGGATTTGGGCCAGATTTAACATGAACATCCAACATTATGACGTTATAGATATGAAAGGAAATACAGAAAATCACGATAGTTCCACTTTAAAGGCTGAAAACCTCATCAAATCCTATCACAAGCAGGACAGAGCCGCTACTTCCCCTAACACCACTGTTTACTTCACAAAAATTATTGGTGGTTTCAGAACATGTTTTTGGCTGAAATTAGTTGTTGTCAAGAGTCAGTTTTGTAGATCAGGCCTGATTCTTCATAAAACCCCTGACTTCCCCTGGACTGCCACACGACAATGCACTTACCCTTTTAACTTGTAGATTTATCACCCCCAACTTTGAAGTAGCGATTTGAACATTTATGTATGACTCTGTGGCCCATTAACCTTCTTTTATTAGCTATGTTCCCTTCTAAATGCTTCTGAAACTTTCCTTTTTTCTCCATTATTCTGACTGCTTAGCGTCACACAACAAATCCCAGAGTTCATTCTCATGACAGCATCACTCTTCCCCCAACATGCCTATACACACACTTTCTTCCTTACCTAGAAATGCTTATCAGCCATAAACTCTCAGACTATGATATCATCAGTAAGCATCCACACAAGAAATTGTTCTCATCAGAACATAAACCATAAAATGCCTGCATGGTTAGAAAGCCTGGTAAATAATCACATACATAGATCATATTTTAAGATGTACGATGGATGACATAATGTAACCCGGTCGGTCAACCCTCTCACTGTGGTTGTAGTTCCTGGTGATGAGGATGAGCTACAGTTCACTACAGGCAACATATGAGTCACCAGGCTTTTATGGACAGATTCTGGTAAGAAAACAGATAAATCTGTCAACAGTGGATGTGCTTTGTCCTGCAGAGGACATCAAAATGATAAAAAAAAAAAAACTCATAATTTGGCACACCTTGTGTTTAACCCTCATTTTGTCCTCGGATCAAATTGACCTGTTTTCCTCTATCAGTGTTATTTTTAATAACCCAAAATAACATGATTGATTCCACACAATGCTTTTTGGTAAGTACAAATCTCTAGTTTTATCAATTTTAGGGTGTCTTATTCAATTTTATAGCATTTGAAAAAAATATTGAGAGGTTTTGACATACAGTAAAAGTTGACATATTCCAGTCTGTGATTATCGATCAACATACATTCCTTTAATTTTAGTCTAAATAATTCCTAATTTCTGCCTTTTCGTATAGAGGTATTATGTTCTTATAAATGAGGTTTATTGACCATAAATTCCAAAAATAACTGTAAAGCTAAAGTTAATAAGTTAGTGTTACGTAGTGGTCAAAAAAAGTGACAAATGTTGAAAAAAAAGCATCAAAAGTGTTGAAAAAAGGACAAAAACATAAGAAAAGCCCGTTGTCACTACCAACTCATCAAATACTACCGCTTGGTTAGCGGCTCCCAGCGTTAGAAACTGTCAGAGACACCCTTTTGCGTCTGCAGCGGTTTTAGAGCGAAAACAGTAGTGAGCAGTATTAAAGACTAAATCCACGGAAGGAGTCAGGATGGGTTGATGGCTGGGTGAGACAAGACAGGATCGACCAACTGTATTGAAAAATTATGCATAAGTGGTAACCGGAGCATCAAATATCGCAGCGGTTTAAATTTTTCTGTACTAAAAGTAAATTGTTACCAAAAAAGAGAGAAATGTAACAATAAAGACAGAAGGCTGAGAGTCTACAGCCGTGCTTGCAGCTCTGTGAGGCTACAGCTAGGGCTTGGCGATATGGAGAAAACAAAATATCACAATTGACCAAATACCTCAATATCAATACTGCAACGATGTTGGGGTGTTGACACTTGGTGCTTTCAAAAAACATTCACACAATGACATTTTTGATAAATAAATATCACTAATGTGGATATAATGACTGAGTAAAGGCAAATACAACAGCCTGGTGAGTTAAGAAAATTACATCACATTCCTGTAATGCAGCCTTAAAAACCCTGGAAAAAACAACAATTATGCCATATTACGATAATTACAACATCCAAAATCTAAGCGATATCTAGGCTCATATCAAGATATTGATAAATCAATATATTGCCCAGCTTTAGCTGCAGCAATGCTTTATACTAAATGCTAACACCCAGCATGATGAAAAGCTTGACATGACATGCTGATGTTTAGCGGGTATATTGCTTATCATGTTTACCATTTTAGTTCAGCATGGTACATGCTAACATTAGCTAATTATTGGTGCAGTCAAATAATTTACATATTTAATCTTAATTAATGTCATCGGTAACTCACAATTAATGGCACATTTTGGCACATTAATTTTTTTGTCATTTTTAACACTCTTCAACATGGAAAAGTGGATCGGCTTGCTGTGTGCAAATGCTTTTTTTAAATTGAAAACAACATTGGCATATAGCCTACTGTAGTGTTCAATTTTACACATAACATTCTAACTTGGAGAAAATAATCTCTCACTCAATGGAACACTTTCCATCAATAAAAAGGGTGAAAAAAATAATTTTATGGGGGGGTGAATAAGCATCAGCTGTGTAGGCATCAAGTGGTATTTCAGACTGGACTCGCTGCGATGATAGCTCAGTTAACGAAAAAACACACAGATCACTTTGGTCTTGTTAATGTAACCATTTGGCTACTTTTAAAAAGTAAACTTTGGCATCTCACGCTCGCCATCCACTCAAAACGTAACGTTACTACTCTTTGGCAGCCTTGCAAGCCCAAATGGCATGTGCGGCGAGCCTGTTCTGTTTACGGTCTAGCTAGATCTGGTGTGGTGTTGTAGTTTTTCTAACGTTACCATTGTTGCAACAGCATGTGAAAATAAATACAAAGTTTGCTAGGCCAAAAAAAGAACGTTAATCTTGCGATAAAAAAATCGACGCCATTAAAATGGGTTTGCGTTAACGCCGTTTATAACGTTTTTAACTGACAGCACTACTAATAATCACTAGTCATTCGTTAATTAAGGTATTTGGTCATCAACCAAAGTATTGAACAAATACAAATTTGCAACAAAGTTTGTCTGGGTCAAAGGGATTTTTAAAACCTGTACTACGCTTGGAGGGATAACTTGTGTGTGTTCGTTAGTGATGGGGGAAAATGAGCGCATTTTTTGAACAACTCTTTTAAGTGTCTGGTATGTCCCATGTCAGCCTGTGGAAGGTACAGAGTGCTTGTGAATCCCTGACTTTTCCCACTCACAGTGCCCACGTATTCATTGTTTTATAGAGTATGCTGGGTACTGCTCACGTTGCGTACTATGGTGGGACAGTCACTCAAAATATGGTAAACCGGAACATATTTATGAGCCGGAATCTTTGTCTCGAACGAGGGCGCCAATGACTGACTCAAGTGGAGACAGCCTGCCAGCTACTAACTGAACGAGCCGAAATGAACCGTGAACTCTCGAAATGGAACGTCTGCTACTTGCCTAAAAACACCAGAAAATTACTGCAGTCAAATCCCATTTCTGTAACAATATATTGAGCTTACATAGCCTACCAACATACAAGTGGGATGCTGAATCAATGCATTATTTAATAATGTAAAATGTTGTTGGGCGGGCAGCACTGGCTGTCAGACTGCATATGCATACAATAGTGTCACAGAAAAACGCCATATTTTGCAAAAACGTGTAAAATATCCAAAGGTTTAATACATTAACATGTATAAACAAGAAGAATTGAGTTTGTAAAAATAATCTGTTAACCTATCACTAGTGTGTGTGTGTGTGTGTGTGCGCGCCAATAAATCCCCTTCACAGACTGCAAGGAACTTCCTCAGAAAACTGTTTTATTGTTATCCATTTTCTGTGATTACCTGTGTACAGGAGAAAGGGAGAGGAATGTTTGTTTTCACAAACAAGTCACTTCAATTTACTATGTCTAGCTAACCTGAGCTGTAGTTAATGTTTAGCTAACCTCAACCTACCGTTTCTCTGTCCTGCTGACAACAAAACGCTGTGAATGTTGTTGCTGTGACCCAGTAAATGTTTATCTGATGATGCTGGGACCTTCAAACTCAACACACTTTATTTTTTCTGTCACATTCCTAAGATAAAATATATATATAAAAATATAACAACCTCAGGCTCCTACACTTTGTCCAGTTTGTGCCACCATTCCCCAGTTGTAACTGAACTGTGTGGAGTGTGTTGAGTGCTGTGCCAAGGCTGCATTTTCCCAAGCATCATAAACTTCCCTCAGTGCATGAAACTGGCCGTAGGGTGCCCCTGTAAAGAGACCAGGGGACGTGAGTGTGTGTGCCAAAGCTTTATGGTATGTTGCATGCAGTATGTTTGACTATTAAACACATATTGCCCTGTATACTTTCTTGTTTGGAACAAGTTATTCTCGTATTGCCAGACCTGTTGGCCCTGTAGAGTTGGGTCTGGCTACACCGCACGTTCATTCTGGGATAGGAGAGAAAAACGCTCTCTGGCTTGTTTGCATTTATTTAAACTGATGTATATTGGGGTTACTACTCTTTGGCAGCCTCGCAAGCCCAAACGGCATGTGCGGCGAGCCTGTTCTGTTTACGGTCTAGCTAGATCTGGTGTGGTGTTGTAGTTTTTCTAACGTTACCATTGTTGCAACGGCATGTGAAAATAAATACAAAGTTTGCTAGGCCAAAAAAAGAACGTTAATCTTGCGATAAAAAAATCAACACCATTAAAATGGGTTTGCGTTAACGCCGTTTAAAACGCGTTTAACTGACAGCACTACTAATAATCACTTGTCATTCGTTAGTTAAGGTATTTGGTCATGAACCAAATTTGCAACAAAGTTTCCTGTCTGGGTCAAAGGGATTTTTAAAACCTGTACTAGGCTTGGAGGGATAACTTGTGTGTGTTCGTTAGTGATGGGGGAAAATGAGCGCATTTTTTGAACAACTCTTTTAAGTGTCTGGTATGTCTCATGTCAGCCTGTGGAAGGTACCGAGTGCTTGTGAATCACAACGATCACAATTGTATTGGGCTGCACTAAGCTCTGGACATAACAACGGTGGCTCTGCAAGATGGTCTCGGGAAGGAACTTAGTTTGGTGGAACATTTGAGCCCTGCAGAAGAAAACGTTGCATATAATATTAAATGTTAAGTTATCTAATCACAATACAGTAATGTGAGCTATTTGAATTAGCTGGATACATGGTTAAACGGAATTCACTCTTACGTGTGTATCGTTGTGTGAAGTTATCCACAGCGTTTTGCCACAATTGGTCCCAAAACGTCCAAGTCAGATAGTAAATGTATGCTGTAAACATGTTCTTTGTAAATCTTTACGATCATCGCCTGAAAGAACCAAGCAGGCATGCCTTATTGCATGAGCCAATCTTTCTATGCTATTTTCAGCATGTAGCCTGCTAGCCCAAAGTTTTTAGTTGTTTTCTGAACAGAGTTGAGAATAGAGTTTGAGAATGACAACACATCCATCTTGCACCTATCTTGCCTATTTTAAGACCAATGCAGTTGTTAATTTTCTGTCCCTCGCCCGCAACGTTTAAATAGCAAATGCACCTGCGCCCATCTTTGCGCCCATGGGTATACTCGTCTGACGGGGAGGTGTGTTCAGGTGAATTCTTGGCGTATTGCTACCTTTCAGCCTGTAGTAGAGAGTGATCGTGCCCTTGCCCAACAAAAACCTGGTCTAAAGTCAATAATGCAGCCTTTCATTGTCATTTTAACAGTGCATCAGTAAACTGCGCCTAGGCTGGAGCACAGCGTGCGCACTATGCTTGTTACACACACATAGGGAAGCGCAGCAGCACATACACATGCAAAAGATTAAAAATAAAAATATTACGGTGCAAATCTGCCATTATAATATCAATGCGCCAAGGTACAAACCTGCCTGGCTTTTAAAGGGAATGGGAGATGACACTCTGATTTTTATGTTATTGGTTTATTACATGTTACTTCCAAAACTCACCTGTGATTAATGAAGACACTAAGTATAACCCTTTTGAACCATGCACCCGGCACACAGACCCTTATTTCCACCATCAAACTAAGAAAAAGTGGATTTGGACACGCCCTATACGCACCTGTGCCACGCGCTTCACGCAGTGCGCTTAGATCGTTAAAATAGGGCGCAGAGGGGAGAAGGTGACTGACATTGTTGCCAGGTAATTATCCTGGAAATGTACTTCCGGTGATCCGGACTAGCGTTGACCTGCTCATCTTTTTAGTGCAACATTGCTCATTATAAGATGAGAGGCTAAGCACTACTCTATGTGTTCTCTTTTTTCGTATACAGGGGCTTTGCACTTTACAACTCTAATTCTTTGGGTGATTTATGTGTATGTGTGTGTGTGTGTGTGTGTGTGTGTGTCTGTGTGTCTGTGTGTGTGTGTGTGTGTGTTTTAATGCAGAGATGAAAGCAACCAAGCAACTAATCTTAGAGGGATGCAATCAGACACAAGCATGAACATACACCCACAGAGAGAGGTAATAAAATACCTGGCTATTTCCACTGAAAAGAGATAACAAGCAGCGGTGCCAGTTCACTAAGCACAAGCACACACACACACACACACACACACACACAAACGCACACAGGTGGGCCAATCAAGTCATCTGGAATCAGTTAATACTCCCCTGGATAGATTCTCCACTGCTGCTGTTTAACTGTTTGCCAGCTGGCCTCGGACCAGAGCACTGAAGAGACAATTGGCCTCCTCTGCGAGAAAAACAGACACACAGGAAGGAATCATTCACACCTGAATCATGAGAGGGAACATCTGATCAAATATTAAGGCTTGAGATATTGCTCATGTAAGGATTTAATCAGCGAACGAGTGCACATACACAGTATATTTAAGCAGACAATCCTCACTGGTGTAAGTTGAGATAAAGATGTCAAACACTGTGAAACCATACAGAACCATGATTATGTTGGAACAACGCAGTCATATTGAAATAAACTGGGGAAAATATGTAATGATCAACTCAGCTCAAGCAAAGCGGGTACAATAACTGCTTGTTTGCAATCAAAGAAAATCTAGAATAGCATCATGCAGTGGAAAAATGGGTTACATTGTTAAAGGATGCTTAGCTCCGAAGCACTTCAGAGTAAAAGATTGTCTGCACTTTTATTTCACTTCAGAGTATTACACGTTTAGATATGGTTGAGTGAACAGTTTGTAATTTATGCCAATGCTTGCTCTGGAGCATTTTTTAATTGACTTGAAAAGACATGATGGTACCTGGCAATCCATCCATCTCTCTTGTAGACAAAGCTGATGCAGCATGGTGCCCGTATCTGTATACCTGTTTGTCCCTCCCAATTCCCCCATCTCTCATTTTTCACAAAAAATAAAATGCCTGCTTTGATTTAGCCTGACCTCTGAATTGAAGCCCCCATCAGCTCTGGTTTTGTCCTAATTGATTGAGTCAAGCAATCAAGGATTTTTATTAGGCGGTGTTGAAATTAATCATTGCATTGTTGCATGCAAGGGTTAGGGGGGTGCAACGACGTTTCTGCTTTGATGCAGTAACAGACCTCAATTGATTATTGCCTACTAATTTTTTGTTTGCTTTTTGTCTGCTGTCGGTTGTGTTCAGACTAAACTACATTCAGGAAGTGTCTTTTTTTTTTTGGAGCAGATACAATAAAAAAAGAGATCATATATATCTAACTGCTTGAATTTGTTAATGAAAACCATGTGTAGCAATATTTTATAAATTTCAGGGGGTGGCACACCGTGGTACATTGTGATATCACATTGGATCGATTCATTGACATGATACTCGTGATTGAATTGAATCAAAACACCAGGGCAGTTTTACACCCCTAATTTGTATGCAGACTTAGGAATTGGGACATTGACTTCTTATGCCAGAGCAAAACAAAAAGTGAGGCAAAATGAACACTAGGACATGGTGTACCCTTCATATAGGACAATAACACACCTCAGGAGTTACAGTACGTCCACTACCAATGTTCAGTGCAAATGCTGGAAGTAGTTTGTGCTCTCTACACATCTAACTTTTTTGTCCTGCATGACGCCTGAGTTTGCATTATAGACCTGTATTTAACGTTGGCACTGTATCCAGAATCTATCCTAAACTTTTAACAAAAGCAGTTTTCTCATATGAACTTTGGACAATGTCCAGATAATTAGGTCGATATATTGTCTAGAGTTGCCCTTTCATACATGTAGCACACAACAGGAAGTAGTTATGTACCAATACTAATATTGATACTGCTTAAAATTCTGGTGTCAGTATCTGAAGGTCCTGGAGTTTATGCACCAATCTGATACCACATATTTTAACCTTAAAGAAAATCTACATACGTAAATATATATATATATATATATATATTTCATTCATTCGTTGTTTGTGTTTATTTCCCGCTTTACAAAGAGTTTACCCTTAGCCAGGCTGTACAACAAAGATGACAATCTAATCACAGGGATTGTATTGGATCATTACTAAGTATTATTAGGTAACTGAACTGTATTGGTAAGAAAAAAATGGTATCGGACCATCTATAGTCAGAAGCGTACTTACTTCTAAAAAATCAAGTCTTTTGCTGTTCCTTGAAATTGTCTGATCATTTTGGCGCCAGCCCTTACCAATAGAAGTTTCCAAATCTTCAAGTCTCTTCAAGTGAGACTTTTTCATTGCTGTCTTTGTGTAAACGACCCTTCTTCTTCTTCTTCACCCTCGGATGTTTGTATTTGTCCAGTTTTTACGCAAGCTTAAATATGATAGAGTCTTCGTTAACATGCCCACTGCTCGCTGTGAATTCTCCCAAATAGTGAGCTGATCTATTCACACATGGGCTCAGTTGGACATTACACAGACTTTGTTTAAGGGAGCTGGCAGGGTAATGTCCATTTATTGTCTGCTCCAACTGAATTTATTATGGGGTTCTCACATACAGCTCTTCAGCGTCGCAGTACATGTGTGAAAGCTCAAGCATTTTCATTGCCTAACCATACCACCACAATTGTTTATTTTCCCTAACATATCTATATCGAACCTGACCTATAGTATACAGTGGATGCTATGCAGAGCCTGTATACAGAGAGAGAACTTAGAAAAATTGGCATTGGATGTAATCAAGTACACATCTTGTCTTCCCTACTGCAATTGCATCATAAAGAAGAGATAACTTTTATGTTAGATTGCATTGGGATTTCCATACTTGAAGCACTGGCTATTGTACCCTATCGGTGATTCATTGGCTGGTGGGAGGGCCATTTTCCAGTCTCTAATATGGAGAATGTTTATGGTGTGTAATCATTCAAATCCCCTATCTATAAATCTGTCCCCAGGCTTCGTCTGAGCTAGAATTGTGTCTTAATTTTGGCTGGAAACTGTACTGAATACTCTCTGTACAGATACCACATCTGCAGGCACCGTGTGCAGGCATACTGGACAACCCTATATCTGTAGTTAAAAGGGAAAAAAATGAAGGGAATGAAGATTGGTTCAATGTAACACTATTGATATGCCATACATACTGTAGTTAATTGTGAAAATTGTTTCAACATTTGGTTCCTATGCAAAAATCATCCAACAGGAGACATTTTGACTTGTCATAGAAGGTATAGCACAGGTTTTTAACGATGGCTGCATTGAAGTCAAGTGTCCCAGTTAGCCATGATAGTGTGAGAGTGAGACAGCAGGCATGAACCTGAAGCAGCTAAATGGAATTCAGCCATCACTTTTCATTATCATATTCCAGATATGACATGTTAAAATGTCTTCTGGGAGAGTGGTAAGCGAGTGTCTATAGTGTTTGTTTTAACTCCTATAAAAGGATCAGCTGAATTATGCTGGATTGTGACAGACAGTGCCAACCGTCTTGGAGATTGAGACATGGCCTTTTCATTGCTGGACACTTGATTTGATTTGCAATTTAATTACTCTGCACTCAAGAATGCAATTTAATAAGCAGATTCCCATGGACAGTTCTGTTTACATTTATGCTTTACAAGTGATAAACCCTTAAGATTTTTGTCATCCTCTTTTTTCTAGTGCCACAATATTAAGGTTGTAATGGATCCAAGAAATATTTGGTTGAGAAGTGATTGTTGTGGTGGAAAAGATGAGAGAATAATGTCGGGTCGGCATGATGCTTTAAATGTAACTTCATTAGCTGTTTGTCCATGTCATTGGCTGACTGGTTACCTTTTTAGTAGTTGAAAGGCATGGTGGATGATAGAAGGGAGAGAGTGAGCTTTGCTTGTCTAATGACCACAGAGCTTATAGCCAACCAGCTGGCACAAACCTGTATGCTGTAATACGTGCAGCCAGCAACCCACTGGCACTACTGAGCAACTGTCATTCCCTTTATGGAGTATTGACACCGTTGCATCGCAGCGGACAAACAGACCGAGCTTGTTGCGCTGTCAGTCAGATTAACGAGCCAGTAAAATCCCACCCTCACTGTTGCAGGGGCGGGACCCTGGGTGGGGGGTTGTTGCCTTGTTAAAGTTAATGAGTGCTCATATCTTTTACTGGCAAATTTTCACCTGCATGGCATGGGGCTCGAACACTGCAGCCTGTCTCCTTTCCAAACGCTGCTGCTACTGCTTTTTTGTTAATGAAAGGATGACGCAAGTGTGTTGTGTATGTAGGTGTGAACAGTCGGTTGTTTTCATAATTCCTTGGTCCCCATGGTGTCACTACTGCTGTGCAATGATGCAAGCTGCAAAGGGAGCCAAATTTCTCAAATGTTTGTTCACTGAACACAAGCAGCCCTACGAGAATAACTTTTTTTAATTTAGATTTTGAATTATTTGATTGAAGATTCAATCAAAACAACTACGATTTGGCTATTCATTCCAACATTTATTACGTGATAGTTTGCGTAACTGTCCTATGGGTACACAAACCAAAAAAGTGGCAAAAAGAGGCTAAAAAACCAGCAATAAAGATACATTTAATTTGTATTCGTGAAAAACAAGTCAAAGGTACTTACCTTGCATACCTAAATTGTACCCAAAGGTCACACTAATAACTAACAGTGGGCATGAAGAAGGGTGTTCAGATCAGGGTTAATGTAAAACGTAACAATATGGCCTACAGCAATGGCAGTGTTGCTCTGGAGAACATCTAAAACAATAGGTTTTATGTCTGTAATTTCCCATCCAGAAGATCACTTTGATCAATCTATATAGAGATACAATCACATTAGCCTTTCGGATTACCAAAATTGCCCCACAAATCATGTGATGTCACGGATCCAATTGTCTATATCCCGGATGTTCCACTTACTGGAATGCTCTGTTGCCATCTGAAATTCCGACGGATGTCCATCTTTTTGGCCCGGTTTCCGCTATCTTACACTTTCTTTAGTTGTAATTTTAAACTCCAGTCTATTCATGAGTTACCTGCTCCTCAGATCTCTGCAGGGGGAAGCCAGACAGCTAGCTAGACTATCTGTCCAATCTGAGTGGTTGCACGACCAAAATGACCTTTAAACGCATACATGTTCAACCAAAACAAGTTCCTTTCCATGGCTATTTTGCAGCGGCACTGGTTTGGCGCCACCCATTACAATTGTGATTGGTTTAAAGAAATGCCAATAAACCAGAGCATGTTTTTCAACCATCCCAGAATGCTGTGTGGACTAGCCAGACCCTCCTCCGCAGCGCTGTGGAGAAAGGTCTGGCAATGTGAGACTACGGTTCTAATAAATATTGAGCAGAGCGATTGCAAATAGTAAACATAAATAATCAAAATATATTAGCGTTTGTACTCTGCTAGTGTTTTGATGACACATCCCCATGATAAAGACATCCCAATCCCCACCCACAATGCATCAATGTTGTGTGTTGGCCTTCTGCGTGAATGCACAAGGTTTCCCCGTACCCTAATTTATCTTTCAATTTGTTGATGTCCTGCTGTTTGGCACTCTACACAGCCTTCTATTCACCATCACCTGTGTATTAGGCTGATCCTAGACTCTGTGATATCTGTGGAAAAGAACTTAAAGGGTCCTAAAAAATTGATTTTCCATCCCACATCAGATTATGTGCTTCACACCAGCTTAGCTAAGGTTTCTGAGCCTTTCATGTACACGTGGGGACTAGAATTGTTACCATATAATTTTGCTGTTGAATGCGGGAAAAGATAAATAGCTGTCATCTTTATGGGATAAATGGTGAAATCTGTGGTTTGAATTTCCTTTGGCTATGGAGGTCACCATGACGACCAGGCAATGTTTCCATGAAAGACGACAGTGTGGTTCTCCATCTTTTGCTTAGTTGCTACAGAGTGCGTGTACACGTTGGTGTGTGTGTGTGTGTGCATGCCATCCAGTCCCAGGTATTTGCCCACGGGGCGCCACACTGACCTAACAAACTTGTCAAGGGAGTCGCGTGATGTAACGTCCACATGTAAACCTGAGCCTCTGTTTGCAGGAAAAGTCAAATAGGCTTCGTTCCAAATATCCCTCCAATGTTATCTGAGAGAACCTGATCTCCTTCTCTGGCGGAGGGGGGGACTGCAGCTCAGCTGAAATCTAGCCTGCCATGAAGGATTGAGGACAACAATGTGGAAATGAGATGCACTGCTTGAGATCTGGAGGAAATTAGGGGGAAAGTACTATTTAGTAGTACTTTTTCAAAATTCAGTAATAGTACTGAATTTTGTACAACACTCCAAAATAAAATGCTAATTTGCACTTCCATCCACTACGGTGGGAAACAAAATTATGGCATATCTGTATATTCATATACGTAGTATGAGGAAGGTTATGGACTACACAGATCTGATGTTTTCCTCTCTGCTACATGTACGTCATGATTTATTTGCTAACTCTGTATCCATTATCAACTTTTTCACATTTGCAAGCAATACTTGGACTCTTTCTGGAATTCTGTATTTGTGGTGTTTCCGCTCAATGTTTAATGTTAAAACTAATTAAAAAATAAAATAAAAATACAGGGATGAATGCAGGGGGGATCATATTTCTGTGGGTCCCGGAGCCGCCGTTGTAGCCCCGCCTGTGCCTGTTTGTTGTTGATTCATTAAACTAAAAAAGGTTACAAAAAAGAGAACGTTACCAAGAGCTCCCCACACTAGGCTGGAAGGATCAGGGTGGCACGCACTCAGGTAGCAATGGTTTACCAAAGGAGCAGGATGCCTGTTTGTTCAAGACTGTTGGCCGTAGAGTGAGACCAACAAGACTCTTAGTCCATTCATGGTTTGTCCGTTTCTCTCTGGTAAGTGGCTTCATCCACTGCATGACCTTCTATTCCATTTTTACGCAGCTGTTTACTGCCTCTGACTATTCTTATCAGTGTGTAGGCCGTAACCAATGTCTAAAACAGAAACTGATGTGTTGCTGAAAGTACAAAAACAAAATATCACATTTCTTTATCCACTTGGTCCAAAACAGACAATTCACAGTGAAGCGAAGCAGTTCAAACCGCAAAATATACCCAAAGCATAAAGTGCAACAAAATACTGTTCCTTTACCACATTACATTGTGGCACAAGTCAATACTGAGTCTTTCTGTTATGGCTCCTTGTCAAAGTCAAAGTCAAAGTCTGCTTTATTGTCAATTGCTTCACATGTCAAAAACATAAAAAAAGAAATCGAAATTGCGTTTCCCTCTATCCCACGGTGACAAGACATTTATAACAAATTTGGTCCACAGACAAACATAACATTCAAGTAAACAACATAAAAAAAGTAAAAATAAGAAGATATATACAATGAGGAAAATAAGAGCAGCAAAATTTGTTTTAAAAATGTGCAATTATGCATACTGTCGACAGTCTATGTAATGTGCAAAAAGACAGGCGGTAGCATAGTGGTGCTGGTTATGTAGAGCAGCAGAAATGTGTTCTCAAGTGTTTTCAGGACAACAAAAAGTGTGCAAGTGTACAAGTTGAGTAGTGCAAGGCAAGGCAGCCATTTTGGGTCCAAAGTCAAAGATATTCATGTAACTGAGGGTAGAGGGGGGAGAGAGTTCAGCATCCTAACAGCCTGGTGTATGAAGCTGTTGTGAGTCTGGTGGTGCGGGAGCGCAGGCTTCTGTACCTCTTTCCAGAGGGCAGTTGATCAAACAAATTGTGAGCGG
>NC_048427.1:15938417-15992642 GCF_013103735.1 Etheostoma cragini | reverse complement strand
CTCTCCGGAAGTCAACAACAATCTCCTTAGTCTTGCTGACATTCAGCAGGAGGTTGTTGTCCCTGCACCACGTGGTCATAAGGTCGACCTCCAACCTGTATTGAGTCTCGTCGTCCTTGGTGATGAGACCAACCAGAGTTGTGTCGTCAGCAAATTTCACCATGTGGTTGTTGCTGTCCTTCATGTTAATGCAGTAATAGCTGCCCCGGTACATCAAATATGACAACTAACTATTCAATTCAATTCAATTTTATTTATAGTATCAAATCACAACAATAGTTATCTCAAGACACTTTACAGATAGAGTAGGTCTAGACCACACTCCAGAATCCACAAGGACCCAACAGTTCCAGTAGTTTCCTACAGAGCAAGCAACAGTGCGACGGTGGCAAGGAAAAACTTCCTTTTAGGCAGAAACCTCGGTCAGACCCAGGCTCTTGGTAGGCAGTGTCTGACGACCGGTTGGGATTAGAATAAAAAGTTTGTTTGTAGTAGTTCTTTGAAGCATAGCAGGGCACTGTGCAGCGTTACAAGGCACAGCAGGACGTAGCTGGGCACCGCAGAACGGCGTAACTGACAACTAAATTAATGATGAAAGATTAACATGTTTCCATGGTGACAAAAAATGTCCATCCGTAAAGCAATGCATTCTCATTAACGTGTTTGTACGATATCGTACAAAAATGTATACACACCAATTTGTCTGATATCCTTTAAAAATGATAGCCTGGCTCCGCCCTCCTATGTACTTCCGTTCAGTTTTCATTTTCCTTCAATACTCTGTTTGGATTTGCGGTATATTCTTGGGTTTTCTCAGGTCAAATTTTTATCGGTCCAGTCAGCAAACAGAGGGAGGGGCTGAGAACGATGATGTTGAGGTTTGGTAACCTTCGGCGAGTTCCATAATGGCGTAGGAGAAAGCTGCGGTCCATTGTGGCAACGCTGCCAAATATACAGAAGTTAAAGCCAGAGTAAAAGTAATCTTTGCGGAGTTTTGTTGGCCATGATGTTGGGGCTTTTCCCCCCATGGGTTTGAGAAAAGTTAGATTTTCCAGCTCACTCCGTAAGTAGTGAAGGAGTTAGCTAAGGCTAACACTAGTGATGCTAAGCTGATAGTTCTTGTAGTCTCCCCTCTTGTTAGCCTACCAGACAGTATGTAGGAAGGCAGAGCCTTGTTACCAGAGTGGCTCTGGGCAGATCCTCTAGTCTTCAAGGAAGTTTACACTTGTCAATGGAGAATGGCCAGACTAAAAGCAAATACACAAATTGCACTTCTCTACTTTCGTACACATACACATGGTTCATCGGAGCAGCGTAGAGGCTAAAAAGGTTGTGATCTAGGTGACTTCGCTGTCCCCCCAATCTGATTGCAAGTTCACACAGACAGTACTTAGTCCAGCGATTAAAAAGAAAGTTGAAAATAAAAAGCCATCATGTAGTGTTTCGCTAATGTTTTGTGAAGCAGCAGCGCTGTTGCTACAGCTGATCCCTTGTTACTGAAGCCACGTAATACCATGCAATATGATGTCTTTGTTCGCTCGCTGCAGCTCAGCGGTTGCATTTGATTCACTTGTTTTCCATATTGCGCCGTGCCAGCGCTATGGTCAGCAGCAAAGCGCTCTCGAGGGGCATGACTCTCTGGTTTTTGGACGCGACAGGCCTTACTTCTATTTAATGAGGCCCGTCTTTAAAAAAATGAGAGACAGAGAAAGAGAGTGAGACAAATGTATGATTCGCTCTGTTCTATCTGAAACAGCTGCATCTGTGGTGTTCTCCTCAGATGGCACTGTGGTTTTGGGAGTTGTGCCCTTCAGACACTCTACCTCTGCTCCGATGTTTGATGGCAGCCGATCTGAGACACACACAGAGAGAGAGAGAGAAAAAGAGGTAGAATCAGATGTACACCATTGGCAAAAAGTAACATGTACTCTCCCATACTGATAGCACATAATTAATACAAATAAAATGGCACTTGTTAGGTAACTTACTGGAAGTCTTTGGTTGACAAAATGGCAACCACTTATGCAAACCAAAACATTAATAATAAAGAAATATGGCTCGATGAACTTTATGTTATGATTCTATCCCCTTAATGGACATTTTGAAGTATAACTACTCAAGCGCTAAATGGCAGCGGGCTTTGCCACAGTAACCGAAACACCACGCAACATTTAGCCTCCACCTCTGCCAGAAAGTCTCAGCACAGGCCTGATACCCAAGACGAGACACATGTAGGAGAGCAGCATGGAGGAATAATCACTGAAAGAAAAAGAAGAGGGAATTGGAGGAGATGAGAGAAGTAATAAAACTCAAGTGGGGTGTCGCAGCCAGGGCTTGTGGTTAAGCTGGGGTAGAAGCATTGAAAACAAATTCATTGAGCATATTTTGTGCGCATGTAGCTCGACGTAACATCGCTGCGTCACATCCTGATGATAAGACGGGGGGTATAATCAGTCCTTAGGGTTTCTTTCCCTTACTTACCTCTCTTGCACGGTTCAACTAATCAACATAAAATTACAAAGAACAAAGAAGTACCACAAACTATGATAAAGCACCAGTGCTATTGTTTGTACGTAATTTTGTGGTTCATAGAAAGTATTTTGGTGGGTTACTTGTGGCAATAAGCACATTTATTCATTTATTCATTTATTTATTTATTTTAATCACAAACCTGCTTTTCCACTGGTTTTCGATTATCAACACTATATGTGGGTTCATATCTCAGTTCTTGCTCTTTCTGTCGATACTTAATAAAAGTAAGATTGTAATAAAAGTCAATCATCTGAGCACCTGTTCTTAGCTGCTAGACAAAGGGAGGAGGCACAGACAACAACATAACTGGAGGGAAACAACAGATAAAGGAGAAAGAGGCACAGTAAGGAAAGAGGATTGCAGGAAGGAAAGGAGGTGTAAATAGAGTCAAGGCCAGACAGAGGGAGGGGGGAGAGGAAGCACTTCTAGCTGTTAGCGCTGAGCAGAGAGTTGTGTAACCTTGGCATGCGATCTTCTGCAGGGCAGGAGTCAACCTTCCTTACCTTTCAGTTTTTCATTAGCCTTCTACTGGTTTTTTTCCCCTCATTCTGTTGCTTCTGTGTCACATCAGCATTTAAAAGTTGTAGCGAAATGAATACATTTTAGTGAATTTGCTCACGGTGGCAAAGTTGTTCCATCTTTCTTCTGAAGTATTTCAATTCAAGTTAATTGTTGGGGGGGAAACATGCAAATTTGCAACATTTACTTTGACATACCCCTGCTCTGCTGAGAGAGTATACTGCTCTACAAAAGAGGAATTGTTGGCAAGAATGAGTTGATGTCGATGGTACAAACATGTCCCTTAAATACATGGTGCAAACTAGCTAGCTCCTAGAGAGGTTGTGACTCATTAGCTAACTCGCTAGTTACAATAGCTCATCAACTAGCCTTGCTAAATGTCACTAGCACCATAACACGGACGCGTGTATGAACTGTGCTGTACTACTTTCTGATGTGATCAGGGCTTAGTCTCTCCCTACTGCAAATATATACTTTGTTTACTGTGTATTTTTATTAAATCTTTTCTAAGAATATCTAGTATGTAACACCTGCCCAGCATGGGCGGATTATGAGACAATGGGCCCATGGGCACAGACCTGCAAATGGCCCCCCACTATGTTTCTTACAAAAGGAGCAAGACACAGACTTAGTGATGCTTTTGCCTCTTTTTTGTTGTTTATGTGTCTTTGTAGACATTTTAGGCACTGTGTAGTCTTTTTGTGTTACTTTGTCATTGTTTTGTGTCTCTATGAGTTTGTTTTGTGTCACTTTGTGGTGGTTTTGTATCTCTATGTGATCACTTTATATCTTTTTGTGGTCATTTCGGCTGCCTTAAAATCATTTTGTCTCTTTTTGAACTCTTTATGTGTGTCTTTTTGTGTTCATTTTTTGTCTCTTTGTGATTTTTTTGTGTCTCTTTGTCACTTTGAGGTGTTTTTGATGTCTAATTGTCCAATATTTGACCCTTAAAGTAGTCTCTTTGTAGCCTTTTTATGTTTCTTTGTGGTCATTCTGCATCTCTTCCTGGTCAATATGTCTCTCTTTAATTGACATTTTGCTGGAAACTTTGGGCCCTTGGCCTTTGCCTGGCAGGTCCAATCAGTAATCAATCCATGCTGCACAGCACGGTATTTTTGGCAGAAGGCCTTTTATCAGTAGCCTTCTGAGGTACTCCTCATCTTCAAAATCCAAATCCTATTAGGCTGTGTAAGGCGCCATTAATAGAGGACCAATGCAAAATATCTTAATGTGTGGGAACTTTTTGTCCTACAAGAAATCTTTCTTCTTCTGGTAATATCCAAACATGGAAAATATAGTTATTTCTTACCATCAAACATATATGCCATTCTATATTTGCGTATGATCAGTCCTACGTCATTAACACCGGAAACTTTATGCAATTCACTAGGAGACTGGCAGGATGACGAGTGAGCAGCGAGCCCCGTGGGGAGCCCTGGGTTAACCACTAACAACCAGAGGTTTTTCAGCGCAGACCAAGCTGTGCTTTAAACAGCCACTTCGCCAGCACAGTGGTGAATGTATGGTGCCAGCCGGGAGGGCCGAGCTAGCTGGGCAACTACCAATATTCATTGTTCACACATTTGAAAGTCAAAAGGGAATGGACAGCTCCAAGAAAATATATTATGGAGTGGTATTAAAGAAAACACAGTTGGAAAATACTCAAGGACAAAAGAACTTCCCTTTTTCCATCCAATTTCAGCCACCTTTTCCTTTATCTCTTCATCCAACAAAGCTGGGAACACAGTAGAGTGGCTTGAAAAGAGAGAGAAAGTGAAGCCATGTCTGAGTAAGAGCACCGCTCAAGTTCATAATCAGCCAAATTAGCTTTATGCTCACTGACGAGCTGTTCCACTAAAAGCTGCAAACCCTGCCAGTGGTGTGTGGGTGAGTTTGAGCCAGCGTGACAATAAAAACCATTGTTGCGCTTGTTTAGACAGCCCGTCCAAGATCAACCCTCTCCATCGGACCAGGTTTGTCGGCCCAATAATGGCACCTAATTTGTACGGAAGTCGGTAGAAATCAGCGTAAAAATCTAAAAAACTAAACACATTCTCAAGCCACTTTATTTCCCAACGCTTGCATGCTGTTGTATGTTAAAGTCTTTTTTTCCCTTAGACTCTCAGACTTGGTGGTGATTTAAGTCTTGCTAAAACCGAGTGACATTCCGAGTTGTTGTTTGCCAGGGAGTTGTCTGTTTTGTTTTAACAGAGTTGCTGTCTGTGTAGAAAACATTGCAGCCAAAAAAATGCAATTAGAATAGGTGAGAATGAACCAGTGGTGGGACAAGTTTATGTCCAATCACAGAGATAACCCTTGACAACACCTTACCCATTCCTTTACCCGCATCCTTCTTCCCATCCACTTTTTGTGTCTTTTCAGCTAACCGGATCCCATTTTTCTCACTCTGTCATCCATCCATATGCCCGTGCCAGCTGCTAAGGAACTGACAGGGCAGCAAGCGGAGTGGGATTTTCCCAGTAACATTAGCCTCTCAGAGGACAAGGTGAGATTGGTGGGCAGGATGAATATCTGTCTAGTTGTCCGTCGGGGTCAGTCTTGCTGTCAGTCCCGTGCCACTTGGCTTCAAACCTCTGTGTAGCTCCACTACAAATTCATATTCATCATCAAGATGTATGAGAAGCCTCTCCACAGCAGTCTGAGAGATGAAGATAAATAGGTTGAGGATAAAAATGACGTGATGTTTTCCACCCTGTCTCTCCCTTATTCCTCTTTCCCACCCTGTGAACAATGGCATTGAGTCACTGCCAGCCATGAGCCATCTCTGCCAGTCCAAGTGCTTAAGTCTTTGGGATCAACAAGGTGTGGGAAAAATGCCTCCTGAGACGATTTCCTATTTCAGTCAAATCACAGATCAGTGAATTTTCCTCCAATTATCCCCCTTACATGACAGGTTTAAAGTCCTTTTTGTGTTGAAGTAGCAGCTTTGGATCTGTGTTTCTTTCAGGTGCCAAGCTGAAATACAACAGCAAATGCCACAATGCCATTCCCCAAACCAGTGATATCCAATTAAGATCTGTAGTCATAAGTTCAATATGGCACCAGTGCTGCCAGTAGTGTCTTGCTCTCCCTCTGGGCACAGTTGAAACTAGAAAACAGGCATCTTTCCCACATCCAGGGCAGGGGTGAATGTTTATTATTGGCACACTTGAATGGACTACAGGTTCTAATAGAGCACAGACATATCCGGGGAAGGATACTGCCAGTACTATTAAAATGTCTTGACTACACAAAATCAAAAGTGTTCCATATGCTGTACCTGTTCTAAACCCCTTTTTTCCCCCAAGATGGTGAAGTCACAACCGGCCCTTCTCTGTTTGTTGTTGCCTTTGTTGATTGGGTTTAGGCATGAGGATTAGAATTAGGGTATGGATTTAAGGGTAAGCCAATTAGAGGAAGAGTAGGGTGCTGATCATTCCTATGCCATCTTAGGAAAAGAAAATGTTGCATTCCAAATTACCATATTGGAAGGCGCTTTTAAATACAACACTCAAAAAGATTTGGGTAGAGATGTTTCTGAAGCTTTTCGACCATCCTACAAGCACTTGTGAAGAACCATATTTTCCAACTGGTCCAAAACATAGTAAAGTGTTTTGATGAAAATTATTGATTTTTAAATTTTGGTTTTGGGTTTAGGTGGATGGAATAGTGTTAAAGGATGAAATGAGGCTTTCTAAAAAGTGTCCACTCCCAACAAAAGAGAAGAGTCAATCACCCTTCTGTCTTTCCTTTAATGCACACTCTTTCAGGTTTAAGGTTTTGTTGCGACAACCTTTGCTAAAGCTGTACGAACCCATAAAAGTGTAAAGAGTTTTTGATAAAACCCTTTGGTGGGGTTGTGAATTCAAGAATATACTGTACCACTCATGCTATTATTTTTTCTAGTGAATTTTCTATATTTCAAGACATCAGCACGAAGCAACTCACTCTAGTCTTCTCTATGTCTATAATTTCAAGCTTCTTATTTTTCTCCCAGTTTGTTGTTTTGTGGATCATTTCTTTCTACTTTTACAAATGCTTTCACAAAGGCAAAGGCTTCCACATGTTCCCTGGATTAAATGCCTACAGTCCTTCTCAAAGCATGTCTGCCCTTAGAATCTGGCATATTACCCACCTACTTTAAAACAACACTAAATCACCCCTATCCTAATGAAGCCAGGATCGATCCAGAGGGCACAAACAACTACAGGCCAATCTCCAACCTTTCAAGTAAAACCCTGGAAAAAGCAGTTGCCGCCCAATTCCATCAGAATATGTCCAACGATGAGCTTGAGTCAAGGTGTGCCTCAAGGCCCTTTGATTGGACCTATGCTCTTCACCGTCTACATTTATCCCCCTTGGTCAGATTATCCGGCAACATGGTCTCAGTTTCCACTCCCATGCGATTACACAGCTCTTTATCAGCACTAAACCATCCACTCAGCCATCCATATATGCTGTGTTTCTGTTTATGGCCTTTCTTTTTGGTCAACATTTTTATATCTAGTGTTTTTTACTCTTACATGTTTTCTTTATACTCGATTGATACATTTTGCACCCTCTGAACACCTTGGTGGCAAAAATGTACATGTCCAAAAAACTGCTTTTAAACACATTTGTCAATATTTTTTTCTGCTTTTTTTAATTAATCACTTAAACAACTTTTAACTAGCTGAAAACTACCAAAAATTTAATAATTTTCAGGATTTGATCCATTTAAATGCCAGTTTAATTATTTGAAGTAAGTATTATTTATGGAAAACCCAAGAGAACAATAATTTATTTTCCATAACATAAATCGTAGGGCAATGGGGCTTTGGTGGTGATAAGAGTCTTTGATTTGTCAAAGATTATCAACAAAACCGATATGATTCCATTAGAATTTTTTATGTAGTGCCAGACACTCCCTCTGGACACCTTTTTTGGAGAGGCTTTAAAAATGTTCAAGCAGACTTTATTTGCCAGCAAACTGTGGGACTCATCTTAAGATCACACAAGTTTTGAGGGGGAGTTGGACACAAAAGTGTCAATGGAGTCCTCCAATTCTATGGATGCCTCTAACCCTTCCTCTAAAAGTGTAGAGGACACTGAAGATCCTGTCCATCTGTGAGTGGAAGGCAAAGAACGGACAAGTCTTGTCTCCATCTAATACTCAGGCGCTGTGCAATATTCAAGCACCGACCGGCATGGTGCCAGGGCCCACAAGAATACACTATGTCATATCAAGAATCCACAATCTGGCATCCTGTTTATGCCTTTTCTCCTGACATGATCCAGCTGATTCAGCAAATGACAAACCTACAGGGGAGATCAAACTTCCAGTTTGTCAACAGGCTTTTGATCAAGTGAAATCCCTGTTGTCTGGGACTCCTGTACTGGCAGTTGCAAGTTGATGCAAGTGATGTTGGGGCTGGTGAAGTGTTGTTTCAGGTTTATAAACAGGGAATTGAAAGACCAACAAGTTACTTCTCTAAGAAGTTCAAGGTGTATCAAGACATTACTCGGCCATAGAAAAAGAAGTTCTTGCTCTTGTGTAGGCCCTTCAACATTTTGATGTTTTTGTTGGGTCAAGTTCCTCATTGGTGTGCACTGATCATAATCCATTGACCTTTTTGCGTTCCCTCCAGAATCCAAATCAAAGGTTAATGAGATGGGCCCTGTTCTTACAGCCTTATCATTTGGATATACGCCATATCAAGGGTAAGGGCAATGTGGTCTTAGATGCTGTCGCGTGCGCCATTGTCATAGTGTTTGTTAGGACTGCCTATCATTTTCCATAAAATATTCCAATGCTTCCTTGGGTTTGTGGCCACTGGGTTGTGTAGATAATGCACTGGACTGAATGGGTGTTTTTTATGATATTAACATGGTCGGATGTTTGATATAAAAATGTTACGGGGGGGGGACAGCTCCTAGGCCTATTAAGTCCCTTTGGTTGCCGGGATTTGTGGATTGGCTAATGAGGACTGATGATTGACATCTGGATCATCTGATTGCTCAAATCTATAAATAGGAGTGCTTGGGCACTCATTCTGTCTCTCCCTGCTTGGTTTGTTTGGATTTGGGGTTCAGTTACTTTTGCGTTTGTTTTGGTTGTTTTGTGTGTGTTTTTTGTGTGTGTGTAAGCACAGTGTGAGCAACGATGCTCCAAAGAAAAATCCTTGTATGTGTCCTCATACCTGGCGAATAAAGCTGATTCTGATTCTGATTCTGATTGATAAACCCACACACATCCATACACTACACATCCATATAGTCCACACATTACTGATTAACTGATTGCACCTACTGTATATCTTTTTATATTTCAATAAATTAGATTTAATTGAGCAAACGTGTGTTCTCCACCTTTTATTATACCTTTGAGCCAGGTCATGGCACAATTTCACAAAAAAAATTACTGTACGTCACATGTTGTACCGTCACATGAGTCAGCGGCGCCAGGCAAATATGCAAGCAAGTAGCCAGACCCTGTGGCGGCCAACAGCACACACACACACAAGCAGGACAGAGACAGAGCAGAAGAATGGCAGAGAGGAAGAGTACTATGTGTGGCTATGTTTTCAGGCCCGAAAATAATGGGAAGCTGTATACGTTGTAAAAAGACGGTAAGATACTGTGGTAACACAACAAATTATTAAAGCAAATTCAAATTCTTTCCTGGGTTTTAACTTATTGAAAAGCCAAAGATAAAATCACAAAAACACTTTTCAGATTCAGGAATTTGATGATACATCCACCTTAATTATTAAAAAGTAATAATACTGGCAATACTGGCCTGTATTTACTTGGTATAGGATCGATACCAAAATACAGTATTGTACACCAACGGCTAGAGCAAGCTGCTACCATTGAAGTCTATGAAAGTTTGTAGTAATCTTTTCACTTTGCCTTTTTTGCCGTTTTCAAAAAGAACTGAACGGGGAAAATCCCTTCTGGAACCAGAACCATTGAAAAGTGGGCAGTCCCTATTGAGCTTTATTGATCTGCTAACTAACATAATGGAGAAAAAACAGCATGTAAAAGGGAATAGCAGCCCAACTTTCAGAAAATAACTATCTACAGTTCTAACCATGAGCATGACCTCCATAGTAGGGTACTTGCCTTCACAATGTAAAGTGATAACTTTGCTTTGTAATGTGCTGTAATGTCTGTAATTTGTTTACTCCCACGCTGGTCACAGCCCATCACACTGGAGACAATATAGGAGCATATGAATGACCTCATTTAAGCACAATTGTTCCACACATTTATCAAACCCAGCAAACCAACGGTGCTATTGAGTCACTTTTGCCTGTCATGTCATCTCTACCGATCCCAGAGTTAAAGTCCCTGAGCTCAGCAACCTGATTGAGTAGACTGCTACAACAAATATTCCCCAATTTCAGTCAAATCATGTTTGAAGGGACATTTTCCTTTACCTTTCTGGTTCAACTATCGACATCAGTTGAATCGTAAAAACCATTAAAGACAGCCCAAACCTTTGGAGGCCTCTTAGAGGCTCTGGAGTTATAAATTTCCCAGCATGCTTTTAAGAGTTTCCAAATGTGGGAAATTGGCTTAATACAACAACCCTACTGCCAAACAAGAAGGTCAATAATAGACAATTCTGTAGGCTTCCTGGACATGTTTTATGGCTACAAGTCTAATATCAATGCATTTTAAAATCTCACTTTTTTTTAAATGTGCGCATGGCCAATGCTTCAAAGTTTAGGGACGCACCAATCTGACTTTTCAAGTTGCTATAATTCCATACTAGCTCTCTCTTGGAGTCCTTTTAGATAAAGGTTAGATAATGGTCAGCTATGATTGAATGAGTATAAACTTATTTTTAAAAACATTGCATGGCAATGTATTTAATGTGTATAAGTCACTTCAGGACTGACATCCAATTTGCTTGATCAATTAAGATTAGCATCAGCTAACCGTTATCAGCAATACAGAATGCACATAATGCTGAAATGCTGCCACCACAGGCGTAATTTACAGGGGGACCCTCAATCGAAACTGGCCAGTGCAAAACACCCCAAAAATATATTATTTAACATAATTAAAGACATATGCCCCATAAATTCATGCAGAAAAGGCACAAATTGTTTCAGAAAAATTCAACTGAATGCAGAAAATTAAGTATTTGACAGTCAATTTTGCTCGAAAATTGAATTCTCAGCACCCCCCTCCCCCCTCCAACACACCTAAACTAGCATTCAATAATATTATTGAATTTTCTTACATACAGATGGTGTATGTAAAGATTTTCAGTATGTCATTCTGGATTTTCTTAGCCTGTCAATTGATTTTCTACTCGATTTCATTGACCTGAGAGAGAGCTGAAGTGTAAAATGTTTGATTGGTCCTTGTTTTGTTCTGGTGCCGTTTGGCCCAATGCGGGAGCTCTCCCACTGACAGCCCTCTGTGAGCTCATTTTAAACAGCAGCACTGACCTCAGAGTTATGATTACGGGATGTGGGTAGCTAATATCCACCTTGCTAACTATACCCTCTGGTGGAAAAGAGTGGGAGACGGGGTGACTGTGACATTTGATTTGTTCTGCCATGCTGATATCTTATGATTTATTAAATAACAGCCCCTTGTTCTGTTTATTATCCCTGTTCTACACACATACAGACACACACACATTTAACTTTTCATTCACACACAGTGATGAGTGATGTAAGAGTTTAGAGGAGGAGGAAGACAGGGTACTGTGACTCTAGGGGGAATCACTTGTAATTGCTTTCTTTTCATCACCGCAAAAATGACTTAATTTTTGCAATGTCTTCTCAAATTTGAGGTTGTTTAAAGGTTTTTACACACCTGTACACCTGTACTTGTATATGAAGTTTAGTTGAATCAAATGTACGCCGGTATGCTTTGGTACAGTTTGTTTGTTTCGAGAACTACATTAGATTCAACCTCAATCCAAACCCCACTAACAAGACATACTCCTCAATTTAGAGCTAAACTGTTACTGTGTTCCTGTAGTCAGGTGTGCTTTGCAATCTGCGATGAGGCCGGATTTGCAAACTGTAGCAGCATGCATGTTTCTCTCAAAAGAATTGACTGCTACCCCAGACACATCTGACCAATAAGCGGAGTGAAGGTTCTTGCGTGTTTTGTAGTGATGCGTTTAGGTTCGTTTGGTGTTTCCTTCCGGGTGAAACTAAACTAGGGAGAAAATCTCCTAGTTTCCAAACTCATCAACAAATTTAATTCAGAGCAGATAGGGGTGAAAATGCCCTAAAGGTCTGGTGAAGCTACTCATTTAGTGAAAAAACATTTTTGAGAGCTGCTGTGTTTTGAAATACATTCTTAGTCACATCTGTGCGTAACCAAAGCTTTCGCAATAACATGGCTCAGCAGCCAAGCAGCCCAATAACAGCCAAAATGCCACTGAGACCTGCCAGCCAGCCACCAAGTCGGCACCGGCAAACACACACACACACACACACACACACACACACACACACACACACACACACACACACAAACACACAAACACACGTGTGTTTGCATGGACATGCACATGGGGACATAACATGCTCCTTTAGCAAAGGTACATTCTGCTCCTGTGGCAACTTCACAAATAGACTGGTTTTCTCCTTGTTGGAAAACAGGACATGGAGCCAAGCAACACTAACCACCCTCAGTCCTTTCAACCACACCCACCCACCCACCCATCCATCCATGAAAACTAGATGTTTATGGCAGAAGATAGAGGCAATTGTGCATGAGCGGGGCTGGGGCGTACACTTTTGAAAGGAATATTAGTTTTGGTGTTTTTTTACAAAGTAAGCTGACAAACATGTTGCAGTTCCTCACCACAGCAAGGATTCAGTGAACGGCGCACATTGTCAAGCATCCTGTGATTACTCATGGCCATGAACCTTTTTAGCACCTCTTTGTGAGGCACCTTTTTAAGGTGTTTCAGAGCACATTCCCTTCTGACAGTGTACAGTACACTGTGTTCTGTTCCAGAGTTTCCATCAGCAGTCACATGTCAAGATGCTTTTCGTGAGTGTACTTGCTGTGGATTGGTCATCGTTTTTGCAAGGATATTGGGTGCTGCTGACAGGCATTGGAAAGCTTTATTTGTGTGTGTGTGTGTGTGTGTGTCTGTGTGTGTTTGTGTGTGTGTGTGTGTGTGTATATGTATCTGTGTGTCTGTTTCTCTTTTGTGTCTGAGCATCATTTTTGATGTGAATGTCGCTTGGGTCAGATGGATGAACATGTGTCTCCTCTTCTGTATCTGCACAGTCAGCAGCTATACAGCCATGGCATCTTGTGAGGAGAGAAAGAGAGACAGAGAGAGAGAGAGATTGTGTGTCTCCCAGTCACATTTAGGCTGAACACACTGGCAAGACTCCTGAATGAGGCAGAGTTCTATCACACTTTGCTGTGCGACCTGTGGCGTGCATGTGTCTGACAGGGTGAGAAGGGGGTATGTCTTCCTTGCAGCCTGGTGTCTACTGTAAATTGACATTTTGTTGCTGTCAGATGAAAAGCTCTTATCTCACAAATGTTACCTTTGTATCGGTAAGAAAAAAAAAAACATAAGAGGGAATAATATGGAGTGTGTGTGAGTGTGTCGCCACTGTCGCACTGTTGCTTGCTCTGGAGGAGACTACTAGAACTGTTGGGTTCTTGTAAATTCTGGAGTGGGGTCTATCTGTATAGTGTCTTGAGATAACTCTTGTTATGAATTGATACTATAAATAAAATTGAATTGAATTGAATTGTGTGTGTGTGTGTGTGTGTGTATGTATGTCTCTGCCCTGGTGAACTAAAGCATTGTACAATAAGAAAGAACCCTCTCCTGGTATCTTGTTTTTAAAGTGGATTTCTGCTATAGATGTTTTTTTCATGTGTGGCAACACTTTATTTGATGAAATTTAAATTTAATGCGTAAATTAACAGGTTAAGTTCATTTGTTTTGGTGTGTTGTGTTTTATCAGTGAATTAAAAGGAGAAACAAAGACATTGGGCTCAATAAAAGAGCAACTGTCTTAATCACATATCGTGAATAAGGATTTCTTTTTCTCTACCCAAGAAGAAAGTTCTCAATTGGTCTAGACCTGTTGTTTGAGTCATGTACAAATAGTCTGCCTTTCTCTGCATTGGGAAAGTCTTGTTCTGCATAATAACAGAGTTACAATTTACTTTAAACAACTCAAATTAAAACAAATTATATAATAAAATATTAATGGCCAATTCCCCGGAGGTTTGACCACACTGGATTTGTTTTTAAATTCTGTTTGCAACTCCTGTGCGGTGTCTGAATTAGGAAACTTCCATTAGTACACTTTCATGAAGTACGCTGTGTACTCAGGTACTGCACACTTGCGTATTGAATTTTGAAAGGATTGTGTTCTTTCAAATAGCACATTGCACTCTACCAGAAAGGATTATCGCAACGATTGACTGCTTCTTCTTATTCTTCTGATGGAGGGGCAGTAGGGAGGAATTGCAACCCATCGGAGCCAATGTATCTGTCGGTTTGTTTTTCTCAGTTCAGTTAAAGATTGGTTAACTATAATTAAAGAACATACTTTTACTCTTTCTTGCTTGTGTGTGCCGCATGTGGGGTGAAATTCCGCTGGCGCCATGTCCTTGAGTGTTCGGCCGGGAAACAACCGCAACCTCTGCATCTTCCTCGGCCACTAGTTTTTCAAGTTATCCCTTCCCTTCCTGCTGCGTAGCCAAGATGCCGACCGTTCATACTGCACAGCATTTTCCCATACTATCAACTCAAAAATAACAAGTGCACGTACAGAAGTAAGCCAACTGAGACCAAGCAACTACAAGTCTGAAAAAAGACTGCCTCTGGGTCTTCATGCAAGTGACTGTCCAGGTGAAAAACTTCTATTATAGCCTGACTTGCAACATCACAGTTAATATATCCATTTTGTCCGCTCATCTTTTCTCCTTTTTCCTCTTTGCTGACATGTGCATGAAATGGTGCAGAACCCACTGCTTCTTATAGCTTTTTGGGTGCACTGACTATGCTAATTTCTCATAACCATACACCTACTCATGCACATGTGGCATGTATCAAGTGCATATAAGGAACTTGCGGCAAATTTGTCCTATTATGAGATTTATTTTTTTCTGAATTAGACTTGGAACTCTCCCAAGGAAGTGTGACAGAAAAAAGTGAGAGAGAGTACAGAACAAGAATACCCAGACATTCTTGCTTGAGGCCCAGTGAAGGTTGGACTATAATTAACTATAGAGGATACATGCACAGTAAGGTTAAAGAGGGTAGTAAAAGGAAGAAGATAACGGTTCTAATTCATAAGAGGTCCTTATGTCAAAATATCCTAACCTTTCTTTCATACTACACTTTTTCCCCTGGATATTTAATGTAAAAATGCTAAGTTAATGCCCATATTTTGCAACAACGTGCTACTTTATAGCTACAACATATGAAGGCCTGTGAACATAGTTGCACATTCACACACTTGTATATCATTCCAACTAGTCTCTCTGGCAATGGTGTACAGTTCTGGATCTGACCTGACTAATGAGGCCAATTCCTCTCAAGTGAATCCATGTTAAACTGCGCGGAGCCTAAAGCCTGATCCAAAACTCCGGGCTCATGGAGGTGAAATGAGATCAACTTGTAAAAGAAGGGACCGGATTAGTACACCGTTTCTGCTCTGAGTGATATTAAGCTCACGTCTATAAATGTGTAGATATTACGTACAGCCAGATGCAGCTATTTAACTATCCTTTATTTTACTACATGCTAGCTGGGCTTGCTGTACTTCTGCCCCATCCTCAAGAGTATTGTTTGTCAGCCAGGATTTTGTTCCCCTGTCATCGGTCGAAAGGAGAGCAATGAATGAAACCAGCCTTCCACAATGACAACCACTGTACAAAAACACAACAGTGTGGACACACACACACACATTCCCACACGCACACTTTCACACAATTTATCTGACCTCAGCACACACTTGTCGACAATTTAGCAGCTCCATTCCTCCAGTTTCTTGCGTAAACAATGAGGCACGGACCAACGCAACCCAGCATGACAGGAGCCGATGGAATGGTTGTAGAGAAAAAGGAGAAGAAAACAAACAAATGGCAGCAGAAGGAGAAGGGCCATGACTCTTGACCAAATGTCCAACAGATGTTGTGGGTCTTCTTCCAACTCCATGTCTGATGGCTTCATGTGTACACTTCCAATGGGAAGAAAAGGTTAAGGGGGCTTTCACAGTCTGTTAAAAGAATGTGTTTGATTTGTCAAGGCAGGTAAGCAGTCACCAAAGAAGACTTTAGGTAAACAACAATAAACAGTGCCAAACTACTCAATACGTTCTCCTAAACCTATTGGAATTGGAATAGTTTCTTTTTAATTTCTCTTGTTGCCTATATTTGTAATATGGCAGGAGGACAGATGACCCAACTCTGTATAATAAATGAGCTGCCTGTTGAGCGGGTTCATGAGATTTTTGTTTACAAGTCCTGGTTCACTTGTATAAAGAAAATGTGAAACCCAATAATTTCAAACAAGACTAAAAGTCAAAGCAGTCTCTTAGGCTGTTATTAGGCACAGCTGTGCTTAGAGCTAAATGCTAAGCATGGCAACATGCTCACAACAGTGTTGCCAACTCCTTTCCAGGGAAAGTGGCTAGCACTAGCTTCAAAAAGTAGCTGAAAGTTGCTTATTGGCTTTTATGTGACGTAATTGAGCAGTCATTTGCTAAAGGTTAGTGGTTGTCAATAGTATAAAGTCAGGACTGCCAACTTTTCCCCAAACCTTGGAGTGAGATTTGGGGGGGTCAACCCATATTTTGCCAGGTACAAAGCAATTTCTTTGGGTCTTTATCCTCCAGGGTTTGAAATGGGATTTGTTAAATATGGAGGGATGGGGCTCTCCCTAGGGGGGTCTGGGGGTATGCCGCCCCAGGAAAAAAATGTGAAAAATAAACCATTGAATGGCACTTTCTGGAGAGTTTTTTTGCAAAAAAATGTAGAAATCAAGTGTTAAATGATATGTGCAAAACTGTAGGGTTAAGAGACTTTGTGTTGTTGTAGTCTCAACAGGTATTAAGGCATTTAGCATTTACATTATTTACATTATTAATTTCTTATGATATAAGAACTGACCCAGACAATGTGCCAAACATAATGAGCCACATGGAGAGACAGGAGCATATGTCAGCAACAGCTGAGAAGATTTGGGTCTGTGGTGAACAGGTCCAGGGGTCCCTGCCTGGTGTAGGGACCAGGGACCCAAAGTTAAATTAATGTTGAGGGATTAACTAAGACCACTGAAATTCTAAAGAATGAGAACCACTGAGTTACATAGATTCTAATCCTTTAACCTTTGTGCCGAGGCTCAGTCATGTTTGGCCCTCATCCTCTGGGCCCCACTTACTGTATTTACTTTTTGGGGAAAATAAAGACTATTTGTTCATTTTATAAAACATCAAATTAATTATTTACAGTTTCATTTAGAGATGCACCGAGGTTAGATAAGCACAATAGTGGCCCAACGTTGCAGTATAGTATATATAGTATAGTATACTTCAGATCTGTTTCATCAGATTTTTGCTCATGTTTACAACTTTGTGCACATTCAAAATATAACTCCTCTCATCTGTGTTGTCCGAGATTTGGAGAGTTGTAATATAGTCTGCTGTGCATGTTATTGCTCCGCTGATATGGTGGATCTCATGCAGACCGTCTGACAGGCACAGAGGCCCATTTGGGTCTCTGGTCTCTGACAAAGTTTAGAGTAGGCTGTACGCTGCTCATCATCGGAGGTGTGAACGGATGCAACGCGTCACTGTCCCCAGCAGAGCGGGTCCACTAACATGAACTGAAGTTGCTACATTAGCCGCGCTGCTCACCTCTATCTTTACAGAGAGAGAGGACACGAAGCGACGGACGGTCTGTCATACTCGGACTCATACCTGAAGCCGGGCAGCGCTCTTGAACCCCCTCACAGTCTCTGAAAGCACAACAAGTCGATTGACAACACGAGTGGCTCAACAGGTAGATCTACAGATAAACTCATCTTTCAGAAATTTGACCGACCGGGGTCGACACTTTAGCGTGAGAAATCGGGGGTGTGGCGTGTGAGCGTGTGAAACCGGTCAAATGTGTGTGTCTCACGGCAAATGCGTGAGAGTTGGCAGCCCTGATAAAGTCCTATAAAAGGGGTAGATGGAGAAAACTGAACTCTGCTCCTGCTGCGAGAAAGTCACAACCTTTGCAACACCGGCTCAAAACAACTATGCATACATGCTGATGGTTAGCAGGTATGATGTTTGCCTTGTTCTGCATCTTAGTTTGGTATTTTAGCACGTTAACAATTGCTAATAAGCACTAAACAGAAGCTAGTTAAAGCTGATGAAACTGTCATTAGCCTTGAGAGTGTGTTGTCATGAAGTGTTGAACACATTGAAAGTTCGTACTGATAATGGCACTGAGGAAAGATACAGGGACACCAAATTTGTCATAATGTATTCAAAGGAGGACATGAATGTATCAAATATGATAGTAATTGATTCCATAGTTCACATTTCAGTCAAAACCCCAAATCTCAACCTCATGGTGGCACCAGAGGCAAAGTCAGGATCACAAAAGTCAGGAGGATTCATCCTCTTGGGAACATGAAGGTTTATTTTGGTATATTTTAGTCTGGAACAAAGTAGTAGTCAAAATTTAAAGTAGTGCAGCCACACTGCTAGCAAGGCTGGAATAAACTTGACTTGTCTCGCATTGACAGACTTTCTCCACGGCGCTGGATAGTAAGTTCAGGCTGCACCACACATGCACTTTGGGAAAAGAGGAAAAAAAGCCTCTGAGTTGTCAGCATTTCTTTAAACCAGTCAGATCGTCTTGGCTGGCGCCAAGCCCTGGACGCAGCGACGATTACTCAGCAAAATAGTATGGGAAAGGAACTTGTTTTGGTGTAATATTTGCACCCATCCAAGGAAAACGCCAAATACAACCTTAAATGAAGTAAATTGATTACCAAATACTGTAAGGTGAGCTATTTAAATTAGCTGGATACATGGTTACACCTAATTTTCTCTTACCAGTGTATCCCAATGTGGGCTTTGTCCACTGCAATCCTCTCCAATCTGTCCCAAAGTAGACCAGTTAAAGAGTAAATGGCGTAAACATATTCTTTGTAAATCTCTACAATCATTCTCTGAAAGAACCAGGAAGACCTGCCTTCAGTTCAAATTTTCTTCAAAACTTGGCATGTGTAGCTTACAAGCTCAGAGTTTGTTGTTGTTCCCCGAAGCTAACAGAGTTTGAGAAGGCCAACACACAGAGCAGAAGTTGAGGGACATCTGGCGCATGAGGCACTTATATTAGAAACGTACTTCCGTTGATCTAGACCAAAAGAATTGACAAACTATAGACTTGATCACATCCTAAGTTGAAGGTGTCGTGGATCCATATGACTTCAAACTACACAGACTCATTCACTTGACTTCCTATCATTAGAGAAAATGTTTTCTCAACGCAGGCAGCATGTGTGTGAGTAACGAAAGCAGTCTATCATATGTAGTTGTAAGGCTTCAGCATCCGTCAATAAAAGGACTTACTCGGCTCCACGGTAACCAGTCTAAGCACCCCATCACACACTCCAAAAGGGACGGACCAGAGGGTGGGCAAGTCTGTTTGTGTGCTAACAGCTCGATCGGACCTCAGCCATGTGAGCTGGCTCTCAGAGCTCAACCCATGGGATCAGACACCTCTGGAGAAATAAGGTAGCAGTAAGGAAACAAGACAGAGGAAGTCAGATATACATGTACAGTTTCAATTGAAAAGCCTTCCATTTAAAACTGCAGCACGTCAGGATGTGGCTATGGCAAAGCGTGGAAATCATAAAAAATCATAAAACGCTCCATGTGAATTTATAAGGTGACCAGCGCTCATAAGGTGACCCAAAGTGAAGGGAGGGTTTAGGGAGAGCTATCCGGTTTGAATCTGACTTTGATCCCGTTGCCTCCTCCAACCCCTCCTCTCCCTCTTTCCTTCTCCACTTCTACCTCATAGGCACCTCATCATCTTGTTAGAGGCTTCAGAAGGCTTTTGGTTGCCGGACATGTGTAAGAAGCTGCAGCTTTTTACTTTTTTAACTCTCATAGACTTCTAATCCTGTGCGCCCTTAGCTTCAGGAGAAGATGATATTTCAGGGAGAGCTTTCTGCAAAGCATATCAACATTTCCTTTCTTGACCTTCCATAGGATTCTGTATCCTCTGCTTTTCTCCGCGTTTTTTTCCCACCTTCCACCCTCTGGTATTTTCCCTCTATCAGCCATTCATTATATTCCACGATTCTCAAATAATGCTGCCTTCCCTTTATCTGCTTAATGATCATAAAACGCATGTCTGTGCTCAGTATCTCAGATGTAGCTTCTTATTTAATTTTTTCAAGCAAATTGTTTTTGAGCTACACTTGCAGCTCTTCCATCCTCCAGACAATATTTGGACATATATTTGTTATCATTGGACGTGACAAGGAGTATTTTTGGAGAGTACATGCAGGACACATGAAGGATAAACTCCTGTAGCTTCCTTAAAAAGGAAAAAAGGGCACAGTGTTGCTCAACACTGAGACAACATAGTTTCGAAACAGGGGCAATTACAAGTGATAAAGCTGTTGGCGAACCAAGAGATTTCCCGTAATTAAAATTAGGCATTGGCACTCAATGGGGCTAGTATCAAGACTCATGTGAAGGCTGTTATTGGCAAATCCTTGTTCACCACAGATTGGAGTCCAGAAACTTGATCGTCTGTTGGACTGTAAAACAACCTTTTAGCAGAGAAAGAGGTGGTCAATGAAGTGGATAATATTCATCTCGTGGTTGCACATGCGTCTCTGGTGTACATGAGTGCACATGCATGCATTCACACCAACACACACTACTTTATACTAGTGTATTTTTTCCTATTCTATTCTGTGGAATTAAGGCAATGTCCACTTATTTATCAGTAAGACAATGTTAATTATCTAACGTTACATTGACGTCTCTTGTTCTGCTTGCTTGTGCTTTGGGGGATAGCCACAGATTTTGTTTTCATTTCTTTGTTTATGTCAGGGACAGTTCATATTAATGGACATTTCTGTCAATACTTCAGAGTTAGCCAAAACGGCTATTTTTCATCTGCAGTCCCTAGACAGATCATGACAAGTCACCCTAAAAAGTAAATTTATATATTTACAGTACATAAGATCATAACAATTACAATATATTCTACATTGGGTAAAAGTATTACTGTTAAAATTAAATATAAGAAACGTTGTGTTAAATATACACTAGAAACATAGCTGACCAACAATCAAACAAGCATCAGACAAAGACATGAACACATGTAAAAATTCACATGTGGAATTGAAAATTGAATTGAATGTACACACCTTCTTGGTTTGACCCTCAGCTCTCTGCCAGCGTCTCAAAAAGCCATGGGTTCACCTGGGTATCATGAAAGGTATAAGGGGATTGCTTTTGCATGGCAGTGATCGTCAAGCATGTGTCCAACCTTCCGAGAGCGAGGAGGTTTTCATTTCAACCAAGTGGCTGGTTTTTCAGATTAATACACCTTTTGGTGTATTAAAAGTGAAACCGCTCCACTGAGGATGCCATCTCCTCCGCTCTTCACCTGAGCCTTGCACACCTGGAGGAGAAGAACACCCATGTGCGGATGCTGTTCCTGGACTTCAGTTCAGCGTTCAATACCATCATCCCACAGCACCTGGTGGTAAAACTGGAACATCTGGGGTTCAACACACCCCTTCGCAACTGGCTGTTGGACTTCCTCACCAACAGACCTCAGTCGGTCCGGGTCGGACAGAACACCTCTGACGTCATCACCCTCAGCACGGGCTCCCCTCAGGGCTGCGTCCTGAGCCCCCTGCTGTCCACTATAATGACTCACGACTGCGTCCCCAGGTTCTCCACTAATCACATCGTGAAGTTTGCGGACGACACAACGGTGGTGGGCCTGATCAGGGATGACAACGACCAGGACTACAGAGAGGAGGTGGAGCAGCTGGTTTGCTGGTGCAGAGACAACAGCCTGATCCTTAACGTGGAGAAGACGAAAGAGATCGTCGTCGACTTCAGGAAGAACCGGCCTCACCACGCTCCACTGCTCATCAACAGCTCAGCTGTGGAGGTGGTCAGCAGCACCAAATTCCTCGGGGTGCATATTACAGACAATCTCACCTGGTCTAAAAACACTTCATCACTGGTGAAGAGGGCACAGAAGCGTCTGTTCTTTCTATGGAGGATGAGGAGAGCCCACCTGCCCTCGCCCATCCTCACGACTTTCTACAGAAGCACCATAGAGAGCATTCTGACCAGCTGTCTCTCTGTGTGGTGCGGAGGCTGCAGAGCCTCTGACTGGAAGAACGTGAGGAGGGTGGTGAGAACAGCAGAAGGGATCATTGGGGCTCCTCTTCCCTCCATTAAGGACATTTCATCACAGCGCTGTGTGTCCCGAGACCCTACAAACCCCCACCATGGACTGTTTACCCTGCTGCCCTCTGTTCCGCAGCATCCGCTGCAGGTCCACCAGGTTCTGCAACAGTTTTTTCCCCACTGCCATCAGACTGCTGAACCTTCTGATCCATAAACTGAACTCTGCACCTATTGCACGTCATCGGGCATTAAAATGCTGCTGATCTTATAGCTATTTCAGTTCCTTTCTTTTTACTCTCATACAAAGGAAAAAAATGCATTTTTGCAAAGCCTTTTTGAGTCGAACAACTACTATTTGCACACTGTTCATCTCCTGCACTGTTTTGCACTTTGATCATTGTTGCACTTCTTTATGGCCTTTTGTGTAGTGATCAGGAGATGTGTTCCATCTCACCTGGAATGTTATTGCAATGTTTTATAAGCTGTATGCAACGCAATTTCGTTCTGTATGCACTTTGTACATATGGAATGACAGTAATAAAGTTGAAGTTTGAAGTTGAAGTTTTGAAGTTTGGTGGGAATGGGAGAGCCAAATTACTGGAAGCAGCTGCTTTGATGTCTGCTTGTAAAGATGGTTGTCACTCTCTTTGTCTGTCTCTTTGTCACTCTCGTTTGTCCAATCGACTTCACACTTGACAGGTGAATTGCTGAGAACCAAAGAAAGTGTAGTGTCAAGTGTAATCTCCTGAGATCTACAGGACCTAGTAATTAGTAGTGCTTTATGCACACACTGTGTAGTGTTTTAAGAGGGGACCTGCATCAACATCACTCGCTATAGAACATTCAAGAACTGTTGAAGAAAGAGAAACTGATTATATTACATTGTATCTGTTGTGGGTTGGGGTTTTTGTTTGGGGTTATTTTCCCGTTTGGCCGTCCCTGGGTTTTTGTCCCGGCTTTCTCCCTAGTCTGGTGTCATAGATTCTGTCTTATGTTTCCCTGTGTGTGTTTGTTAGGCTTTCTGCTTTATTTTGGTAGTCAGCTTCCTGTCTTGTCTTGTCTTGTCTAGTCTAGCTTTACTTTGTTTGTCTGGTTGTCCCGCCCCGCCCTAATGTGTTTCACCTGATGTCTCACCTGTTCCCCATTACCTCGTTACCTCATGTATTTAACTCCCGTGTTTACTTTGTCTCTTGCCAGATCCTTATGTCGTGTCATCGTGTGAATGTTCCTGCCAGCCTTCTGTATCTCCTAGTGAGTTGTTGTTTATTTCCCCGTGTCTTTACTCCCTTGCTGTTCCCAGTCCTGCTTTCTTGTTTTTGTGTTGCCAGATCCCCAGACGTGTTTTTGGACCTTTTTCTGTTGGACTTCTTTTTTCCTTGTTGGTGTTCCGGGACTTCGTCAACGCCAGTAGCTTCCGGTGTTTTTTCTTTGAACTGTTTACCAATAAACTGCTGTGCACCAGCTCCTGTCTGCCGCCTCCTTGTTGCATTTGGGTCCTATCCTCACCGTCCCGTAACAGTATCAGACATAAACATTTCAAGAATCAGCAAAGTTAATCTTGTGGTGAACGCTTTTGTTCCCAGACATAGCCTGGTCCCAAATAGCTAGCTGTAAGCAATTGATGCGTATACTCTAGCCGTGCTGAGGGACACAATGAAAGTTCGTTGCTCAGGACCCAAGGAAGTCCATTACTGACTGTTAGGTTTTTGGATGTGCACTTCTAAAGAAAGCTGCAAGCAGCCATACCGGAGGCCAAGCAATTGACCTGTCCCAAACATGCACTACTAGAATAGAATGCCTTTATTGTCATTATACACAAGTACACAGTACCTGTGCAATGAGATTGAAGTTATTAGTTTTACAAAAACATAACATGATAGTTGTTCCTAGTGACAAATCATTGGAGAATTATCAACAAATTCAGGGTTGTCCCTTCATTACATGAAGGATTTTCAGTGTTTGATATTATGACGCACAATTAATTCAATTCAATTCAATTTTATTTATAGTATCAAATCACAACAAGAGTTATCTCAAGAAGGATAGAGTAGGTCTAGACAACACTCCAGAATCCACAAGGACCCAACAGTTCCAGTAGTTTCCTACAGAGCAAGCAACAGTGCGACAGTGGCGAGGAAAAACTTCCTTTTAGGCAGAAACCTCGGTCAGACCCAGGCTTTTGGTAGGCGGCGTCTGACGACCGGTTGGGATTAGAAAGAAGAGTTTGTTTGTAGTAGTTCATGGCATAGCAGGGCACTGTGCAGCGTTACAAGGCACAGCAGGACGTAGCTGGGCACCGCAAAGCGTAGCAGGATGTAACATGGCATCGCAGGACGTGTAGCGGGACCATGGACAGCTGCTACCCTGATTTTTGGCGCCTCCCTGATCCGAGGAAACATGCTGGGGGGAAAAGAACATAAGGACTCTGAGGAATGACTCCCGCTAGCTAATGTTTGGAGTTCCCTTTCACCGCTCATTAACCTCTTTTCCAGCAGAACCTCTAATAAACCCAATGTACACTGGCTTTACATAACCAAATGAATGATACAATTAGCAACTATCTGGTGAAAATAGTACAGCCAGGTATTTCATTTAGGAGTTGGTAGAGACCAAAACAGTGCTATAAGAGAGAGAAAATTAGACTTGCGTTCATTGGGTGGACAGAAATCCAACTCCAAATAAATGCTAAAGTCTATTGGATGTGTAGATAGACAACTGTTGTTTTATGCTCCCATTTAATCAAACCAAAAGACAAAAGACAGGTGCAAATGTAATAAAAGGGCAACACCGGACCTCATTTCAGTACTGCCATGCCTTGTTTTGTTTGATCATCTAAGTTTTTGCTTCTGTATTTGACGCAATGTCTAAGCAGTTACATTAATGAGTACAATGTTATCACAACCAATGAAATGACTACACTACAAAACTGGGACACAAGTATTACACTGAAATTATCCCTTAAGTTCAAATCATCCTGTTTTTCTTTGTCATTTGCAGCTGATCCGCCCTCTGTACCTCTGGACAGGCGTTGTAAACAAAAGGTACGTCAGGGAAGGGAGAAAATTATTACAGGCTTTAAAACTCAATGTTTAGTTTCACCAGGCAGTTGTTTCCCCAGAGCAATTAGCTTCTCTCTCTCTCTCTCTCTCTCTCTCTCTCTCTCTGTCTCTCTCTCTAAGAAGGTGTTTCTGGCCTACAGCAGCTTGGCTCAAAGCACATTGGGTGAAAAGACACACAGGAGAGTCAGGGTAGGGTGGACAGAGGTGTTAAATATAGTTGCGTAGCCATGAAAAACGCGTGTGTGCACGTGTGCTGTGATTGCAAAAGAAACCAAGAACCAGGGGAGGGATAGAGCCAAAGAGTATCGTGGGGGATTTGTAGTAATTTCCACTCATGTTTTAACTTGATAGAGGAAATTTTGAAGAAGTTTTGCGGTGTTCATGGTCAGCTTAAAGTATCTTTTTTTGGCTTTGTGGTTAGCACAGTTCCATGATGGCGCAAGCAGGGATTGAATAACCCATGGCCGCGGTTTAAAAAATCCCGTTGGTTCCATTGTGGTAAATGGAAAAAAAATGTATATCCAAACTAATATGTTCTTGAAACCAAGAGAGGGGCTTAGTACCTCCCAACACAACAAACGCTATGATTAAGTGTGGCAAGTGTCGTGTGTCTGCATGGTCAGATATCATTTCCTAACAACCAACCACAACATTTGAGGTGCTGTGATCTTCCAAAGTTGCAAACCTCTGGCTTTTAAAGATGTTTCTCGAGGATGATAAGGCAAACCCAGCATGTCAAAAGTTGGCGCTTGGTCAGGTGTCTTTGGCATTTGTTACTGATGCAAAAAGTCTCCTTTACCGTCTCAGTCAGACGTCAGCCTTTCAACTACTGCATGCTTGGACGGGACTATTGCTACTTGTCCCGGTTTTAGCAGGATTGTCCTTTTTAACCCTTGTGTTGTATTCCCGTCAAAATTGAAAATCAACACTTTTGTTGATGCCTTTTATTGATTTTTTTTTAAAAAACATTTTCTTACATTTTTGTTTCTTTTTTCAACACTTTTGACGCTTCTTTTTTCATTGTTTGTCACTTTTGACGTTTTCAACACTACTTAACCATAACTTCTTAACTTTAGTTTACAGTTATTTTTGTTTTTTTTCAGGTCAATAAACCTAATTTATAGGAAATTATACCTAATGTTTGAGTTAGAAAAGCTAAAATTAGGAATTATTTAGACTGAAATTAAAGGAATTTACGTTGATGGATAATAATAATCATCATTATGTTTACTCAATACTTTCTGAAAACCAATGTTTTTTTCAAATGCTATAAAATTGAATAAGTCTCCCCAAAATTAGTGAAAGTTGAGATTTGTACTTGCCAAAGAGCGTTGTGTGGAATCAATCATGTTATTTTGGGTAGTTACAATTGGGTAGTTAAAAAGAACATTTACATGAAAACAGGTCAATTTTGACCCGTGGACAACAGGTTAATGACCTTCCCCGGGGAAATGTATCCACTCTCCCGGCACAACAACGGGACTGTTAGGTTTAGGAAAAGATAATGGGTAGGTTTACAGAATGTACGTTTATGTGACACACAGGGATAACACGAACACCGGTCTCCTGTGTGAAAGTCTTTTTGGTCTTTCATGCTACTCGCTACCGTTGTTGCTCCTAATACTATGTTTTCATCTGAGGTGCTGCTCTTTCTGGTGCGTCCCATACAGACGCTTAAGGGGGATTTTTGCGTCAGAATCTGAAGCTGAGAGACACTGTTGACTGACTGAGGCGAGGAAAGTAAGAGATGAGAGGATGAGGATACAGGGGAGAAGCAAGAAGAAGAGGAAGAAGCTGTGCAGTTGTCAGGGTTTGTGGTTAAGGTCAACAGGTTGAACAGTAATCAAGTTTTAATGTGAACACATCTTTGCAGCTGACTGACTGGAGCATTATTTAACACACACACACACACACACACACACACACACACACACACACACAATTGCCCAAGTGCTTAACATAATCAGCATCCCAAGACAATCACCAATCACTATCAATGGCCTTGCAATCACTGTAGCAGTGGTGATGTCATCAGGATGTTATCATCTGGTTGGCTAATAACAGGAAGATTTCAGAGCAGAGTTCGTGGCCTTCAGGAGTTTGTCTGTGCCTTCAATCTGGATTGCTTGGTGGTGTTCTGTAGCTAAAGTGAAAAGGATTTGAGTCCATGTGTACATAAAAGACAATTATGTTATAGAGAAGACGTCATGGTTTGACAAAATAATCTCTGTTCCAGCTAGTTTTTTTTTCTAGGACCTTTCAACACAATACTGGAGATTTAGCCATGCAAACAGCTACAACTGTTGTCAGGGTAGATGGGTGGGTCATAAAACTCAGGACTTTCAACAAATGGAGAGGAGTTTGCTTCTCGGGGAAAACAATAAGACTTTCACCCAGGAAATGTGTGTTCTTTGTTTTAATCCAAACTGTGTCCTTTAAGCTAAACATAACAAGGGATTTTGGTGCCTAACACCACCGCTGACAAACCACCTAACTCGTAGCCGGCCACTGTAGTCTGCGTCAGATCTGGCAGTCTTCTAGTTTTGTACTATATCATACAGACCTGTTCACGAGAATGCATTTGAGAGAGAAAGAGAGACAGGCCACCTAAGATGGTAGTCAGGGTCAAGAAAATATTCGACTTTAACACAGGAGATGCTGTTAATTTATTAGTTGTCAAGTTATTGTAACTGTGCCCAAAAAGGTCCTCAATGGTCCCACCTTTTTCCCTAAACCTAACTAAATTGCCTAGTTGTATGCCTAAATCTAATAAACCATAACCATAGGTTCGTCGAATAATATTTATTTATTTTGCTTATTTATTAATTTATTAATTTATTCTATCATTGTTCTTAACTTGAATTTAACTGCGCCCATCTGTGCGTCCGTTGTTGTGCTGGTCTTACAGGGAGGTGTGTTGAAGTGAATTCTTGGTGTATTGCTATCTTGAGGCAGCGGGAAGTGATCGCGCTATTGACCAACAAAAACCTGGTCTAAATTCAATTGCGCAGCATTTCATTGATTTTAACAGGGACTTAATAAAATGTGCCTAGGCTCGTGCACAGCGCGTGAACACTATGCCTGTTGCACACACAGGGACGCACAGCAGCATACACGCATGCAAAAGATGCAAAATATTCAAATCCTTTATCATAATATAAATGCGCCAAGATACAAACAGGAAATTAAATTTTAAAGGGAACGGGAGATGACCTCTGATTAGTTGACTGCATGTTTCGCCCAAAACACACCTATGATTAATGAAGACACTAAGTACAACTCTTTTGAACATGCCCCTGCACACAGACCCTTATTCTTTGCTTTCAAACTTTGCTAGCAAAAATGGATGTGGACATGCCCTAAATGCACATGCGTCGTATGCTTTAAGCTGTGCGCTTAGATTGTTATAAGAGGGCCCTACATGTGGATTTTGCTGAATTGCTCTTTTTTGGGTTAAATTAAGTTGTTTGAACTTAAATAAAGTTTTATAAATTCTTAATTTTTTCATTGTACTTTTTCTTATATTTTTTGTAGAGCTTACCCTAAGAGTAACAAACTTAACGACTACTCAAAGCGCTTTTACACAGTACAGGAACTAGTGACACACATTCACACACTGTGGCCGAGGATGTTGTCCAAGGTGCCCACTGCTCATCAGATCACTCACACACATTTACACTCTGATGGAGCCGCATTGGGGGCAACTCGGGGTTCAGTGTCTTGAGGACACATTGACATGGGACTGCAGGGCCAGGGCTCGTACTCCCAACCTACCGATTGGCAGGCAACTGCTCTACCACTGAGTCACAGTCGCAAAATAAGAGCAATGCAAAAGAAATGATAATGTACTACTGTGCAAATGGATATAAACTATTTCCAAAGGTATATATCCAATTCTGATCTAATCTAATCTTCTAATCCAATCCAAAAGGCCCCAACAAGCCTGACATATTATGGCTGACCAACACAACAACACAGGGACCCTTCATCACAACACACACACACACACACACACACACACACACACACACACACACACACACACACACACACACACACACACACACACACACACAATGAAAGGGTCATTAATCAACGTCAGACCTCCCTCCTCTCCTCCCTTCATCTGTCCATCCCTCATTGTCATCATCCATCTTTCCCTGCCACTCTTCTGTCAATTACTTTCACACTCTGTCCTTCAGCCTCTGTGTCATTAGCATCCGTCAAACTTTAATTGTTTGCACTCTCTCAAGTGAAGGGCATATTCATCATTGAACTAAGATATGTCATTTTCAACTTCAATTGTCAATGTAGTAGTAGCACTATAAGTTATAATGAGGTATATCATCAGCAATCTGTACCTTTTTGTGTACATTTTTTGAAGACAGGTTTAAGTTGGAAAGATGCTTCTTCTTCCGTCTAACTTTAAATGTGATGTTTACCCAACAGCTGCTGTGCTGTCTCTCCGTCTCCAGTAAGAACAGTTTGGCAGGTGCAAGACAAATGCATAAAGAGTGACAGCTACAACACCTACTACTGTGTACACATGTGCCACATAATGAGAGGCCTCAGTCTAAGTGACAGAGAGACAGTTGGCAGGCAGTTTTGATTAATGACTGTTTAACGTGACGGGAGGTGTTATGAAGCCACTTGTTGTTACCGCTGTAATATTTTATTCAGGAACAATCAGGAGCAGGGCAAGACGTCGTTCTGTCTGACAGTATCCCGCTTTAACCAGTGCAATACACCCATCATCTGTCTGCCCTTCCTGCATGATTTACAGGCTGGAGTTCACTCTTTTTAATTGTGATGTATATGAAATTCAAATAACTAAGGGACAGGTTTCTAGATCTTATTTAACAGATAGTGTTACAGGATCAAGTTATTGTTCTGTCTTGTAGTAGTCTATATCCACGATGTTCAACTAGCGACATTGCTCTTGTTCTGCCAGAAAACAAATATACTATTGACTCCTGTTTTGTAACATTTGCTAAAAACCAAAGTGCCGAGCTGTTGAAAGTGCAAATATTATGGTCATTTTCAGGTTCGTAATTGAATTTATAGGCTGTACCAGAATAAGTTTACACGGTTTAATTAAAAAATATATATATATTTTTTTATTTTTATGTTTTAGCTACAGAGTGAGGCATCTCACTTCTGTTCCATCTTTGTTGGGAGTCGCGCATGTGAGTGTCGCATATGTGTAGTAGCTAGGTAAGGACTACTAGCCAGTCAGAAGCAAATCACGCCATCAAAGTATGATCGCTCGTCACATCAAATATACGATTGGCCACCACATCATGATGTGGTGTTGCGTTTCTCCGAAAGTTGAGTCGGTCTAAACTTTTTGCCTTGTCCTGTCTTCCCCCTGCGGCACCCGCCCCCGGAGCTTAAACGCACTACCCCCAATACAAAATGAATGGAAAATCCTGCGTTTTTGCTGCAATGTCTGATGGCCGACGCAGTCTGTGTAAATTCAGACTTACTCTGTTGCAGGTATCTGCCGCCTAGTGGGGGCCTGGACCCTCCAGTGTCTAAAACACACACACACACACGCACACACACACACACACACACACACACACACAACAAACACATGCCTATGTCTAAATCTGTTTCTCTTGCTTACATCCCATCCTCCCCTCCCTTACTCTGTCTTGAAATCATATCAAGAAGTTGCCCAGCAGTGACGGGCTGACCCACCAATGCCCCCCCACATGACACCCCCCCATCCCATGCCGACTGTCAATCAAAATGACAAATGAGCAGATGATCACATCATTGGCCCTCTAATAGTCAACTGGGGACCTCGAGGAGGACGGGGGGGGGGGGGGGGGGGGGGGGGGGGGGGGGGGGGGGGGGGGGGGGGGGGGGGGGGGGGGGGGGGGGGGGGGGGGGGGGGGGGGTTGGGAGGCCGAAACTGTGACAGGGAGAGATGAAATAACAGAGAGGGAATAGGAGAGTATTAGATTGATAAAAGAAGAAAGGGAAGAAAGGCCAGACAGACAAAGACATGGGGGAGATAGTATTTATGTTAGGGGAAAAAAAGAGAAGTATAATGAGCAAGATAATGAGCCCGGGACATCCCAGCGCAACATGCAGACAAGAGAAGAGATCTGGTTTCCACTCCAAACCGCTGGGGGTTTCCTGACAGAGGAAGGGAGAGCAAAGGAGGGGGGTAGGAGGGTCTGTGCATCCCAGAATTTCTTTGCAAACCTCCTTCTCCTCACATCTCCGCTCCCGTCCTCCGCTCCCCCTCTGCTTGTCCTAAACTCTCTGGCTGAGCAGCTGATGTTGTGACAGCTGAACTGCTTCTAGTTAGCGCTAGCAGCTAATGCTAGCAGCTATTAGCAAACAATCCTTCATCGTCTTCATACTTTAACCACGTTTCCAATGAGGCTTGTCCCGACTACTTCTGTGTGTCTTCAGACAGAGGATAATTATGTTTGAGTTAACTTTTTCTTCAGCGCCCCCTCCCAAAAAAAAAAGCCTACTTAACCAGCAATTAAGACTCATAGTACATTTATAGTAGTTTTGTTCAGTTTTCTTTTTGTTGGCTTTCAAAAAATATTTTTTGCTTCAAATTATCATCACACACTCGAGAGCCATTTTAATTCCAAAGCTCGCTACCTTCCACTAAAACGAGTTCCTTCCCAACGCTATTTTGTACAAGAACCGTTGCTCTGTCTAGCGCTCACACAATTGGGGTTGGTTTAGAGAAATGCCAATAAATCAGGGCATGCTGTGTGGACTAGCCAGACCCTCCTCTGCAGCTGTGGAGGAAGGTCTGGCAATGCAAGACTACGTTGATAGTGATGGTGCTCACTAGTGGCTGTAGTAATTATGACCGGAGATAGATAGGAAGATAGATAGATAGATAGATAGATAGATAGATAGATAGATAGATAGATAGATAGATAGATACTTTATTCATCCCAAAGGAAATGTTAGGCATCCAGTAACAAGACAGCCATAACACAACAAACACATATACACACATATCACACATACCTAAGAATAATAAACACTCACAGAAATGCAATGACCATGTTAAGATGAGGTACTATTGTAGACTGTGTGTAATGATGCTAAAGTGAACAGTGCAGGGATTGAACAGTGCAGTAGATGATGAAAAACTGATAAAATGCCAATTCCAAGGTTGCAAGTAAGGCAAGGAAGGGCCAAATAGATTTAGACGTAGACTTCTTTTTATTAATCTTTTTGGGAAGACTCCCGCAAGGAAATTGAAATTCCAGCATCCGTTTTTGTAAGAAATACAGTAAAAGACAGTATAGAGAAAACAAAAATAACAGTAATAATAATAATAAAAATATTAAAAATAATAATAATAATAATAATAATAACATCAATAATAAGGAACATTCGTCTGTAAAAGGACATTAACCATGAATATTAAAGTCAAAGGTATCAGTGCACGGTTTGTATGTATTGTCCTCTCTGCCCTATTTCCTCCTTCCCCCGAGTGAGGAGTTGTAGAGTCTGATGGCATGAGGGACAAAAGAGTTCTTGAGTCTGCTATTCCAAGACTTGGGAAGAAGCAGCCTTCCACTGAACAGGCTCCCCTGGCTGCTGATGACGGTGTGCAGGGGGTGGCTGGCATTGTCAATAATGTCCAACAGTTTGTCCAATGTCCCCCTCTCTGCTACCATCACCAGTGAGTCCAGCTCCATGCCAACCACAGAGCCAGCCCGCCTGATCAGTTTATCCAGCCTGGAGGTGTCCTTCTTGGATATGATGCTCCCCCAGCACACCACAGTGTAGAAGAAGACACTGGTGACCACAGACTGCTTAAAGATCCACAGCAGTTTGCTGGAGATGTTAAAAGCAGTCTCCTCAGGAAGTACAGCCTGTTGTGTCTTCCTGTACAGATGGCTGCTGTGTGTTGTCCAGTCCAGTTTGTTATCCAGCCACAGCCCGAGGTATGTTGGCAACTGTTGGTAAAGAAGAAGGTTGAGGTGGTGGGTGGGTTCAAACAAACACAGGACTTTCACCCAAAGGAGCAGGGATCATGGCCCACTTGAAAATAAAAGTGAACGGGGAGTGTTTTTTATCTTCATGAACCAAACAGAGCTACGTCACGTTCGGTGTGACATGCGTGATCAGAAGTGAAGTAGCGTCTGATTATAACCCAAAACCACAATCTTTTTCTAAACCTAGCTAATTAGTGTTGGTGCCTAATCAGGTACATTCTCTGGATTAGACATATGGATTTATGGATTAGATATATTCTCATACTGTCTATGCTGCCACTGCTTATGAAACGCTCTTGTGGGGTGTATTACAGGGTGGCAATAAATGACCAGTATGGTTGAATGGTTTGGAAGAATCATGCTGTTGAAACCAAATATATTATTTTTATGATTCACATTTTTATTGCGTTTTATAGAAACAGTGACAAGAACAGTGATCTTTCACTAAGCAGAAACGGTAGGGATAACAACATATGAGCAGAAAAAAAATACCCACACAGGGCAAGCCTTAGTCTTAAACGTCTCCATGCCGTTCATATTTCCCAAAAATGAAATGTATACTACCAATATCATCCTGATTGTAAAAATGTGGGTAAGTCCCGATGAGCTCTTGGCTGTGGTTTACATACACAATATAAGGCCAGTCATCTACACAGTCACTACTGTGACCTAAAGGCACCTATACACCAAAACAACATTGACCATTTACAGTGTGTATTATACAATACCATTCATCTATCACAAATTTTAAAGGTGCCCTGCCACACAAAACTGTTTTACTTGCATTTGTTATTATTATGTGATTAATGTGAAAATGAACTGCTACTTCCCCTGTCAGCTCTAGCCACTGGATAGAAATAAGAGGAAAAATCAGGCCATTAAAACAACTGGTGAATCTGATGTCATGTTGCCTGAGCTCATTACTATTCATGAGCTCGCCCTGTTATGCCGGGTAAAGGATGCTGATAGCCAGGCTCTCATTGGCTAGCTATTATCCAATCAGAGTCAAGTAGCTTAGCTCGTTGATTGTTAATGAGAACTGGCCGGAATTGAGCTGACCCTTCCTGCAGGCTTTTATAGCACATTAGAATGGCTTGACACAATGGCTTTTTCCACAAAAAAATTTGCAGTCCATGTTAGAACACAAATTAATGAAATATGTGTGTCAGGGCATCTAGTGACTTATACAAACATACATTAAAACCAGTTTGTCATATTGCGGTCATGAAGGGGCCCGAAATTTTTACAAAATACCTCCTCTCTGTTGTTCAAGTTAAAAAAGTAAATCGTTCATAGCTGGCCATTTTGGTCATTTCTCCACACCATTCCTTGAAAGGGATGAAATGTCTTGTTTTCCAAAGTCTTCTACAGGCTGTGGTGGGCCAGTCTGCATCATAGAGTCTGCTGAACTGACAGGCCCACCCCTGCTGGTATTATCCCTAATATAAAGGTACTGTATCAAGTCTGCTCTTAGTACTTTGTCAAGGCATGTTATAACATTTTCCAAACGAAATATTTAACCGACTTGTTTTATGATTGTATGATTGTTTTTTAGCTACTTTGACATTAATGCTATTTTTTTCTGTGTACCTTAATTTGACTAGTCATGTTACATGTACATATTGAGTAGTGTATGTTGCTGTTGAAGGAATTATTGTGCTGGAATGCAACAGAAAAGGAGAGCAGTGGTGCTCCGCCTCTGCAGCAGAAAACACAGCAGGATGCTATGCATGACAAAGATAAGGCTAAGATAAGGCTCCCCCACCCAACTCCCACAGAGGGGTTGGTGCTCCACATGGGCAACATCATCTCCTACTTTCATTTCTCCTCTCACTGTCAGGGCCATGGCCACTAAGTGTTTTCTAATAACTTTATCATGATATCCTAACATTAACGAGGGTGAGACAGAACATGGGATAGAACGTGGGAGGAAAATCAGGTGACCAAATGTTCTTGTCTGTCCATTTGTTGGAGGTGTACAAATCCGATCACAGGATAGCAGCAGCAGTGCTGTTCAATACAAGTCTCCCACAACTGTCCAACAAAGCCAAGTCATTCTGAGCTACAGAATAATTCCAAACACATGAACGAAAAGGCGAGTGTTAGGTAGCCAGGAAGGATGACATGAATACATTAACATTGAGGTTAGTGTCGGTGTATTTTCTTATGCAGTGTTGAGCACCTGCCAAGTGATCTGTTTGTCCCCACTAGTCTTACTACTGAGCTTTATTTGACTTCATTAAATGTTGTTTATCCAGCAAAGATTCATTCCGCAGGCATGTTCTTTTTCTTCAAATGTCCTGCTTCACACTTTCACAAACGTACAACTGGGAGCATCCCAGTGTAACCACAGGCCGCTGTTGTTTGCACTGGGCTGCTCCACATGAACAGCAGCCGGTACTCCAAACCCTAAGGCGATATGGGTCATTCCTTCCTACCCTTTACTACGACCTCATATTTAAACCATACAACGTTGGACACGGTTTTAAACTTAAAGCCGGCGGTTTTAGGTAAAAATGGCAACACTTCCGATTGTGCATGGGACGCTGAACGTAGACTCTATCCATGATGTTTAATTTCCGCGATTGCTCCGGTGCTTTTCAAATTACGCCCAATGTCACTCATTTTAAGCCAGATGATGGATTTCCAAACTCTTAACAGATTAAGACATGAAATGTAACAAAGAAGGAGAATGACACGAAGCAAAGGGCCCCAGGTCAGAGTTCAACAGCCACTCCGTTGACGAGTAAACCTATGTGTGCGCCTGCTGTACCAACTGAGCTAACCTGGCCGCAGACTTAAACAACTTTTGAAGTTCCTTCCCGAGACTGTTTTGCAGAGGTGCCATTGCTCCATCCAGCGGTTTGGTTTAATGAGAAATAAAAAAACAGAGCTGGTTTTTCTCAAGCCCCAAAGGGCCGGCCACCGCTGGTTCTGTGCTGGTGGACTCCGTGGATGAGGAGTATATGTGAAGGGCTCATTCTAAGCTAATGAAACATGGTTCTTGGTTCCAGGTGACTATTCCCTAATAAAAGCATACTTTATTGTCACATGCAAATACATGCTGCGAAATTCATTCTCTGCATTTAACACATCCCTCAAGGGAGCAGTGGGCAGCCATTTACATGAAGTGCACTGACTGCAGAACCTAGTACATGTTTTTTTGATGGTGGGGGCGAAACCGGAACACCCAGAGGAAACCCACACAAACATAGAACCCAGAACCTTCCTGCTGTGAGGCCACAGTCCTAACCCACCATGCTGCTAATAATAATAATAATAATAACAGAGTTATGATTGTATTATTATATTCCATTTCTTCCAATAGATTTCCATAACGCCTACACACTGCTCCTTTTAAAAGGTGAAAATATGTCAATGATTTCTTTACAGCTTGTTTCTGCTGTCTCTATGTGGACAAACATTTAGTTATTTCAGGTTTGAGTAACGCACATTCTTGGTAGATTACTTTTTAACGTGAATGCCACATTTAGTCACAAAAGTCTGGTAAATAGTAGCAGGACCTGATGCAAAGAGACCAGTGTTTAGTCAGAATCAGCTGTTTGTAAAGCTGTATTAGCTCCAGAATATGTCCTTATTTCCATTGACATTACATGTACACAATAGGTATTGTTACTTACAGATACACATTTGTTCTACCATAATATGCAAAAATTTGCTTATTTTTCTATTATTTTTCGAAATCTACCTTACTCAGTACACGTGCCATGTTTTATTTTTTTCATTTGTGCCCATAATCCCAGTAAAGAGCAAACTCTTTAAAGGCTTACACTATAGACTTTATACTTTATCGTCTCTTTGGGGGACTTTGCAGCTGGCAGCAAAACCAAAATACAATACATAATAACTCGTGACATAACAAAACAAAGGAAGACAAACTGCAATCAACAATGGAAAGGTCAGAAAAGAGGCTGATTGGGCAAGGAAGTGGTAGCGTCAGCTGGAGAGCTTGTTCTGGAGTAATTGTACAAAATGTATCCCCACAGCCACGTGCTGTCGGATAAGGTACAATGGAAAAATGAATTTCCTGAAGGAAGTTTACATGTTCGCCATACATAGTGGGATGATGAAGTCGGAAACTTAGGGAACGTTTAGCCGTTATTAGTGATAAGCTTTAACCCTTTAACGCGAAGGAAGAATGTTTGAGTCAATGCTATCAAGACACACAAAGTGTGTATACATACATATTTTCAGAAAAGGAGTTTATAGAACAGGGCTGAACAGGTAAGACCAACTAATGTACTAATATGTCTTCATCAATCTATCATCAGATATTGTATGAACATTCATCAATTAAAATGTAAATGTAAATGTAAATGTGCTGTATTTATATAGTGCTTTTCCAGTCTTAACGACTGCTCAAGCGCTTTTACATCTACAGGAAACATTGACCATTCACAAACATTCATACACGCTGCCCTACAAGGTGCCACCTGCTCATCAGATAAACATGCACACACATTCACACTCAGATGCGCATTACTGGGGGCAACTTGGGGTTCAGTGTCTTGTCCCAAGACACTTCGACAATGACTGCAGGGATCAAACCACCAACCTTCCAATTGGCAGGCAACCGCTCTACCACTGAGCCACAGCCGCCCCAAAAGAGGTCACATACCTAAAAAAGAGGAAGAAACGGTTATTCCTGGCAACACCTAGATTAAAAGCTTAATACTACTCACCTGTCTGTACACTACATTTGAGGGTAATGCAACACATTCTCACTCCTATCGTGTAAAATGCGGACACTTGGTCAGGTTCCTTTGTTTTTTGTCATTGGCGCTAAAAGCTTACTTTAGAATCCAATCTAAATGTGCTTGGTTGGGACTATTGTCAACTTTGACGCTGTTAGGTTTAGAAAAAGATTGTGGGTGGGCTTACTAAAGTTTTGTTTCCGTGACACGTGGGACACAAACATCAGTCTTCTTCTTGATAGTCCGGTGTTGTTTGACCCATCCACCACATCATCCCCCCACCCTGCGCGTAATTTCAGCCTTTCATACTACTTGCTACCTTTGTCGCTCTTAATACTACATCTTCAACTGGCGCAGAGCTGCCACTCTGCCTGGTTCGTTCCATACAGACTGTATTTTTTGATTTTGGGGTGAACTGTCCCTTAAATATACACTTTTAATTATAGGAAAACAAGTGACAGGTCAATGTGATCATGACAATGTAATGTAAATTGGGAACAGTGCCATGAGAAAATAAAAAGTAGAGCATACAGTGGCTTTAATACAACCGTTATAGTCAACCCTCACTCCGAATGCGTAAAATATGGATGTTTGGTCAGCGTCTGATGCACCAAAAAAAGCACCATTTGGGGTGTGTGTAGAACGTGCTGGGGAGAGCAACCTCTAGACGGGGTTTAGCAAGTAGTATGAAAGGGGGAAATTATGCGTAGGGAGGTTGGTTGGGGTTGTGGATGGGTCAAACACAGGACTTACACCCTGGAGAGTGGAGTTCTTGTGTACTTAACTGTCCTGTTACTGTCAAGGAACCATTATTCCCGCGAGTCACGGAACCATAAGCCCACTCACAAGCTTTTCCTTAACCTAACAGTGTCAAAAGGGACTCCAATAGTCCTGTCCAAGCGTGTAAGTAGGTGTTATATGATGATAAAGGAGACTTTTAGCGTCAATAACAACGTCAAAGGCACCTGATCAAGTTTCCGTGTTTTACGAGTTTGGAGAGAGAATGCGTTGTCATAGTAGACTGTATGTAAAGATGTATGACGCGTCTCCACTTTCTAGGATACGGGCACTGCCATCTTGTTAGCCTTGTTTTTACAGCATCAAATACCCCCCCCCAAAAAAAAGAATTATCGGAAAAAAGAACACATGAACAAACACCGTATAAGAACTACCTAAAATGACAGAATCCATCTTTGGTAAAAAAAACAATATTTAAATGTACTTTTTGAAGTGATTTTTTTAGTTTGCCTCATGTCCCATCTAACATGGAAGGTGGTGGGATTTATGACCTATACTACAGCCAGCCACCAGGGCGCAATCACAATGTTTTGGCTTCACTTACAGTCTATGCATCTACCCCTGATAAAGAAAGGAAATTATAATAGAATTATGAAAAAACAGAACTATTGAAGACCAGTATAAGAAGTATTTATGGAGTGTAGGTAAAGAAATCTACCAATCAAATTTAGGGCAAATATGGGGCATATTAGGGCAAATATGGGGCATAGAGCATTTTTTTATTTTTTGAAAATAACAGGGCTTATTGAAGAATATAGAGATGTATTTTGTTTTTAATTATTTTGTAGTAGTAGTTGTGGTACGCCATTCTGATCCACACTCCATTTCTGTAGGTGGCAGTAATGCACATCAATACAGTAAATTGTTGGCCAACTGCCATGACCAAAAAAATCAAAAGAAGAATCCCATGAAGAAGAAAATGAAGCACCACACCAGACTTAAGGAAGTCAGAAAGTGCATGCCCAACAGGAAGGCCTTGTTTCATTAGTACAAGTAAACCCATGTTCAGTGTTTGCCCCTTAAATCAGTTCAATCTTTGGATTTCTGTGGAACTGCCGAGCCAAGTCAACCAATTGGGTATGTTTGATGTTTTTGTCTTTAAATTGCCATTTAACCAAGACTTTCTTCTTTGTTTGCCTTGGCTTGCGGCAATGTGTTAGGGCGGTTGGAGAGCAGCAATAGAATGCATCTTCTTTGGCAAGGTTGCAACATTTTGCAAGAGTTTGAGAGAGTTAATCACACTCATGATTAACATCCACTCCAAGTTATATTATTCAACTACAAACATAACTCCCTCAGGCTCGGCTGCTTTTACTATTCTTTCACAGCAGAACCTCACATTACCAGACTTTGTTATATTAGGAGATGATGCAATATGATGAAAAAACACTGCAGAATGGTCTTTCCATCAGGTATGTCTGTAGCATCTGCTAGCATAAACACTGTGTGTGTGTGTGTGTGTGTGTTCATCCCACCCCTCCCCTCCCACATCAGGACTAGAATTTCACAGCTCTTGGACCTCATCCGTTAGCGTGAAACAAAAAAAACAGAGACTACTACTTCGGCAAATCTTCCATCTCTTTCTCTTGTTATTTTCATTCCCTTTTTTCCTCTTCAGTCTTTGATCTTCCATCCCTCTCTTCCACCTAGTTCCTCTCTCTTTGCTTTCTCTTGGGTTGTTGTGTCGGCCTTGCTGTATTCCATGGCCACTCTCTGATACGAGCTTCTTGTTTCCTCCAAGCCCGAATGGCCTATTAGTAAAATTGAGACACGGGAGTCACGCTACAGGAATGCTTCTTTTCCCCCAGACAGCCTATCAATTACCATGACGGAAAGTTAGGATGATACGTTTTATTGCATCTGTAGAATCTCTGAACTAACTTTAGAAATCCTGGTCGTCCATCCAGATACAAATATGATTGCAACACATAATGTTGGGAGGGGGAGACAAAGAAATACAACCTCATTTATGTAGAAAAGGTTAGCTAAGGTTGTCTCTATCATATCTAGTTCCTTGGATTCCTTTCATATTTGTTAAAGGAGAGCCCACAGCTTTTACAAATCAACTTCAGTCAACTCAACATCAGGATGTACTAGTCAATCAAGACAGTTGTGTAAGGTCTTCTGGAGGCAACTTTCTGAAGTCTGAAAAAATCACCTTGTGATGTCGTCAGGGTTATCTCGTCTAAAAATTGTAACTAAGTCTTTGTTACAAACTCCATGCACATAGTTTTAAAAGACATGAGCATGTAGGTAGGGATGTTTAAACAAAAGACGCTACCCAGTTGCATGAAGTGAAGGATCAAGGGGTTGTGTAGCTTGCCCCTAAATTAGTATATTTTAGCCTCTTCCGCATAGATTTTTTTTACCCTTTTTTCTATTTCATTAAGTCCCACAATGAGCTTTTCTTAGGACGTACCATTTCTGTGTCTGTAGCTATTGATGAGGAGAGAAGGGGGAGGGGGGGGTGGTGGCCTTGATCAACTACCACTATGCTCATTTGAAAGCCACGATGTCTCTCTTTCATGGGTGGGCCAAATTCTCTGGACGGGCAAAAGAGAGAAAGGGTAGGTAACCTTGCCCCTTATGACCTCATAAGAAGCAAGATTCCAGATTGGCCCATCTAAGCTTTCATTTTATCAAAGGCAGAGCAAGATACCCAGGGCTCGGTTTACACCTATCACCATTTCTAGCCACTGGGGGACCACAGGCAGGCTGAGGGGCTCATATTAAGGTTACAAAACCTCATCAGGGGAAATTTTCAGGCCATGGACCCATTTAAAAAAAATGTAATAATAATAATCTTGCCATAGGCAAGTGCGAAAGTAGATGAGTAGGAGCGTGTTGGTTTTAATACATATAATTATCATAAACAAATAAGACAGTTACTGGAAAGACTCTCAGCCTCTTTTGTCTTTTACCTTAAATTACACTCTGTGTTTTTGCTCTGATCCTGGACGATAATAACTTAGGCTTTTGATAATTTACACCAGCATCACATAATTTGCTCCCGGCTTTTAGGTTGCAAAGACCATTTGGCACCATCCAGTCTGTTTGTATTTTCCTCCCTCTTCCCATAGCAAATTCCCGTTGATGATCTGTGACTGAAATGCCCAAGTTCTGCGAGATAGCCATGTATTGCTTGAAGCCCTGAATGCATAGACGTAAATTACAGGGTAGATGTGATCCAGCACCCACCCCAAAAAAGAAACTATTATGAGATTATAACAATTATAACATTATTGTTATACAAATGACCTACTCACATCTGTAACAAAACCATGAATTAATCAAACATTGACATCTACACATATAGCCAAAGATGTTTCAGTGATTTATGACAATGTGTCCTTTTGAACATTAATAACATTGAAGAAAATGCATTTCTCACTGTGTCTGTCTTTCTACAGACCTGCCCAAACTATCGAGAAAATCAATTGTCTCCAATAGTTTCTAATCCTTTATGTCAATCCTTTATTTCCAATCCTTTATGTCAACTCTGCAACAAGTTTCATTTCTATTATCTGTATCCAGGAATATTGTCTGCAGATGACCTGGCCATGTTCCCAGTTATACAAATCTCTCAAACATGTGTTTAGTTAATCAAAAAACTTGTGTGTGTGTGAGCGCTGCAGGGTCATCCACTGCTGTAAATCATGACTTAGCGATTAGTGATAAGCTCTGTGCGTGTGCGTGCCACTAAGTGCTGCCAGATACTGGCTAATGACTTCATAAAGCCTATCAACCTATCCCCCAGACGTGCACGTGTCCCGAATGCATGAAAACCTTTACACCCGGAATATGACATACATCCCTCCTACCTCTCGCTGCTCGTTCTAATTCCCATCTGATTCATTCATTAATTCTGCTCTAATCATTCCTGACCTTAAATAGGAATGAATAGAAAAAAGGGGTCACTGGTATTTGACAACAAAAATGTGACAACAACAATGATTACCCCACTTGGCATTTCCTCTCAGCTTTACAGAGCTTTTTAGTGTGATTCAGCTTATTGGTTTTGGTAAATTTTGTATAGCCCCTGTACACTTCCTGGCCAGCACCAAATGGCAAAGTTAACTTCAACAACTAAAGAACAATTAAAGCAATCCCTTCTTACTCCCACCTCATCCAATGTAGCAGATTATGGCAGCCAAAAGTCAAAATTGACTTATTTTGACTTCCTTAAAGGCCCAGTGTGTAACGTGTTTAGTTGTTTATTATCACAATTGGTGTTGCCCATTCACAAACTTGTCCTTTTTTAATAAACATTAAACCCACCACCATCAAGTATTCCTTTTGGGGAGAAATTTTACATTTGCTTTCAAATTAACTGAGGTAGACGCTCTATATGCATGCGCCATCTTGAAATACGTTAGCCAGTAAGGGTTGGATATGCAGGGCATACTGCTCTGCCTTTTTGTGTTTTTGTTGTCACATGATAAACTTACAGGTGCTGCTAACGGGTATCATCGCTTCCCCGCCCCGGCAAGTTTGAAGAGGGAAACATGGAGGACCACACATATTCAAAATCCAAATTTCAGGAACAGGAGTGTTCTTACTTGAAATACAAGGGGCATATATATATGTATGTGTGTGTGTATATGTGTGTGTGTGTATATATATATATATATATATATACATACACACACATCCCTTTGTTAAATTGCCATAGAGGCAGGCAGATCTCTATTATTAAAGGCCAGTTATTTCATGGATCCAGGATACTATGCAACCCCATTATCATCACATACTCTTAGCCATACCTAGAGATTGGCATTGTTTTATTTCAGTTAGACCTATAGCTGGTTTTATTTGCACTGAGAGATGATCTTATGGAAAGTTCCCCATGCCTATCTCTGTTTTATATTCTAATCCTATGGAGAATACCGTTTTTTCAAAAAGTACTTTTTAAACGCCACCACAACTTTCTGTCAGCTCAGGGCATCTTTTTAGACTTGAAAAAACTTTCTGTTTTATGAAACGTTGATTGCACGGCTCCCTCTCTCTGTTCTTTCTCTACTTTGCTTCACTGCTTTGTTTTACCTAACGTTAGCCCTACTCCACATAGCGCTCTAGGATACTGTAGCAGTAGCTGTTGTTATAGCAACACAAACACTCTTGGCTGCTCTTTGGAACCATAAAGGTGCTAGCTATTTTTTTTGCTACAAAAGTGCCCTAGTTAACTTTTTCTGGTTAAAAAAAAAAAAAAAAGCCGCCAAAGTAGTTTTTATTGCATTGACCTAACCATACCCTGCACGTTGAAAACTGACAACAAATAGGTACCCAGAGTTTTAAAAATATGACGCTAAGGGGGTTCTGAATGTAGGCCCATATGTGAGAGGTTGGAAGTGAGAATTATGTTTTCAAGCTGGCCAGATGCCTATAATGATGGTAAAAGTTCCTTGAATAAGTCAACCAGCAAACCTTGCGTCACTTTTGTCCCCCCCCCCCCAAACATGTTTGTTTATTTGCCGGGACGGAACAGCTGGTACTCCCCCCTCCACGTCCTCCACCCAATGCGGTGCAGTGCACTAGGTGGTTTGCAGAGCAGCAGAGAAGCCTCTACATCTGGCTTCTTTGCGTTGGAACCTCCCAACTAGACGACAGATAAGCCCCAGTGATGGATACGTTGTTTCACCATCCAAAGCCCTTCCTATCGTGTGTGTGTGTGTGTGTGTGTGTGTGTGTGTGTGTGTGTGTGTGTGTGTGTGTGTGTGTGTGTGTGTGTGTGTGTGTGTGTGTGTGTGTGTGTGTGTGTGTGTGTGTGTGTGTGTGTGTGTGTGTGTGTGTGTGTGTGTGTGTGTGTGTGTGTGTGTGTGTGTGTGTGTGTGTGTGTGTGCGCGCGCGTGTGTGTCTTGGCAGGGAGGATGGATCAAATGTTGGGTCGGTTGGTGTGTGAGGTGAGTGGGTGTTTGGAGGAGCTGTGACTGGAAAGGCAAATTATTCGTGGGAGTAGACAAGTGAACAGTAGAAGAAGACATAGGGGACAAAGTTGAGGGAGACAGATGGAGGGAGGTAGAGCCCAGAGATAAAACATAAGTAAATAAAAAAAAAATAGGTAGCAGGAGACAGAAAGGTTTGTGGAAGTAATAATCTATTTAAATGTATAATTTGATGCTACTCCATAAACAACTTTTTGAGAACATTCAAAACAAGACAACACTGATAACCAGTCCAGGACTAACAAGAAATTCCAGGACTACCTTGTGAGTCTACTACCTTGTCAAATGTTTTTTAGTTTTAGTTTTTCTGACATTTCATATGTGGCTTTGACTTACAACTGAACATTTAGTTCACTTCGTAGACATTACTGAGATGTATATTAACCCTTGTGTTATCTTCCCTTCGAGCATGAACTTATTGTCCTTCTGGGTCAAAATTGAATTTTTTTTTTCAGAAATGACTTATTTTGACTAATAGTTGAAGTCAAATGATTATGAGTGAATAGTCAGGAGACAAGAGAGTAATCATTCATTTTCCCTACAAAGAATATTTTATGGCTTCCATACAATGTACTTCTATGCATCCAGTTGTGTTTTGGCAATTTGGTTGAAAGAAACCAATATTCCTGATATATAAAAATGGATCAAATTCAACCCAAGGACAACAGAAGGGTTAAAATACCAAGATATCATTTAGTTAAGATCTAGGTATGAACCACCTTAATGTAATTCCTTTGTTGCATGTCATATTAATCACTCGCCCATATGTACATTGTTGGCTATCACATTTTACAAAGGTCCATTGCAACTTTCTCCCCACCTCAAAATTTTGATTATTTATATTAATTATTTTAACTGGATATTTTCTCAACCGTATTATCTATAAATTGTAAGATAATGATGATAAATGGAAATCAGAATTTTCTAAAGCCCAAGCTTAAAAGTGCTAGTTATTTCTAACCAACAGTTTCATTTTCATTTTACATAAGACAAAGAAACAGACTGCTCTGGTGATGCAGCTCAGGATGGAAACCTGTAAATATTTCTATCCTGCTTCTGCTACAAATCTGCGAGGACCAATCACAAACTGGGTTATCCACCTGGCGTGCTATTGGCATGATGACACGATGACGATGGAGAAACGACGGCAAACAGCTTTTTGTTTACATTAATTATTGCTGTTTATTAGCCTGTTGTTTGTACAGGCTCGACGGCATGAAAATTTAACTTTTATGAAGTTCTTTAACATTATCATGAGTTTGTCTGGGATTGGTCCCCCAGTGGCTAGAAATGGCAATAGGTGTAAACCGAGCCCCGGGTATCCTGCTCTGCCTTTGAGAAAATGAAAGCTCAGATGGGCCGGTCCGGAATCTTGCTCCTTATGAGGTCATAAAGGGCATGGTTACCTCTCTTTTCTCTGCTTTCCCCGCGCAGAGAATTTGGCCGATCCATGTGAGAGAGAGAGACATCATGGCTTTCAAACGAGCAAAGTGGCAGTTGGTCAATACCACACCCCCAGCCTCAACCTTGCCCCTGAAACCCTGAAAGAGACATCAGATATGATATTAGGGGACCACTAAGGTCTATATAAAAGAGACTTCAGAAATGGTATTGGAGGACCACTACGGTCTATATAAAAGAGACTTTAGACATGGTATTAGGTAGGGATGAGCCGAGTACTCGGCTGAAACGAGTATCCGGTACGGATAAAGCACTTTTGCCGAGTACAAGTATTACACGAGTAATGCGAGTTAATATCTGTACTCGGATTCAATACAAATCTCCATTGACTGTGTCTCCGTTCTGTGATAGGCTAGTCACAGTGCTAGTCACAGCGCTCATCCCCTACACTATTCTGTGACAGGCTGTTCCCAGCGCCCCTCCCAACACACGCAGATTCCTTCTGTTGCTGTGTGCCGCTCCGCTCACTCGCACACAGAACAAGGAGTAGTGAACAGCTCTCTCCCCTTCAGGTCCACAGGGTTTTCCGTTAACATTTAGGGTTTCTTCAAGCTTCAGGTTTGTTTCATACTTCGGTTTGAACTAGTACCTAGCAACCAGGAGACTTCTGATAACCATGTGGTTTGTTCAGACATAGTGCTTGTTAGATTGCGACTCAGGTTGCATCTCTGCTATCTGAGTTTTTTTTTTTTTTTTTTTTTTTTTTTTACTGCCAGCTGGCTCTAACCAATTTTTTTGAGTGTATGAAACTTTCTTGCTGTGTTTTATAAAAAAAACAGGCAGTTGCGGTATAAATAAATACTATTACAAATTAAGATACACACACAAACACATTCCAACCTCCCGCCCACCTCTCTCTCTTTGTTTCTCTATCTCTCTGTATCTCTTACTCCCTCACAGACACACACACTCACACATTCTTGGTGTGAAAATAATAAAGAACCAAAAAAAACATTAAGGATCACACTGATCATAGAAAAATTTAAAGTTAAAAAAAGAAAGTTATATTATTGAGTATTAAAAACTCTTGTTCAATACATTTTACTTAAAATTTGTTTAAATATGCCCACTTCCGGGTTAGGCCCTGCCCAGTCCCAGTACAGATACAGATACAGATATTGATTCATACAGATTCATGTGGTCTCTATGAAAGCATCTAAAGAGCACGATGTCATGGGACGTTTAAAAGATTTCAAAGGCATGTTTTCTCTAAAAATGTCCTGGAAAAATTCCTACAAAAGAAGGATGTGTTCGCCTTACTACCGACCGGCTCCGCAAAGTACGTCATCCGGATTGTTGGTTTAATTGGTTGAAGGACTATCCAAGTGAGTCATTTGAACTATGCCCGCTGGTCACACCTCTTGTGCTGTAGACATTACAGAGCAGACTCCCCAGACCACTGTTCATTCAAAAGAGATTGAGCTTGGTCTGATGATAGCCAGACTAACATAGAAACGTTTTACTTGAGCACTGTCTGTGATCATAAGTGTGCTTAAGTTAAGTGTTAAGTGTTTGCCCGTACAAAGCAGTATGCAGCTATCTCTATTTATAAGCTTAATTCCCACACTGGGTGATTTTACTGTGCTGTCCGAGTGGGGAAATAACTTCTAAAAATGTATCAGAATTGGCCAGTTCTCAAGGCTCCTAGCAGCTCATAAACCTGACTGAGGGCGAGCCCTTCCTCCCCAACACATCAGTCACCATGAAGATTCAAGACCCCCGGTAAAACACTCAAGGCCCCATAAAGCTGCTTGCCGTTGTGAGATGTGAAAGTCGAAGGCCTGAGATCAAGGCAAGGGAGCTGGTTTTGAAAATCTGGGAATGTGACTAAAAATGGACTCCATCTGCACCAAGCAAGTACTATCAAGCAGCCAGTGAGCAAGGCATTTAGTCCATTGATTGTAAAAAATGAATTAAAATAAAATAAAATAATGGACATAGCAACGATGATGCCACTTATTGGTTTGTGGAGTGTTGTTTTGAAGTTAGGAGTTTGCATTTTGGACGTAGACATCTTGGTATTTAGGAGTCACAAGTGACCATATTTGGACAAAAGGACGGAGCTGGAACCATTCAGTTCCATTAGGTAATAAATCAAAGCAGACGTAGGGTCCCTCCTCCTTAGACCTCTTTAGAAATTGACTTCTATATCAGAGCCGGTGGAGTCACCCCCTGTTGGAAGTTAGATAGCTGTGAATGATCTTTACCATGAAATCCGTGTGATGTGAAGCAGTAAGAGCGGAGTGTTTAGTTAACTTTGCATGAGTATAATTTAAAGCTGAAGTTACAAGTGCAGGAAAAGGACTATATTGTTTTCAGGTTATATTTGCTAGAAATAGTACGTAATACACATAGCTCAAACCCTTTATGTGGTCATTGTGTTTTTGTTGCTAATATTGGTTGACCGTACTTTTGGTAATTGACTGAAGCCTTTTGTGCTCTTGTCTAGATGGTGGGTAAATGTAAAGGTAGAATCATTATATCCTCTTTAAAACACACTGAAATGGAAAAATCTGAATGACAGTGTAAGGTGCCTCTCGTGTGAAAAACAATGGAGATTTGATACATGTATGTTTACGTCTCATAAATATTGGGACATTTAGTATGATATAATGAAGGGGCAAAAAAATTATATTTTATAAAAATATCTTTGAAAAAGGCTACAAGATATCGTGTCTATTAAACTGCTTTAATTTAGCTAATCTGAACTGTATTTTAGTACCTTAAAAAAATCCCATACATTTCTGTGGCTCCATTGTGCTGCTTATGTAAATTTTTTCTGTGTAATGGCAGTTTTCCATCAAACTATAATTGACCCACTGATTTTGTCAATAATTTACACTTTTGTATTTATATACAGTTCCTTTTAATCCCTTATCATATTGACTAAGCTGATTGCACTAAACCTAAACTAAACCTAAACTGCAGCTTGCCAGTCACAGTTGTTCAGTTCATGAGTCTTCACAAGATGCTTGTTTCCACGGGAAACCTGGGACCTGTGCTTTGACCCACAACTTTGTTAAAGTGTAGTTAAAACTTCCAGATTGGCCTTTTCACATTTTTAATTTTAATTTTAATAATTTATTTGACAGGTACAGTGTACATTAATCAACATTGCTGTAAATGCACCAGAATTAGCCAAGAGGCTATTTTTCATCCGTTGTCCCTGGACAGATCTTAAAATTGTCTCCCTAAAAAAACAACAACAATAGGAAAATTACAGTCAACAATACAAATAAAAAAGTAGTAAAACAGATAAAACTCTTTCCAACACGTTGATAAATACAGTGTACAAATGTAATAAAGACATTAGGGAAAATAAAAATAAAAAAATAAAATAAAAAAGATACTACACATAAACACAATTAAGACTAAATGCACTTCTCCGCTGAGGAACAACACAGTCTCCTCGGGCCGACCCTCGTGTTACTCTCTGTGTGGAGTTCCTAATGGTAACAAACTGATTGAGTGGAGGAGATGACAGACCATGGATGATTTTGTATAACAGACAGAGGTTTGAATACTTAATGACGTTTTCCCAACTTAAAAGTTTATGCTTTTGTAAATGGCACAATGGTGATATCTTGATGTTTTTTTATCCAGAATTTTGATTGTCTGTTTGTAAAGTGACTCTAAGGAATTTAGTGTTGTTTTGTTTGCCTGTGACCAGGTTGTTAGACAGTAAGTGATGTCAGACAGAACCATACTGTACATGAACATTTTCGCTGCCTGAAGTGACAAGTGTGATCTTATGAACCGGAAATTTGCGATATTAAATTTAACTCGATTGCACACCTGAGTTAAAGCTTCCGCTGTGATCAGAAGTGGATTTTTGGGAGGGCCAGGTTTGTAAAGGGAGGTCAAACACTCACACACACACACACACACACACACACACACACACACACACACATAAGGTTAAAGCTCCTTAAAACATGAAGGTTTGTATATTTGTTTGTGCGTATCTGTGTGTTCAGAACTACCCATGTGGTTATGTACTGGCGTATCTTTGACTACAGTATGTCAGAATCATAAAAAGTAAAAGCCGCCCTGGAGCACCATAAAGCCAACTCCTACAGTGTACTGTTGCCCCCCTCAGCTAAATAAGTAAAAACAATGCAGCTCTCCATTGTTTTAATAATGAGTTCTTTGGAGACTGCTGTGTTTTCATTTTCCCATGTTGCTGGATGGCAGCAGAAATGTAATTAAAGTCATTCTTTCATTAGGGCATGTTGCCTGTGAGCAGGAATAACAAACACCACAACACAGTACGTTGTCGGTTACACACAGCTTTTTGTAGTCTGCTTTTAGTATATATATACACACAAACACACACACACACACACACACACTAGAACTTAAAGCCCCAGAAATTAGAGTTCAACAAAATGTTCCTTCGTGCATGTCAATGACCTTTCCCACATACATTTTTTTCATTCAGTAATCACTTAATGCCTTCACGCTTCGACCATCCTCCATTTTCCCAGAGTTGTTAGTTGCAATGATCTCCCTCCCTGTTTTTGTCTTTCTCCATCTGCCTCTTTACTCTCTGTGTCTCTATCACATAGTCCTGGTCTCTTACCCTTGTTCTGTCTTTGTGCAGTATTTTGCATTTGAAAAGTCCACCCATGGGTTAAGGAGGGGGCAGATTCTCAGAGAGGAATTGGTTTAGAATATTAATTTGTTTTTTAGCTGTTTTTTTCTCTCCTAGGAAAACTGCCCACATTAACACTTCCTGCCACTTTCATTTAAGTCCCTGTTGTGAATCGACAAAAATGCAATTCAGTTAATGCAAGCAAGGCTGATTCCATTTGGTTCAAAACAAGCTAGCAAGCACACCTAATGTTGTTAAACTAGCTTCTGGAAAACGTTTTTAATTTGTGTCATCTGTCGTTCTGAAATGTGAACAAGTTCCTATCTAGTACAATTTGTATTAGTTATTTAACATTTGTGATTTTTAACAAAGAAACAAACAGTTAGCAGCTAGCTAGTTAGCAGTTCCCCTGACATTTTGCCAGCAGAGAAGTGGTGTGTTTTGTTTCAAATTGATGTCATTTTGGGAATGAGCTCATCTATATGACCATACTTGTTATTTTTAGAACTGTATTCATAGCTGACGCTTCTCATCCCACACATTATTGCACCTTTACTGACCTCATAGATTGATGGAATTTACATTTCTAGCCCTGCTCATACTAAATCCATCATGCTTCATCTCTCAAGCCTTAGACTACTCCAACAAGGGGTTTGTCCCTTGTATCAAGCCTATAACCGGACTGCCCGTCTGGAAGGGTATCAGATTGTAATCAGCACGGCAGCCTACAGTTAGTGCTGTCGCTCAGAGCCTGTGACGCCGCACTAACATGCCTATCTGATTAGTTCTGGTTCATATACGACTGACCTGCATTATCAATCCACGTCCTGCGAATGTCTGCAACGGGACAAACATTGTTCATTAAGAGTTTGCAGTGTTGTAAAAAAGAACTATGTGATGGGACGCATGGGTAGGCGGTTAAAGGCTGCAATTCCGTCTGGAGCATTAAATTAGAAATGATTGATGTATTATAGATTATGAACACAGACATATCTACGTCTGTCTACGTTTTTATCTATGATAGTAGATGATTATAAGAAATATCCTGTTATGTATTGTCCATTTATTAATGTGTGTTGTCATAGAAAGAATTAGTACTCATACTCAGTTTTAGCTAACAAAAACCCATCTTGGGCAAAGGCATGGATTTGGTTATATATTTAAAAAGTAAACATGTCCTGTGTTACTGTTGACTTTTCGATATTTGACCGGGGCAACAGCCTCTCCCTAAGTGCTTTGAGTTGTCATACCAACATAACAGCAATCGGCCAATGGAACGAAAAAACAACAAAATATGTTGACAGTGAGCGTTTTATAGGTGAGTTCAGTATTTTTTATTGTTTAGCAGATTTGTTCATGAAAAATGAGTTTGCTTGGTAGATGTTCTTGATTTAAAACATAAAAGTTCAGGAGGCAATACTTTTCTCTTTCAGTATTTTCGCTCTTGCAAATAATGTAAATCTAACTATAGGGAGACAGGGTTAGGCACATTCATAATTTGGAATCTATTTTTCCCAGTTTTGAGATTTCTGCTTTCACCTCGATACAATGGAGGTGAGGAAAATTGGATTTGTTAGGCTCACTGTATTACAACTCTTGACAATCCACAGACTTTACTGTGTGTTTTTGTTGGAACTACTTTCAACTCCTTTCTACTGGAGAAGTTGTCTCACAAATACTCCACGTGTTTTTGTAATTTGGTTCGACGCAACGATTGAATATCATACACGCCCACGGCCCTTTGAGAAAAGTGTAGGCTATTTACTTATATTTCGTACCATTATGTGTTGTCTCTGTACTTTTGTGGGCATGTACAGACTGGTCTTGATTGACACCAAGCAGATCCTGAACCAGCAAAATGTCGCCTTTTGCTTGTTATTCCTTTGGTTTTGTGTAGAACTCGCTGTGATCGCAGCTTATTTGGTCGAGACGTTCATGCCTCTTATGTGACGTGACTCGTCTGCCTGGATGTGGAACACATCCATACGAAACATGTCATCTGTTCTTTTTGCTTGTTACTACCATTCACGCTGTCATGCGAGTGCTCTAGAGACTGATGGCTTTTTCAGATGGGACCATGTGCAACTTGCTCCTGTCATCCAATCTACTCTCCATCTTTACATATCCCGCCATCTGCCTTCTGCTGTCTTCTTTATGCTTTTATCTCACCTCTCTTCTCTCACTCTGTCTTCCTCTTTCATTTCCTCAATATGAGGACTTTTTACTTTGAAAAGATGCATGGAGTGAGATTTCCATGTAGAAATGGGGCTGAAAACTGTTCCAAAACCCAAATAACTGAGGCACCTACATTCACCATAAATTTATTGTGCACATATACACACACATGCCCAGTAAGAAACTGGCCTCAGATTACTTGATAGACTCGGCCCAAAGGGATACACCCAGTCTTCAGCTAACAACAACAACAGCAATTCCGTTTTAAAAAAGTCTCTAAAAACCAATGCCGTTCCATGCTGGATTACAGTGTTTCTGAAAAAAATTTAATTGCACTTGTTGAAAAGCTGCAATTGTAACCAAGCGGAGGCGATTTTGAGAAAACAGTAACTGGAGTACTTTGATGCCAAAAACAACACCAGCTATAGTAAAAAGCAGAGCCATATAGATAGATTAGAGTTGCGACACTCTTTTGATCTCGCTAGCGGGGTGGTCACAAGGTTCATGTAAGCCTGTTAAGTTCCAAACACACGCTCCACGTCACGTTCTTCTCTGAGACTGACAGCAGCAAGTGCAATGTTGAATGGTAAATATAAAATAAAACACGTATCCAAGGACTTTTCACATGCAACAGAGTGGTAGGGTGGACTGAAAACCAGAGTTTTACTACAACATTCATTATAAAAATACTAAAAAAGGACAATTAAAAATGAGAACCCTCTACAGATAAAATATCTTTACTATAATACAGGTCTGTAATACAAATTATTTTTTCTTAAAGGCATAATCATTAATGTAATCAATAATCACCCAACAAGTTTAAAACAATAGAATAAAACCTTTTACTTCCAGAGTGATTGTCAGGTCTTTTTTTGTATACAGATGTACAGTACTAGAACAGATGTGTGTGTTCTAGTGTGTATGTGTGTGTGTCTCTAACTGGAAGAACAAAGTGAAGGAACAGGGATGACTTGTGTGTGTGTGTGTGTGTGTGTGTGTGTGTGTGTGTGTGTGTGTGTGTGTGTGTGTGTGTGTGTGTGTG